>NW_027517452.1:337848-675697 GCF_048772815.1 Callospermophilus lateralis | reverse complement strand
GAGTATCACTAACCGAGTGGAGCAAGTAGAAGACAGAATGTCACATAATGAAGACAAAATATATCATCTTGAAAAGAGTCTAGCCAACACAGAAAGGCTGGTAAAAAATCACGAGAAAACATCCAAGAGATCTGGGATAACATAAAAAAACCAAACTTATGAGTCATCTGGATAGAGGAAGGTACAGAGATTCAAACCATGGCAATGAGTAACCTGTTGAATGAAATAATTACAGAAAATTTTCCAGAAATAAAAAAGGAAACAGATATACAAATTGAAGATGCTTACAGGACACAGAGCACACAAAATCACAGTAGACCAACGCCAAGACACATTGTTATGAAGATATCCAATATACAGAACAAAGAGAAAACATTAAAAGCTTCAAGAGAAAGGAGGAAGATTACATTCAGGGGTAAACCAATAAGGTTAGCAACCTATTTTTCATCATAGACACTGAAAGTGAGAGGATCCTGGAACAACGTATTTCAAACATTGAAAGACAATGGATGCCAAACAAGAATTCTGTATCCAGCAAAATTCAGCTTCAGGTATGACAACGAAATAAAAATCTTTCATGATAAACAAAAGCTAAAAGAATTTGCAGCCAGAAAACCACCATTGCAAAGTGTCTTGAGCAAAACACTACACGAGGAAGAAATGAAAAACAACAACCAAAACCATCAGTGGGAAGTGCCTCAGTAATGACAGAGGGCGGGGGAAAAGCTAATCATGGAGAAACAAAGTAAATTTAAAAAAGCGATAAATATTCAAACATGGCTGGCAGTAGAAACCATATATCAATAGTAACTCTAAACATTAATGGCTTAAACTCTCAAATAAAGCAACATAGGCTTGTAACTTGGATTCAAAAAACAAATCCAACAATATGTTGCCTCCAGGAGACATATCTGAATGGAAAAGACATACACAGGCTGAAGGTGAAAGGTTGGGAAAAAATATACCATGCACATGGTCCTCATAAGCAAGCAGGGGTGGCCATCCTCAAATCGAATTAAATCGACTTCAAGACTAATTTAATCAAAAGGGATAATGAAGGAAATTATATACTGTTAAAAGGAACCATTCACCAACAAGACATAAAAATTATCAATATTTACGCACCATTAAATGGTGCTGTGACGTTCATAAAACAAATTCTCCTCAAGTTCAAGAATCAAATAGACCACAACACAATAATTATGGATGACTTCAACACACCTCTCTCACCATTGGACAGATCCTCCAAATAAAAGTTGAATAAAGAAACTATAGAACTCAATATCACAATCAATAACCTAGACTTAACTGACATATATAGAATATATCAACCATCATCAAGTGGATATACTTTTTTTTAGCAACACATGGATCCTTCTAAAAAATAGACCATGTATTATGCCATAGAGCAACCCTCAGTAAATATAAAGTGGTGGACATAATACTATGAATTTTATTGGATTACAATGGAATGAATCTGGAAACCAATGAAAAAGAAGGAAGAAAAAATCCTACATCACATTGAAAATGAACAACATGTTACTGAATGATTAATGTGTTACAGAAGACATAAATGAGAAAATCAAAAAATTCTTCGAGATAAATGAAAATACAGACACAACATATCAGAATCTATGGGACACAATGAAAGGAGTTTTAAGAGGGAAATTCACCACCTTGACGTCATTCCTCAAAAATAGGAAAGAACAACAAATAAATGAGCTCACACTTCATCTCAAAGCCCTAGAAAAGGAAGAGCAAAACAACAGCAAATGTAGCAGAAGGCAAGAAATAACTAAAATCAGAGCGGAAAACAACAAAATTGAAACAAAAGAAACTATTGAAAAAATTACAAAACTAAAGCTTGGTTCTGCAAAAAATAAATAAGAAGGATAGATCCTTAGCATCACTTTATGTTCAAAACATTAGAAAAACTACAGATAACAGGAATTTACCTCAACATTGTAAAAGCTATGTTAAGCCTCAGGCTAGCATTATTCTGAATGAAGAAAAATTGAAGCATTCCCTCTAAAATCTGGAACAAGACAGAAATGTCCTCTACCACCACTTCTATTCAATATAGTTCTCGAAACACTGGCCAGAGCAATTAGACAGATGAAAGAAATAAAAGGCATGAAAATAGGAAAAGAATTACTTAAATTATGACTACTTGCAGCTGACATGATTCAATATATAGAAGACCCAAAAGGGTCTACAAAAAAAACTACTAGAAGTAAGAAATGATTTCAGCAATGTGGCAGGATATAAAATCAACATTCATAAGTCAAAGGCATTTCTGTATATCAGTGACAAAACTTCTGAAACGGAAATGAGAAAAAAAAATACTCCATTCACAATATCCTCAAAAAAATAAAAATAAAATCCTTGGGAATCAACCTAACAAAAGAGGTGAAAGATTTATACAATGCAAACTACAGAACCCTAAAAAGAGAAGTAGAATAAGATCTTAGAAGATGGAAAAATATACACTGTTCATGGATAGGGAGAACTAACATCATCAAAATGGTGATATTCCCAAAAGTTCTCTATAGGTTTAATGCAATGCCAATCAAAATCCTAACGGCATTTCTTGTAGAAATAGAGAAAGCAATCATGAAATTCATATGGAAAAATAAAAGATCCAGAATAGCACAAGCAATTCTAACCAGGAAGTGTGAATCAGGCGGTATAGTGATACCAGATTTCAAACTAAATTTCAGAGCAATAGTAACAATGACAGCATGGTACTGGTACCAAAACAGGCGGGTGGACCAATGGTACAGAATGGAGGACACAGAGATTAATCCACAATGCTACAACAATCTTCTATTTGATAAAGGAGCTAAAAGCATGCAATGGAGGAAGGATAGCATCTTCAACAAATGGTGCTGGAAAAACTGGAAATCCATATGTAACAAAATGAAACTGAATCCCTTTCTCTTGCATGCACAAAAGTTCACTCAAAATGGATCAAGGACCTTGATATCAAATCAGAGACATGGCGTCTGATAGAAGAAAAAGTTCGCTACTATCTACATACTGTGGGCTCGGGCTTCAAATTCCTCAATAGGACATCCATAGCACAAGAGTTAATAACAAGAGTTAATAACTAGAATCAACACATGGGACTTACTCAAAGTAAAAAGGTTTTCTCAGCAAAAGAAACAATAAGAGAGGTAAATAGGGAGCCTAAATTCTGGGAACAAATCTTTACTCCTCACACTTCAGATAGAGCCCTAATATCCAGAGTATACAAAGAACTCAAAAAATTAAACAATAAGATAACAAATAACCCAATCAACAAATGGGCCGAGGACCTCAACAGACATCTCAGAGGAGGACATATAATCAACAAGTACATGAAAAAATGCTCACAATCTCCAGTAGTCAGAGAAAGGTGAATCAAAACCACCCTAAGATACCATCTCACTCCAGTAAGATTGGCAGCCATTATGAAGTCAAACAACAAGTGTTGGTGAGAATGTGGGGAAACAGGTACACTTGTACATTGCTGGTGAGACTGCAAATTGGTGCATCCAATTTGGAAAGCAGTATGGAGATTTCTTGGAAAGCTGGGAATGAAACCACCATTTGACCCAGCTATTCCCCTTCTCGGTCAATTCCCTAAAGACCTAAAAAGAGCATGCTGCAGGGACTCTGCTACATCGATGTACATAGCAGCACAATTCACAATAGCAAGACTGTGGAACCAACCTATATGCCCTTCAATAGATGAATGGATAAAAAAATGTGGCATTTATACAGAATGGAGTATTACTCTGCATTAAAAAATGACAAAATCATAGAATTTGCAGGGAAATGGATGGCACTAGAGCAGATTATGCTAAGTGAAGCTACCCAATCCCTTCAAAACAAATGCCAAATATCTTCTTTGATATAAGGAGATTAACTAAGAACAGAATAGGTATGAAGAGGATGAGAAGAAGATTAACATTAAAACAGGGATGAGAGGTGGGAGGGAAAGGGAGAGAGAAGGGATATTGCATGGAAATGGAAGGAGACCCTCAGCGTTATACAAAATTACATACAAGAAGAAAGGGAAAAAAAATACAAGGGGGAGAAATTTATTACTTTAGAGGGGGTAGAGAGAGAAGAGGGGAGGGGAGGGGGGACAGTAGAGGATAGGTAAGGCAGAAGAATACAACAGACACTAGTATGGCAATATGTGAATCAATGCATGTGTAACTGATGTGATTCTGCAATCTGTATACGGGGTAAAAATGGGAGTTCATAACCCACTTGAATCAAAGTGACAAATATGATGTATCAAGAACTATGTAATGTTTTGAACAAGCATAAATAAAAATTTAAAAAAAAAGAAAACTAACTTCGGTGAGTGATGCACGCGAATCCTAATATTTTTACAGTAACTGACCCAGTTTAACATCAATGCAAGTAGATTCCAATGGTACATGATGTGTATTTTGACGTTCATTTTTATTCAACACTGGTACATACTATTTCATCAGTTTATGCACATCACAGGATATATATTTCATCCACAATTTAGCAAATTTATAGGCATTTGTTTCACTTTCAATGACTTCCTGCTTCAGAACAGATGGATTCCTCCATATTTCTTGACTGGTAATTTCATGAGACTTCTTTCCAAACATATTATTTTCGATTTCCATAATCACTTTTTAAGCAAAACTCACACACACTTCATGATAAACAATAACCCTAAGATGACAATTAGATATATAACTGGTTGGAATTAATGATTGTATGTCAATATATGATTTCTTATATATTTTCAGATAATAATTCAATCCATTATTTAAAGTGGAACCAGTTATATTATTTATTTACAGTATGTTCTATTCATGCATTATCTCTATATTCATAGACACAGGGTACACCACTTTGTACCCCCAATACTAATTTATATGTCTTCAAATATTGCTCATAGAAATGGTGGAAAAAATACTCATGTCACATGATCTACATATATATTTTATCACAATAATTTTCTGGGCACAAAATGCAAAGGTCACACTTATGATTGCACCAAATCCTAAATGGAAGTTGAATATGGATTACTAAAAACATCCATTTCCAGTTTGCCTAATGCTTTCAAATGTCATTTCTATCGGTGACTACATATTTGTTTCTTCCTAAAATTATGTATTCAATCTCGATCCTGTTGAAAATGTGAAAACCTATCACTCACTTTACAATTGCCTGATTTTGTAATGTCTCTATTGATATCTTCTTTCCTATATTTTCCGCAGTTCATCATTGTGACTGACTCTTCGCATGTGCTGACATTTACATTCACTGTGTAAATGAAACCCTATTGCTAAAGAACATTTGATCCAAATTTTATACTCACTCTTCTTCCTAAACCTACCGACTCTCTTCCTAATCCTACCGACTATCCAAATTTGAGTGGAAGTTCTCTTCTACAATCAATCTTCCAAGGTACAAGGTCCTATGCCATTGATTATCAATTTATCTGAGACAAACGTGCAGAACATAATTAAAAGCTAAGTATCCCAATAAAGGGCCTCATTCCCTTCTGGGCTACAAATCTTACCTAGATTTCTGTTTTTATACTTATATTTCACCTCTATAGTTTTATAAATATCGCAGGTTCCCAATACCATTATTCATCAATCAGAATGATTCCGAACCCAAATTGAACATGTTATTACCCCTAACCATACACTGTTCCCTCAATCTAACTTTACAAAAGAGAAGGGACAGGGTTCGTCTTGCAATACAGCAATGTAGGGGATCTGCCACCTACTGAGAACCTCAAAGGTCCATGCATATTTGATCCCTGGAGAAGATGTAGGCAGCTATGAAAGACCTGAAAGACCAAAACAACCTGGCAAACAACCTGGTCAGGATGAAGGGTTGTGTCTGAGTAAGCCTCTCTCTTCTTAATGTAGAGAAGATGGACCAAACGAGGCCTATGAGGAGAGCTGTTCCCGCAAACTGGTGCGGCCAATTTGGAAAGCAGTATGGAGATTCCTGGGAAAGCTTGGAATGGAACCACAATTTGACCCAGCTATTGCCCTTCTCGGATTATTTCCTGAAGACCTTAAAATAGTGTACCTCTGGGATACTGCCACATCGATGTTCTTAGCAGTACAATTCACAATTGCTGCACTGTGGACCCAACCTAGATGTCCTTCAATAGATGAATGGATAACAAAAATGTGGCATTTATACACCATGGAGTATTACGCAGCACTAAAATATGACAAAATCATGAAATTTTCAGGGAAATGGATGGTAATAGAGCAGATTATGCTTAGTGAAACTAGCCAATCCCAAAAAAACAAATACCAAATGTCTTCTTGGATATAATGAGAGCAACTAAGAACAGAGCAGGGAGGAAGAGCAGGAAGAAAAGATTTACATTAACAGAGACATGAGGTGGGAGGGAAAGGGAGAGAAAAGGGAAATTGCATGGTAATGAAGGGAGACCCTCATTGTTATACAAAATTACATATAACAGGTTGTGAAGGGAATGGGAAAATAAACAAGGAGAGAAATTAATTACAGTAGATGGGGTAGAGAGAGAAGATGGGAGGGGAAAAGAGGGGGGATCATAGAGTATAGGAAAGGTAGCAGAATACAACATTAACTAATAGGGCCTTATGTAAAAATGTGGATATGTAACCAATGTGATTCTGCAATTTTTATTTGGGGTAAAAATGGGAGTTCATAACCCACTTGAATCTAATGTATGAAATATGATATGTCAAGAGCTTTGTAACGTTTTGAACAACCAAAAAAAGAAAAAAAAAGTAGCAATATATATGCCAATCGAAATTCATCATGAAATATATATAATCCACAGATGCAAAAATATTCATTTTACTGAACATGGATTTATGTATAATGTTATTGAAATAGGAAGCTCACCCATAGGTTGAATTTTCAGTTCGAACAGCGTTTAGGAGTAGTGATCTCTTCTCACAATTTGTATCTGCCAATTCAGCCACCTCACAAGAATGTACGTGTGATACCAGGTAGGATTCTCTATGTGCATAAAAAAATACATGTGCTACAGAAAAAGGGAGACAGGATTCCCATATTTGTTAACTTTAAAAACACATGTAGAATTATTTCAACAAAAAATTGACTAGATTTATAGCTCCTATACTATATAATGCAAAAGGCAATTCCAACTACACACCATGCCTCCTCTGAACGGCTTGTATTTCTATTCTGCTTGGGTTATGTTTCACCATCATATTAGGATTATTAGTCAGAGTCTAGTAGGGTATGGGTTAGTGTCAGGAATTCAGTATTTCAAATGGAAAATTGGAAAATGAATCCAATGTGTATGCAAATATGTGATATACAATAATCTTCCCACTCTCATCCAGAACAATGCTTTGACATTACCTTTGCCCCAAGTAAGACACAATTAGAGGAGAAGAGTTAGAAATTCTGTGAATACTTATCTGGAATGGAAAATGCTCAGGAGTTCACAACCTTGGAGGTGGTAGAGGAGTTTCAAAAAGGAAGGGACAGGGGTGATCACTCAACCTGATCTTACATTAATATTGGGAGCCATCTTGCCACAAAGCCATGGAAAGATAATTTTTGCTTTACTATAAATTACTGCAAAGTCTGAACCTGCTTGGAATGCCTGCCCATGCCTTGAACTCACCCATGCCTGTCTTACTGACCAGATCACAGCCCTCTCTGAAACCTTACTGACACCTCATAAATATTGGCCTTCCCTGGCCAGACAAGGACCCTCTCTGAGGCTCTAATGGTCCTCATAATTTCTGATGCTGGGGCCAGCAAATAAAAAATGTAAACTAGAATTAGTGTGATGCTTGTCAAAGTTCTGTTTTCTGATACTCCCTTTTTGTGTAACTTTTTGGGCTATAAAGCTGGGGTGTAGGAAAGGTGGGGATGCTGTCTTTTTCCCGCCGTTTTGAGAAGGAGAGTCAGCCTAGCCGGTTGAACTAATAAGCTTGCCTTAATTTGATTTTAATTGGAGTCAGTGGTCTTTTCTTGCATCCTGGTCTAACATTTTGGAGTTCCCAAGCGAGATGACGTGACCAGATCACAAGACCAGACAGCTGGAAATTCTGACGCTGGCCTTTCCTCCAGGGCTCAGGGCTGGAGAGACAAGTTCCAAAGCCTTGGAGTGAGCCTTCGGTCCAGGGAGCACTGCAGTGAACCATCGCACTAAAACTATTAGCAAGCACCTGGTGGAGGAGGCCTCCATAGGTAGGTGGTGCCTTTATAACATCTGATATCCGGTTAAGGGAGATGTCTTCTGATGACAGAGAGGTGGCCTGGGGAGTCTCACATGTACTCCTGTCCAGGACAGTAACAAGAATTGTTCTGTCCTCTGTTCTGTTCTGTATGGAATTTCTCTGAAAGGGTAGAAAGTTGCAGCCAGGCACGCAGGAGCTCCTACCCCGGAGCTTCAGCAAGACATTTCATTGCTCCTCTGTTTTTCTGTATCTTCACCAGGTTTCTGTTTCTTTGTGTTTTGTTCTGTGTTCTATATGTTTTTTTGTTTGTTTGTTTTTGTGCATTTTGTTGTGTGATTTCTGTGGTAAAAACTTAAGGATATTGGATGTAAAAATGGGTAATAAAGCAAGTAAGCCTTACACCCTTTGGACTGTGTTCTATAAAACTGTGTTGAAGTTTACCCCCCTTTGTTAAGCAGGATGAGAGAAGCCCCTAGCTGGCAGCCTGGAACTCACCCACTACAGAGGGCAATGCCTGCTGGCCACCAAAGAACAGAGTATCTCCCAGGTTAACAATGGAAACTCCTTTAAAACCCCTTGTTGCTCCAGTTCAAGAGAGTCACAACCTTTGGGCAGAGTCCCCTGTGTTTCTGCTTTGTTAGCAAAGCAGTAAACCTCCCTTTTTATTTTTCTCAAACCCTGTCCTCATTATTAAATAGGTATTAATTCGCTTCAAGGTCAGAAACCAAAATTTAAGTTACAAATTTTGATAACCCCCCGACCCAGGAAGTTTTTGAGAGCTAACTACTGAAATGTTAGGAGATGGAGCGAGATTGGGGTGGAACCAAACCAGAGGATCTAATCCTATAAGTAAAAGGAGGGACTGAGGGACTCCCAGGATCTACCAAAGCCCTGTTGCTTCAGGGAATTCCTTCCTTCGTTCCCTGCACTGTAAGGATTATGCCACCTCTGTCTTCTTAAAAAAAAAGAAAAAGAAAAAGGGGACTCTAAATGCAGTAAAGTCACCATGTAAACCCTTGATATTACATTTCAGGTTGCCCTCTGTGAAAACATCTGATCCCCTTGTGAGGACATCTATCCTGCCACTGGTGTAGGAGATTTTTCTCTTATCTGCTCTGTTTTTAAGGCTTCTGTCTGTCAGCCATAGTCTGGAGCTCCTTTCTGTCTGTATTGTGTCTTTGTTTCTGGCCCTTTAAGACATGTGCAATAATGTGCTGATATTATAAATTGTTTCTTGGGAATGATATTAGTTCAATGTGTGTCTAAATGATGATGTTTTATTGTAACAATCTGGTATCTGGATGTGTTTTTGTAGCATTGCTCAATCTTGCAGTTAAAAGTCGGGTTTAGGTAATTGTTTAGTTTATGATTTCAGATAATTCATGCCAGATAACTTACATACTTAGGATGGAAAACTAAAGCACTCTACTTCCAAGTTGGCAAGTAACTTCCCAAACATTCAGTTTTATTTTTCACCAATTTTGAATTGGGTAGACTGAGAAAATATCACAGTGTGTACCAGTGCATTAATTTGGACAAGGATAGTAAATCATAGTATGGTATCTGTTGACAAAACAAGATGTAAAGATATAAAATTTTGTGAATTTCATCTTAAAATTGTATCATAATTTTCAACATCCGAACATCAAAATTATGGTTAAAATGCCTTAGACCTGAGGTGTCTGCTCAGAATAGCAGTTTTTCCCTGCTCCTTTCAGACCTCAGCCAGGACTTTTGTTGAAATGCAAATGAAGGAAGCCTGCAAGCTCAGTAGGAGACTGATCTGAGGCCTAAGGCAGGAAAAAAGGTAAATTGTATGGTATTTACTAATTACTGGCCATTCATTTTTTCTAGGACTCTTATTTTTTTCCTTAGATTCTGTATTCTTTTTTTGAGCTCATGATTTTGATCCTACAGACCTAGGTTAATGTTTTTCTGATCAGCTCTATCTTTGACCAACAGTGGAGTTTTTGAAACATTGCAATGGAGATTTCAACTGCAAAAAGCTACAAGGCCTTTACTATTATTATGTGTACACACTTTTGTTATGTGTTGTATGTCTATATATACATATATCCATATATCATATATATGTTATACAAATTAACACATATAAGGAGCACTCATAAAAAAAGCACTCATAAAAACAAATTTTAAAACGTGGGTCCAAAGATCTTTAATTCACGTGATTTAATTGGTACAATTTAAATTGGATAAACAGATAAAAATAAATGTCTTTAAATTTAACCTTACAAGTTTTTCTAGGTGTTCAAAAATCTAATAAAATATTAATGCTGACAAAAGTTCTAATATGCCTTGGTTCTAGGACTTTTTCTTCAACAAAAAATGGTACACTGTTCAATACATTTGTCTAATATTTTGATAAATAAGTAAAGTAAATTTGATATGGGATTACTCATTCATGAGTACTTTTGTTAGATATCTGATTGATTTACTAAGGTCTGTATAAGTTTGTCCTAAAGTCTGTATAAGATTGTAAAAATCAGTCATGTGTTAAAGAGACAAAAATTTCTTAAAACATAAGTTTACCCATAACATTGTAGTTATTAAGTTTTATTTTTCTAGAGCAAGCAACCATAAAAATTAAACAACTGATTAAATAAGAACTGTTATTTTAGAGCCCTGTACTGCCATTTCTTTAAAAGCTAAACTTGGTTAATGTAGAAACATCAAAGCAATTGTGATGCTATTAATGTGCTCATATCTTCCAGGTATACAAGTCTGTAAGGTTGAAACTTTAAAAGAGCATTATATCAAGCTGGTGTTCTGAAGTTGTATTGTAAAATATATATAGGATTTATTTACCTGTTGTCAATAAGATATGTAAACTTTTATGTTACTTTTTATATTGGGGAACAATTTAAATGTATTTTAAGTTAATGAGAGCCTAATCTATGTAAAGGTTAAAAACTTTCAGCCTTTTTTTAATTCATGTTTTAAATGCTATATCATACGGTGTTAGCTAATGTTCATGTGACCTCAAACAATTTATGTAAACTTTGTAAAATGATATTTAATAAAAAAAGATTAGCTTTAGAATTAAAACACTTAAGATTAATAAAGAGCCCTGCCTTACCTGAGATAAGGCTCTGTGTCCCATCTTATTATGTGAGAATGACTACGAAAGCAGTAGGTCAGATGTTATTTCATTTAAAGTTATTTTCAAAAGTTTTTTTTTTCCTGTCAACATTACTAGCATCTCAAACAGAGGATATAATGTATAACTCAGCCAAAAATTTTAGGGTAGCTATTACACGAACTAAGTTTGTTTACTGTTGTTAATTTTATTTTGTAATTTCCTTATGGGTGATATAAAGATTCCCGGTTAGTGTTTTACAGAAGTGTTGCTTTAAGAACACAACATTGGTTAATTTAAAATAATTAGCCATCACCTACAAGACAGACAGAATCATACAGATCCCAAATAATAAAAGATAAATAATTTTAAATTATAGACATTAAAGCCCAGTATTCTTAATATAAGTCTGTTAAAATTTATTTGATGGATGTTTAAGATTAGGATTTAAAATTAAAGTTATATGAAAAGGGACAAGAAAACCAATATTTGGCTCTTGCCCTCTGAGTCAGTCTGTATCCAGGGAACAGCGGACTTCTCTAAAGAGCTTTGCAACTCTGAACCGCATAACCTCCTGATCAGGGAGATTAATGAGACCACTGGAGAACAGAAAGCCAATCAGTGCATTTGCTACGAAGAGGAGAGTCATCAGAGAAGGGAGACATCCCTGATGCTTTCGAGGGAAGCCACATGGTCAAGCAAGACCTGGACCCACCTAGCGCAAATGGCACTAGCAGAACTGAGAAGCTGCTCTCAAGTTTCCCCAGGAATGGCTCCCATAAAATCTCAGCTGACTGTTCACAATAGATAGAAACAAAAGTCAGTTTGACTGCTTCATCTTAAACACTTAGAAAAGACAGTTAAAAACAAATTACAGCCATTCCTGGGCATTTTATATAATAATAGTAATAATAATATTTTAAGGTATACACTTTATGTTAGCCTCCCAAAATAAGTAAGACTGGAGGCTACAAAGAAGGATTCTCAGACAGGAATGCCTGATAACTATAAAAAGAGGCTATCCAGATTATCTGCCAGAGGCAGAAGTTTTTAGTTTAAGGCCTACAGATATTCTTAACCTAAACACATAGGCTTGGTATTTGTTAGTATGATTATCCAGCAATGAGTAAGAGAATTAAAGGTTTCTCTATTAGACACAGAGGTCATAGTAGTAAAAGTATTTTGCAAGATCAGATGACATTAAATTATTAAACTGAATCTTATGGGGAGGGGCAAATGTAACACTAAAAGTTAAATATTAAGTTTACAGTCCTGATAACTGGGGATATTAAAGACTGGTGAGGGAACTTCTATACAGTGACATGTTCCAGCTGCTGCAACATTTATTAAGTACTCATGTTTTTTTTGTTTCTCTCATAGAAGAACCCATCCCCAGATGACTTTACTACCTGTTCTTCCCCATCCAGACTTCAAACCTAACTGACTTCTAAAAGGCGACTAATGTCCCTCAGGCGGTGCCCCCTCACGTCACCCTCTCTCAGCTCAGAAGAAGTCTAAATGAGTGACGCCTCTCTTCTTACAACAATGGAGACAAAAATAAATAGAATATCAATATAAGTAATTAATTAAGTCAAGTAAAATCAGGGAGACCTGTTTTTGGGTGAGTTCAAAAAATCGGGAGACTGTTACCTGAGGGATTAAAATTCCCACAGTGCTCTTCCTACCCAATCAAATATATGAAAGGAACACATTAGAAAAGCGGGGAATGATTGACCCAACCTGATCTTTTATTAAAATTGGGAGCCATCTTGCCACAAAGCCGTGAAAAGATAATTTTGGCTTAACTATAAATTACAGCAAGATCTGAACCTGCTTGGAAAGCCTGCCCGTGCCTTGAACTCACCCATGCCTGGCTCTCTGACCAGATAACAGCCCTCTCTGAAACTTTGTTGACACCTCATAAACATTGGCCTTCCTTGGCCAGACGACACTCTCTGAGGCTCTAATGGTCCTCATAAATTCTGATGTTGGGGCCAGCAAACAAAAATGTAAACTACCATTAGTGTGATGCTTGTCAGAATTCTGTTATTTTTAACCCCACTTTTGTGTAACTTTCTGGGCTATAAAGCTGGGCTGCTCTCCTATTCCCAACGTTTTGGGAGGGAGAGGCAGCCAGGGTGGTGGATATAATAAGCTTGCTTTAATCTGATTTTAATTGGAGTCAGTGGTCTTTTCTTGCAACCTGGTCTAAAAGGTAAACACTACACAAACCTGGATCTCTGCGGACTAAAGACTTCTTGAGAAACTGCCTTTGACCATGGGCACTCGACATATATGTTGTTGTCAGAAGCTTTAGCTTCCATTCAAATGAGACCATCAAAGCTGGGTCTACATCTATGAGACCTGGAGGATATTGTTTCAATTTTTCCAAAGAACATGAGGCAGCAGTGCTGACTTCTCTCTGTAGGTAAACTGTGGCCACTGAAAGCTAAGTGTCTCCGCATGTGGACTGTGAAGCCATTTGGTCATCCTCCACTTTTCATGGTGTTTCTTTCTACTGCACTGGGAGTTTGGTATTTGCTTCATGAAATACAATGAGTTCAACTGGTACACAGTGCTGTAGGGAGTCCTGTCACGTGTGGTGGGTCAGGGTCTGCAGGAGAATGCACCAACCAGGCTTCTATCCCACATAGCTTGACCCTTTGACCATAGCAACCTGATTCTGAACATTGCCCTGAAACGTCTCCATATAACAAAATGCCTTTTATGGAGAGGTTTCAGACATATAAGTGATTCCTGTCTGTAACATGTCAGCCACAAGTCATTTGGAAGTAATGGCAGAATCACATGTCCCGACCACAGATGTTTTATCACACACCTGCACACAACAGCTTTTGGCCCACTACTCAGCAGGCCCCAACATACTGGCATCTCTGTTCTACACCATTTTCATAAAACCCAGTCAATCAAGGCACTGTCTGGTACACTCAGGATCAGCAACTGTACATCCAAAGGTTCTCCAGTGGCAGGGGGCCATGGGAAGTTCAAAAATTTCATGGTATTTATCTAGCCATTTTCAAAGATGAAATTGGAGAAACTGTGGGTTTCAATTCATTAAGGAACTATTAAATTTAGAGGAAGCACATTTCAATGAATAATCTAGAGAACTCTCACAGGAAAGGGTTCCCAAAGACTGGCCAAAAGATCACATGAAGCCAGCCCCATTGAGGTCTACAATGTAAGGTCCATGTGTGTTTTGACTCTCAACTATGGCTTCCAAGTCTTTCAGAATAAAATCATGTGATATCCTGGCTGAGATTCCCAGTGCTCTGTGGAAAGCCACTCTGGGCTTAGATCTCAGTGTCCAAGGGCGACTCTCATGTGTGGCCTCCTAAAATCCCAACACAATTCATGGCAATACTTCTCTGAAGTCAGTTCCATAATGCATTCTTTAAGAGGAATCACACCAGAGTTCAAGCCCAGGTGGACCCAGGCATCTCTTACAACCACCACACAAATGACCACAATTAAAACTAAAACACTCCCACATGCTCCTCATCTTCTTCCACATAGACACTCATCATAAACTCTGGCTGGAGGTTTCCATGAAGGGCACAGCCCAATACACTGTTCAAAATAAGCATCCTTGCCCCTCCTTTGCTTAAAGTCAGGGTGGCCTGGACACCCTTGCTGTGAACCAAGAGTGATCAAATAGGCCTGCCCTATATCTGATCTGCTTCTCCAATTTGAGGCCTAATGACTGTCTAGTATAGATTCTTTATGTGAATTGGTATCAAAGAAAACCCAAGCCCCTATCGGCTAGCCTCTGCAGGGATTTGAAGAACTGATTTGACCCAAATGATCCCTATTCTCACTTGATTTAGCTCAGGAAGCTTACAGAGGAAAGTGAGAGACTTCATCCACAATGATTGCTCTTTTGGCCATTTTGGTTTTGGATGCACACTTGGAAACTTTCTTTAGATCCATCAGGCGCTGAGAATCTAAGCCACTGTCACCACACCGGGCCAAGTGGCTGTTTCAGACACATCCCTTTTGAAAGCAATTAAGCAAAGAGCCACAGGTGATGCCCATTCATTTCCATTTGAAAACTGTTTTCTTCAGGCTTCACAAAGGGGTGGCCTGAGGCAAAGACCTTCCTGGCATTCAGAGTAATAGAAACATAAGTAAGCAAATGGCCCAAAGCAGGGTTTCTCCACTGAGACATTACTGGTCACACTGATATGTGAGTTTTCTGAGATGCTCCCATTCCCTTCAGCTATCCAGTACATGGTCATGTAACAGAGCTTGGATGTGGTACATATCTTGGAAACAAAACTATGAGGATACTCTGGAGAGTGGCCAGTATTCAGAAAGAAAAGAGGAACTTAGGAAGATAGTAGCTCTTCACCATCCATTAGGCAAGCTGCATTCCATTCTTAAATTGGGTGGGAAGAATGCTGGGAAACTTTATACTAGACAGGACACAACCATTGAAGCATTCGCATTTCAAATGTCTACAACCACGGATACAGTGGGATACACAGACATAGAAACACTCCTGTTGTCAAACGACTTTCTAGAAACTTTCCAGTCCAAACCTACAAACCGCCATTCCTACCTATTCTCAGAACATGAGACAAAACCACAAACTCACACCGACACCCACAACGGCACCTCCTTCCCCCAAGTATGACTGTGACTATCCTGAGTGTCCTCTGACTGGTGGGCCATACTATGTTCCCACGAAATGGCCTGTCCAATCTCCGATCTGGTCTTCTTTGCAAACTTTTTGAAGTTGTCAGGAGCCATGGTTGAGCCACTACCTGCTTTCTCAGAAAAAGCCGCTCTTCAGAGCTCTCCTGAAATTTGGCCATCATCACATAAGTAGGTACCAAGAAACACTGACTCTGTCTTTGGTAAATTCAAACAATTGAGACCACTGGGACTGAAACTAAGACTTGCTCTGGGTGCACAGCTTCCTGGATCCCAAGTTCAGAGAGTTCCATCACCAAGGAAGTGTGGTAGGTCACTTCCTTCAGGAACTGAATGAGGTCACTGTGATGGAAAACCACTTTGTCCTAACAGTTGCTTCAAATGGTCCAATGAGATGGAGGCTGCCCCTACTTCCTGTGACACTTTCACAAGTTAGAATGGTATATTAACCATAGGCATCCGGGAACAGCTCTGTACACAGGCCTGGTTTGGTCCATTTAATCTACATTAAGAAGAGAGAGGCTGATTCAGACACATTCCTTCATTCTGACCAGGTTGTTTGACATGGAAGTTGACATGGATTTGACTTTTGCTCTCTCAGGTCCTTCATAGGTAAAAAGGTCAGTCAAAAGTCGGAGGAAAAGACCACCAAGAGACTGTCTCATGCCACAGCAAAGGGTTTATTGGGCGTCCGCATGCTGCGGCTCAGAGCTAACTTCAGAGGAGCAAAGAACAAAGAGCCCCAAAAACAACTTGAGAAGAGTTTATTTACATTCTTTAGAGAGGGCAGGGACTTTGCATACATCATAGCCTCCTTTAGCAAATCAACATACCACGGGAAAATCAAATAACAACCCAAAAACATGATTAGCACATTCATTGGCAGGAAGAGGTCAGACAGGGGGTGATTGGTTAGCCCTGAGAAGGGGTATACATTTAAACTGATTGGTTGAAGCCCTGAGATGTATACGTGATGAGCTGCACGGTTTCTTGGAAGGGGTTGTTTAGTAACTAGGTGGTCAGGGAAGATTTCAACACACATCAAATTGGCAGTTCCGGGAATTGTCTTAACTGCCACAGGAATTTCAGGTTCTGAGTGCAGCTTGGAAACTTTACAAAACCAGGTTCTTTATGTTTCAATTTTAATTTCTTTTATTCTTTCATTTCCCACTCCTTTTTCTTACTACATTTAATCTTAAAAGTAATGAATCATAATTATTGCGGGGTCTCACACTCTATTTCTGCCAGTGGAGCGTATTTCTGTCTGATTACCATGAGTTTTTCCTGCCCAATTTGAGCCTGGATAAAGGAAACTATGCGGTAAAGCAAACAAGGTCCCAAAGTTAGCAACACCATAAGGATGATCAGGGGTCAAGCTAAGCCTGATAGGAGTGTAGTTAACCAGGGGGACTGGGTAAACCATGACTCAAACCACCCTTGTTGAATCTCCCTTTCTCTCTGGCGCTCTTCAAGGCATTTTCTCAATTTACTCATGGATTCTTTTACAACTCCAGTATGGTCAGCATAAAAACAACATTCTTCTCTCAGTGCAGCACAGAGGCCCGACTCCCTCATGAAGAGGAGGTCTAATCCTCGCCTGTTCTGTAAAACAACTTCAGAGAGAGAGTTTAAGGATTC
The DNA here is from genome assembly GCF_048772815.1 of Callospermophilus lateralis. Lineage (NCBI taxonomy): Eukaryota > Metazoa > Chordata > Mammalia > Rodentia > Sciuridae > Callospermophilus > Callospermophilus lateralis. The sequence continues at coordinate 658,072 of NW_027517452.1, read as the reverse complement.
CTACAGCACTGTGATGGAGGTCTCTAATGTCTTCCAGTCTTGATCTATTGCTGTTTCTAATCAGGCCATTTGTTGTGACCCATGGATCATAGCAGCTGTTCCCGTACCCACTCCTGCAGCAGCCCCTATCCTCAATAGGATGGCTAGAGTAAGGGACACTGGATGCTAGCAAAATCAGGTTGTTTGTCCCCCTAGTAGACCTTAAAATGATTCTGCATCATAATAAAGCACCCTGGGGAGTATCTGCACCATTACACAATAATTTACAAAGCTGTCAAGTACATGGGTTGAAATGCAAGGAGTTCTGACTGTGTGGAGTTCAGTACAATTAAGGTTCCTTTAATTAGTTCCCAGGGGCAGGAGTCAGCTGGACTCTGGACTGGGAAAGTAGGCAAAGATGGAAACTGGGAAGTATGAGATGGTAGAGGGGTTCTGGTAGATCTAGGCATGGGAGGTTTTGGAGGCTTAATTCCTGGCTTGAGGGGATTGGGCCCTATTGCTGTGGGATTTTCTTCCTTTTTAAGCAGGATGGTGAACCAGTGACCAAAGTCATAATGAGGGCCATAAATATAGAATCGCATTTCCCACGTATTTCCCATAGACCATGTTGTTCTGAGGTAGCCCCTTCCTTTGGAAGTGAAAGTTATATTGAGGGGGTAACATAGACTATTCTTTCCACAGCGAGTTTTTGACACAACTTGGCTAGCGGCACATTTCTTGGGATCAATCCAGGTGTCATTTTTTCCTACCTGAATGATACTGTCCGCAGAGTTTGGGTTCAACCATGTAGCTCCCGTTTGTTCACAACCCCAAGATCTAAAATAAAAGTCACTGGGGCCTCCAAAGGTTTGGGCCTGTTTGCGACTTCGGAAATCAGCTGGGCACACATAAAAATCAAGACTGGCTAGTTTACACCGGAGCTGGGGAAGATGATATCCATAATTCATGGGGTAAGGTGGTCTATGTTGCCCTGGTTTGGGTTTGAGTGGGATCTGTGTGGAGTCCTCTATGTCAGGGAGATCCCAGTCAGAGAGGCGTATGGCAAGCTGACAAATGTCCAGGTAGAGAGATGGCCACCAAGTCCATAAGAGGGCTGTATGTGAAATAGACCACACTACTTGCCGAGTAGGATTTATAGCTGCCATTGTTGCTGAACAGGCTGATGGGGATTAGGACTGCTGGTGGTCAGGGGAAGAATCCATAGCCCTACCCACACGACGGACACGCAACTTGAGAGGGTTACCAGTCTGTTCCAGTTTCCAGCCGGAGGCTGGACAGGGCGCAGGCTTGAGATGGGTGGCATGGATCCAGGAAGTGATTCCATCCACTTTCACCACTGTAGGTGTTATAAGCAGCACCTGGTATGGTCCTTTCCAGCGGCGTTCCAGGGATGATACCTGATGCCGTCTCACGTGGACGAAGACTCCCACTTAATATCAATGTGGGGTTCCCTCGTCTCCAGGCTGATAAGCAGTGGCCAACTGTTTCCACAGGTATTGCTGGGTGCTGTGTTTGTTCATGGGCTTTAAGTCTGTCAAGCAAGGGGGTGTGAAAGGAATAATTAAGTCTCAGAGTTGGGGTTAGGTCCCTTACTGGAGAAGGGGCACCATAGAGAATTTCATAAGTGGTGAGTTTACACAAAGAGGCAGAGGGTGTACTTCTTGCACGAAACAGTGCTTAAGGTAGGAGCATAGTCCAATTTTTTTTATGCCAGTCTCCAAGCTTAATTTCTTTAAAGTCTCTTTGATGGTTCTAATCATCCTTTCTACCTGTCCTGAGCTCTGGGGTCTATAAGCACAATGTAACTTCCAATTAATCTTCAGGGTCCTGGTGAATCCCTGACTTACCTGGGCAACGAATGCCGGTCCATTATTGGACCCTATTACCTTAGGCAGGCCGAACCTTGGAAAAATGTCTTCTAGAATCTTTTTGAGCACCGTCTGAGCCGTTTCTTTCTTCATGGGGAAGTCTTCAACCAATCCTGAAAGAGTATCTACAAAGACTAGGGGATATTTAAGTCCATACCTTCCTGGCTTAATTTCAGGAAAAGTCCACTTTCCAGAATTGTCCTGGTCTGGTTCCTCGTAAGCGCTTCCCTGCAGGAAGCTTGGATGGGTAAGCATTAACTAATTGGCAGACTTGACAAGCTCTAGTCACCTGCTAAGCTATTTCTTTCCTCTGTGAGTCAGTCAATAATCAATCCTTTCTTCGGTCCCTTAAGAGTGCCTATAACTTCTTTGAGCTTAAGTGGGTGAGCTAGTGTACGTCTTTGACATGAAGGTGGGCTTTTTGAAATTGTAAACTTGGCTCTGTAGGGTCCCAGAGTTCTGTATCTGTCTCCTCAGATGATAAGTTGCCTGAATGTTCCAGTGTGGCCAAGTCTCCTGAATGTTGATCTCCCTGGTGTGGAAAAAGTTAACAGAGTCACTCCGTTTAGGGCTGCCAATTAAGCTTCCTCATCTGCCCTTCTGTTTTTAACTGCAACGAGGTCGTTTCCCTTCTGGTGCCCTGGACATTGCACTATAGCTAGTTCCTTAGTGTCCTGCCGTGCTGAGAGAAGGTGGAGAATCTCAACTTTGTTCTTTATTTTTTTCCCAGTGGAGGTTAATAGCCCCCTTTGCTGGTAAATAGCCCTGTGCACATTAGCATTGCCAAATGCATAGCGGCTATCAGTGTATATGTTGGCCCTTTTGCCTGTTGCTAGTTCCAATGCTTTCGTAAGGGCAATCAGTTCTGCCTTTTGGACTGATGTCTCTTCTGGGAGACCAGAAGATCAGATGACATTAGTTTTGCTAACTACTGCTGCTCCAGCCCGCCACATACCATCTTGGAGGAAGCTGCTCTCTTTCGTAAACCATACGACTTCAGGGTGAGGCAGTGGCTGGATCCTTCAAGTCTCGTCCTATACTGGTTTCCTCTGCCAGTATGTGTTGACACTCATGAGCGACAGGTCCTGATGATTCTTCTGGCAGCCAGGTTGAGTGGAGCAGAAGGTCCAAGAGTTATTCTGTCTTTGCTAATCCAGAGGCTCTGGTAGTAGTTTATTCTGGAGTTTGATAGCCACCTCTCTGGAGGTTGACAGATGATGCTCTCCAGGGCATGAGGGGCTATAATGGATAGCTTCTGTCCCAACGTTCATTAATGAGCATCTTTTATTAGAAGCGCTGCCGCTGCTATAGCTCTTAAGCAACGGGGCCACCCAGTAGCCACTGGGTCCAGTTTTTTTGATAAGAATGCTACTGGCCTTTTCCAAAGTCCCAAAGTCTAAGTGAACACTCCCCGTGCTATTCCTTTCTTTTTCTCGATGTAGAGAGTGAAGGGTTTATCTATATCTGGGAGTGCTAAGGCCGGAGCAGAAAGCAGCACCTTTTTTTGATGTTATCAAAAGCTTGTTGGTGCTCAGGGGTCCATTGGAATTGGGCATTCCACTTTATCAGCGGGTATAAAGGGGCAGCTAGAGAGGCGAACCCAGGAATCCATCACCTGCAAAAGCCAGCAGTCCCAAGAAACTCTCTGAGTTGTCTCTTATTAGATGGGGGTGGTATCTGCACAATGGTTTGTTTTCTGTTCTCAGTGAGCCATCATTTGCCACCCCTAAGAGAATAACCCAGGAAGATTACTTCTTGCTGACAAATTTGGGCCTTTTGGCAGAAGCCCTATATCCAAGCCGAGAAAGCTCGGATAATAGTGCTTGGGTCCCAGACTCATAGTTCTCCTTGGTGTCCGCTGCCAGTAGCAGATCATCCACATATTGGAGTAGGGTGACTTCGGGGTGTGCAGTTCTGAAGTCGTTTATGTCCCTGTGGAGGGCTTCATCAAAGAGAGTGGGGGGGGGGTTGAACCCCTGTGGGAGTCTAGTCCAGGTTAGTTGGCCAGATGTTCCAGTTTCTGGGTCTATCCACTGGAAAGCAAACAGCAACTGACTGTCCTTATGTAGGGGCAAGCAGAAGTAAGCATCTTTTAAGTACAGCACAGTGTACCATTCCCGCTCCAGATTCAGAGTGCTAAGCAAATTATATGGATTGGGTACTGTGGGGTGAATGTCCTGCACTCTGTTGTTGATCTCTCTTAGGTCTTGAACAGGACTGTAGTCCCTAGTTACTGGCTTTCTTACTGGTAGCATGGGGGTTTTCCAGGCTGATTGACAGGGCCTTAGGACCCCAAGGGCCAATTATTTCTGAATATATGGACTTATCCCATCCTTAGCTTCTTTGCTTAGAGGATATTGTTTAACACTGATTGGAGAGGCAGAGGTTTTTAATTCTACTACTATTGGAGGTTGTTTTATGGCTAAACCTAACCCAGCAGTTTCTGCTCAGGCATTAGGATAATCTTTTATCCATTTCTGTTGTAGTTTGCCTCTTTGATCAGTCCTAGGGGGCACGAAGTGTTGATGTTCATCTTCTACGGACATAGTCAATTCTGTGACTATGGGAGTTTTTACTGAAGGTTTTAGAACATCCACTTGGGGACCATCAGGGTTAAAGGTTACTCTAGCCCCGAGTTTGGTAAACAGATCCCTGTGCATCAATCGGGCTGGGCATTCTTGGATTACTAGGAAAGAGTGGTGGACTTTTCATTTTCCTACTTCCATAATCCTCTTAGTTGTCCAAGCCCGATATGTAGTGCCATTAGCCCCTTGAACTAGGGACCATTTATTTGATATGGGGCCCAGTGAAGCCTTAAAGGCTGAGTATACTGCTCCTGTATCCACTTCAAAGTTCACTGGAGTCCCCTCCACTTCAAATGTTACCCTGAGCTCGGGGAGGGGATCCGAGCCCTGACATTCCTAGTCCTCTTCTAGAGTCCGCATGGCGGGCTGCCGTGGCTTCTTCTTTTTGGGGCACTCTTTGACTCAGTGTCCTTTTGCTCTATAGTAGGCACATTGGTCTGAGGCCAGGGACAACCTTTGGCGTGGGCCCAAGTATCCCTTTCTGACTCCCTGCTTTTTAATTTCTGGCGTATTTGCTGCTGGGAAGAAAACCTTAGCCAATGCTTTTGTCTCCCTTTTGCTCCTTTCATCCTCCTTTTGTTCCCTTTCCTTCTCTCTCCTCTGTTCCCTCTCCTCCTCAGTTTCTCGCTTATAATATACTTATATTCTTATAATATATACTTATAATATATATCTTATAATATACTTTCTCAGCTTCTCTGTCTAAATCTCTTAAGGTCGTATTTTGTAACCCATCTAGACATTGTAACATTCTCTTAATATCTTGGGCAGTCTGCTCAATAAAGGCCATTGTAACAAATGCCTTTTGGTCATCTGCCTGAGGATCAAAAGGAGTATATTTTCTATATGCTTCCATAATTCTCTCCAGAAACATAGAGGGAGACTCATTAGGCCCTTGGATAATCTCTCTTACCTTGGCCAAATTGGTCGGCTCTCTGGCGGCCACTCTGAGACCCGCTATTAGAGCCCGGCGATAAGTGGACAGATGCTTCCTACCTTCAAAGGTGTTGGGGTCCCAGTTGGGTCGGTTCATGGGCCCATAGGGATGGAGAGAGAGCATCACAGGGGCTTCTGAGTTTTCTATTATCCATCGCCGGTGGGTTCTTTTAGGTTGCCCAGCTTCCTCCAGGGGAGGAAGTCCCCTGGAGGGCTTGGGTCTGGCCCAATTGCCTCTAGCAGTGGAGAGGCTGAGTCAGCGGTGGGAGGATCATCAGGAACTGTGTTGGGGGTTGGGGAGGGAGAGTAGACGATAAGGAGGGGGTTGAGTGTCCAGTCTTGTGACTCAGGGAGAATGGAAGGAAGAGGGAGAGGAGCGGAAAGTTTGAATGATAGGAATGTGGGGGAAGGAGTATATGGCTGTTGATCTGGGTGGCCACGTGGCCCCGGCTGAATGACAATATCTCTGAATTTTCGGATTAGAGGAAAGTGGAAGGATTCTTCTGGGGCCATCTGAATTCGAGGATGGGCCATTCTGAAGCACAGAGAGTCTGCCAGGTACGGTGTTTTACTGAAAAAGAAAGATTCTGGGCCCTTGAGCGGACATCAGTCCAATGATCAAGGGTCATGCCAGGTACGGTGTTTTACTGAAAAAGAAAGATTCTGGGCCCTTGAGTGGACATCAGTCCAATGATCAAGGGTCAGGGACAGAGAAGAGGAAGTGCTTTGTCCCATAATGGGAGTTACTCAAACAGGGACAGTGAAGACACAAACACAACACAGACAAAGACAAACAGTAAACAATTAACATGAGTCCAAGACAAAGATTTGAACTGAGTAACTGGAAAATATTGATGGGTTAGACAATAAAGACAGACAGTAAACTCAACATGAGTTCAGAACAATGACCAAAACTGAGTTACCGGCAAAACCTGATGGGCTGGCAAATCGAATCCTGAAGCAAAACATAACCGAGTTGAGGAAACTACTATTCCTTGAATTCCCTAGTCCTCCGGAGTGTCCCTCAGGGACATGATCTTGGCTCTGTGACACGTCTGTCACCCCATAGGAGAGAGCTAATGCTCTTCACCAACAGCCACTTTGCCACGCCATAGCCTGAAACCCGAAACCAGAAAGATGCGCCTTACTTACCCCGAGAAGACTCCCTTGAGGTCTTCCGTCCACCGCTGCCGGATATCTCACCTGGGGCCTCCAGATGAAAAGGTGCTGCGAACGTCAAAGGAAAAGACAACAAAGAGGCTTTCTCATGCATCAGCAAAGGGTTTATTGGGGGTCCAGAATGCTAGGGCTCAGAGCTCCCTTCAGAGGAGCAAAGAACAAAGAGCTCCGAGAACAACTTGAGCAGAGTTTATATACATTCTTTAGAGAGCTCAGGGACTTTACATGCATCATAGCCTCCTTTAGGAAATCATCATGTACCACGGGAAAATGAAATAACAACTCTACAACATGATTAGCACATTCATTGGTGGGAAAAGTTGGGGCAGGGGGTGATTGGTCAGCCCTTAGAAGGGGTATACATTTAAACTGATTGGTTGAAGCCCTGAGATGTATACGTGGTGAGATGCACGGCTTCTGGGAAGGGGTTGTTAAGTAACTAGGTGGTCAGGGAAGATTTCAACACACATCTAATGGGCAGTTCCAGGAATTGTCTTAACTGCCACAGGAATTTCAGGTTCTGAGTGCAGCTTGGAAACTTTACAAAACCTGGTTCATTACATTTCAATTTCAATTTCTTTTATTCTTTCAGAACCTTACTGTGGAAGGTGAGAGACTTCATTCACAATGACTGCTCTTTTGGCTATATTGGTTTTGGATGCACACATGGGATCTTTTTTTTGATCCGTCTGTTGCTGATAATCTAAGACACAGCCTCACACAGGGCCAAGAGCCTGATTTAGATACATCTCTTTCCAAGGCAATTACTTCTCTGAGGTCAGTTTCAGAACTCAGTCTCTGAGGAGAATCACGCCAGTGTTCAAGACCAGGTGGACCCAGTCACTCTTCCAACCGCCACACAAATGACCACAATTAAAACCAAATCACTCTCACATGGCACTCAACTTCTTACATATATACACTCATTATACCCTTTGGCTAGAGGTTTCCATGAATGGCACAGCCCAAGAGAGTGTCCAAAATAAGCTCCCTTGCCCCTCATTTGCCTAACCTCAGGGTGGCCTGAACACCCTTCTTGTGAACTAGGATTGATCACATAGTTCTTCCTTTAATACTGCTCTGCTTCTCCAATTTGAGGCCTACTGACTGTCAGGTTTAGATTCCTTATGTGATTTGGAGTAATTAGGAAACCAAAGCAACTTTGCAGCGCTTGAAAGAACTTATTTGACCCAAAGGATCCCTATTCTCACTTGGTGGAAGTCAGGAAACTTACAGAGGAAGGCGAGAGACTTCATCCACAATGACTGATCTTTTTGCCATTTTGGTTTTGGATGCACACATTGCATCTTTCTTTAGATCCATCAGGAGCTGATAATCTAAGCCACAGCCTCACACAGAGCCACAAGGCTGATTCAGACACATACTTTTCCAAAGCAGTTAAGCAAAGAGCCACAGGTGATGCCCATTCACTTCCATTTGAAAACTGTTTTCTTCAAAATTCACTAAGGGGTGGCCTGAGGCAAAGACCTTCCTGACTTCAGGGTAACAGAACAATAGGTCAGCAAATCCCAATGGAGGGTTTCTCCACTGAGACTTTACTAGTCACAATGATATCTGAGTTTTGTGAGATGCTTGCAATTCCCTTCAGCTATCCAGTATATGGCCATGTCACAGAGCTTGGATGTGGTACATATCTTGGACAAAAAAACATGAGCCTATTCTGGAGAGTGGCCAGAATTCAGGAAGAAAACAGGAACTTAGGAAGATAGTAGGTGTTGCCCATCGAAAAGCAACCAACAGTCCTTTTCTAAAATGGGCAGGATGAATTCTGGGAAGCTTTCTACTAGACAGGATACATCCATTGATCTATTCTGTTTTCTAATGTGTACAACCAAGGACACAGTGGGATACACAGACACACACACACTCGCCTTGTCAAAGGACTTTCTAGAAACAGTCCACTCTAAACCAAACAATCCGCCTTACCTACCTATTCTCAGAATATGAGACCAAACCACAAACTCACACCCACACTCAAAAAGTCACCTCCTTCCCCCAAGTAAGTCTGTGACTATCCAGAGTGTCCTCTGACTGGTGGGCCATACTATGTTCCCCCAAAATGGCCTGTCCTGTCTCAGGTCTGGTCTGCTTGTCCATCTCTGTGAAGTTGTATGGAGCCTGTGCTGACCACTACCTGCTTTCTCATTAAAGGCCCATCTTCAGAGCTCTACTTGCATTTTGTCATCCTCAAACCATTAGGTACCAAGAAAGACAGACTCTCTCCTTGGTAAATCCAAACAAGTAAGTCCACTGGGAATGGGACTGGGACTGGCTCTGTGTGCCTGGCTTCCTGGATCCCAAGTTCAGAGAGTTACATCACCAAAGAAGTGAGGTAGGTCAATTCCAACAGGAAGGGAATGAGGTCACTGCCTTGGCAACCACTTTGTGCTAACACTTGTTTCCAAAGGTCCCTTGAGATGGAGGCTGCCCCTACTTCCTGTGACACTTTCAGAAGTTAGAATGGTATATCAACTGTAGACACCCAGGAGAAGCTCTCCACACAGGGTTGGTTTGGTCCATCTTCTTTATATCAGTAGGAGAGAGGCTGATTCAGACACATCACTTCATCCTGAACAGGTGGTTTGCCATGGAAGATGACTTTTGCTCTCTCAGGTCCTTCATAGCTGCTACATCTTCTCTAGGGATCATTTCTCATCAAACTTTGAGGTTCTCAGCAGGTGAAAGATCCCCTACATTCCTGTATTGTAAGACCAACTCTGTCCCTGCTCTTTTGTGAAGTTAGATTGAGGGAACAGTGTATGGTTAGGGTTAATAACATATTCTATTTGGGTTAGGAAACACTCTGCGGGATGAATAATGGTATTGGGAACCTGCGATATTCACAAGAATATATAGGTGAAATATAAGTATGAAACCTGAAATCTAGGTACGATTTGAAGCCCTGAAGGGCATTGGGCCCTTTAGTGAGATACTTAGCTTTGAATTATGTTCTGTACAGATATCTCAGATAAATCGATGTGCAATGGCAAAGGACCTTGTACCTTGGATGATTAAATGTCCTAGAGAACATCCAGTCAAAAAGGAATAGTCGGCAGGATTAGGAAGGTAGTCAGTAGGTTTAGAAAAAAGAGTGAATATAGGATTTGGACTAAAGTTTCATTAGCAATAGGGTTTTGGGTAGAGAGTGAACGTAAATATGAGCACATATAAAGAGTCAGTCACAATGATGAACTGGGAAAAATATGTAGGAAAGCAGATATCAATAGAGACATTAGGAAATCAGGCAAAGTATAATGTAATAGGGTTAGACATTTTCAACATGCTTGAGGTTGAATATATAATCTTAGGAAGAAAGACATATGTTGCCTCCAATAGGATTGATATTTGAGAGCATTAGGCAACCTGGACATGGTTGCGTTTAGTAATCCATGCTCACTTTCCATTTTGCTTTGGTGAAAGGTTAATAAAATAGGCACTTGTCACTTCCTGTTTTTCTGTATGCTTAACAAACCACTGTTGAAATCTTGAGAACTGTTTGCTAATTTTGTTCCCAGAATGTGCTGTCCCCAACTGCCAAACTGCAGAATATAATCCCTCACCCAGGTGCACGCAAACCGCACACTCGCCCTGACCCATCAATAAATTTCCCTTTTTGCCCTCTCCAAGAAAAGTATATAAGCTCTGTTAAAGCTGTTCTCAGGGCTCTCTGCTCTATTCAAGTGAGCTCTGAGCCCCAGCATGCTGGACCCCCAATAACCTCTTTGCTGTGGCCGAGTGAAAATGCTAAACTGTTCTGTACTTAAAAGATGCTTTCTTTTGCTTGCCTCTGCATAAAGATAGTCAGTTGCTGTTTGCTTTCGAGTAGGTAGACCCAGAAACCGGAACGTCTTGTCAACTAACTTGGACTAGACTCCCACAGGGGTTCAAAAACTCCCCCACTCTCTTTGATGAAGCCCTTCACAGACATCTCTACAACTTCAGAACTATGCACCCCGAAGTCATTCTGCTTCAATATGTGGATGTCCAGCTTCTGGAAGCCAACACCAAAGAAAACTGTGAGTCTGAGACCCAAGCACTATTATCTGAGCTTGCTCAACTCGGGTAGAGAGCTTTGGACAAAAAGGCCCAAATTTGCCAGCAAGAAGTAATCTTCCTGGGGTATTTCCTTAGGCGCGGTAAATGATGGCTCACTGAGCCCAGAAAACAAACCATTGTGCAGATACCACCCCCATTTAACAGGAGACAACATAGAGAGTTTCTTGGGACTGCTGGCTTTAGCAGGTTATGGACCTGGGTTTGTGTTCTTAGCTGCTCCTTTATACCCGCTGTTAAATGAGAATGCCCAATTCCAATGGACCCTTGAGCACCAGCAAGCTTTTGATAACATCTAAGAACACTGACACTGAACTCCTCAACTTCACTGAGCCCAGCCTGCAATTTCAGAAAGCCCTACACTACGTTAAAAATGTACATCAACTCAATCAACTTGGTTCAAAAAAACTGCAGGCATTACTGTAGGATCAAGAACAGAGTTTTAGACTAATTCACTCAGAGTGAAAGGAAATAATTGAATGGGCAACAAAAGCCTGTCAGTTCTGTCAATTGTTTAATGCTTACCCTTCCAAGCTTCCTGCAGGAAAGCACCTATGAGGAACCAGACCAGGAGAATTCTGGGAAGTGGACGTTACTGAAATTAAGCCAGCAAGGTATGGACTTAAATATCTCCTAGTCTTTGTAGATACATTTTCAGGATGGATTGAAGCCTTTCCCACCAAAAAAAAAAAAAATAAAAGAAAACCGGCACAAATTGTGGTCAAGAAGATCCTGAAAGATATTTATCAAAGACACGTCCTGCCTAATGCAATATGGTCTGATAATTGAACAGCCTTCATGGGCCAGGTAAATCAGGGGTTAGCCAGGACCCTGGGGATTAATTGGAAGTTACATTGTGCTTATAGACCCCAGAGCTCAGGACACGTAAAAAAAATAAATAGAACCATTAAAGAGACCTTAACGAAATTAAGCTTAGAGACCGGCATAAAAGATTAGACTATGCTCCTGCCTTATGCACTGTTTCATGCAAGAAATACTCCCTTTCTTTCTTTGTGTAACCTCACCCCCTATGAAATTCTCTATGGGGCCCCTCCTACACTAAGAGACCTAACCCCAACTCTAAGACCTAAGGATCCCTTCCACACACCCTTGCTTGACATACTTAAATCTCTTGTAAGAACTCAGCTATACCTGTGGAAACAGCTGGCCACTGCCTTCCAACCTGGGGACGAGGGGAATCCACATTGATATCAAGAAAGAGACTTCGTCTACATAAGATGACATCAGGTGTCATCCCTGGAACCCCGCTGGAAAGGACCATTTCAGGTGCTACTTATAACACCTACAGCAGTAAAAGTAGAGGGAATCACTTCCTGGATCCATGCCTCTCATCTCAAGCCTGTGGCATGTCCAGACTCTGGCTGGAAACTGGAAAAGACGGTTAACCCTTTCAAATTGCATATTCGCCACGTGGGTAAGGCTATAGACTCTCTCCTTGGCCACCCGTAGTCCTAACGCTCATCAGCCCCTTCAGCAGCGATGGCTGATCACAAATACTACTAGACAAGAAATATGGTCTATCTTGCATACAGCCCCCTTAGGGACCTGGTGGCCATCTCTCCACACAGACATTTGTCAGCTGGCTATAGGTCTTTCCTATTAGGATATCCCTGATGGAGAGGATCTCACTAAAATTCCATTAAATCCTTTCTGTACCATAGATAATGGAAACAAACATTATGGTTGTAGGGACAGGCAAGCCAGATGCAGGTTGGCTAGCCTATATTAGTATGTTTGCCCGGCAGACTATCAAAGCCACAAACCACCACGGCTGTGTGGGGGAAAAGCCGACTTCTTCTGTAAGTCATGGGGATTTAAAGCATACAGGGGCTGCCTGGGGGAACCCAAAATCCTCATCAAATTCAGTACACAGAATTGGCCATATTACCACTTAGACAACCCAAACTGATGGCCAACAGAGGAGTCTCTAGATCCTCAAATTCTGTGTGACCTTTTTAACTTCTGCAAGTGCTCAAAAGGGTGAAAGGAAATTCCCCTATGTGAAGGCCTTTTTCCTCTTTCGCTCACATCCTGAACTATGCTTCTCCAATAGTTCCTCAAACTCAGCCTTCTGCTCCAGACTCTCTGCTGTCAGTCCCACCTCAGCAAACCTGATTTCTCTTCTCCAATTACTAGATCAAAAACCGAAACCTCTGCCTGTTCTCAGAGCATTGCCCCCTTGCTGAGGTAGCAGGTACTGAGGTACCCATCCACCCACTCACTTCTCTCTTTTCCTGTCAGTGCCCACACCGGGTCCCACCAGGTCCTCTTACCACCTAACCCAAAGCTCAAACCAGCTTAGGAGAGCCCTCAGACCCCTATCGAAGATGTAATGAAAATGGCCTTTAAAGTTGCTTTGTCATCACTGAAAACAGGTTACTAAGAATTTAAAGTCCCTCACAGGCTTTTTGGGATACTCACTCCCGTCTTCCTTTCTGCTCTACCGATTCTACTGCTCAATTTATGTTGCTAGGAAAATCCCAAACCCCTTTCCCATTATTCTTTTACATCTCTCCTTCCTTATTCTCAGATCCACGGAGCTGCTCTCACCCCCCGCCTTCCCCGTCTTCCTCCTCTGTACCAGGCCCACAGAAAAATCTTCACTGAACTTCTCCAGAAGTCTTCACCAAGTCTTCACTTTAGGACATTCAGCAAAAGAGTCTCTATAAATGAGTTCAGTGTAGATTAACTTCCTCTTTTTCTGTTGCCCTGTTCTACTTGGCTATTGGCTGGAAAAATCAGCACTCCTAAGCTAGACACCCCCTTAATAGTTTTTCACAGAATATGTGAACAAGGCCTCTGGCCTTGAGCTGGGGCTTCACAGAGATGGCTACATTTCTAAGATAAAAATTTACAAACTGGGCTCCATGGTAACAGTTGGCAGGGGGATAAAAGAAAAGGAAAAAAAAAAGCTCTCTGCCTCCCAGGTGTCCTTGAAAAGTTAACTTGCCCACAATAAAGGAAAAAACAGAAAAAAAAAGCTTCTTTTTGTGAATTTCTGCAGACTGTGAACTTCTGAGTCCCTTCTCTTTCATGTTGGGTAAAAATTCTGAAACTACCTAAACTTGGGGTTCAGGATGTTAATTGATTACAACAGAAGCAATGCCCTCTGAATCCGGTTGCAACCAAATAGGACTGTTTCCCTGTCTTTGGTGCTATCTTAGGTGCCGTGCCTTGTCCATCCCTACAACAGTGTAATTCTATATACTTAAACATTGTTTATGTTTTCATGAAATGGTCAACAGATGTGATTAATTGTGTAATGGTGAATATGTGTCCCAGATTGCTCTACAATGAGCCAGGTTCATTTGAAGTTCAAACAGGGGGGCATACAACCCGGTTCCACTGGGAACATATATCCCTCACTTTAGCCATCATATTAGGAATTGGAGTTGCGGCAGGGGTAGTCACAGGAACCACTGCCCTGCTCCATGGTACACAACAAATGACCCAAATAGAAGCAGCAGGAGACCAAAACTTAAAGATAATAGAAACCTCCATCACAGCTTTGCAGGAATCTGTAACATCTCTCTCTGAAGTTGTTTTACACACCAGTTGAGGGTTGGACCTCCTCTTCATGAGAGAAGGGGGCCTTTGTGCTGCATTAATGTAAGAATGTTGTTTTGATGCCGACCATACTGAGGTTGTAAAAAAAACCTTTGAGTAAAATAAAAGGATGCCTTGAAAAGCGTCAACGAGAGAGAGAGGCCCAAAAAGGGTGGTTTGAGTCTTGGTTCACACAGTCCCACTGGTTATCTATGCTTTTATCAACCCTGGCCTGTCCAATAATAATCCTCATATTATTGCTAACTATAAAACCCTGTTTGCTCAACCATGTAATTTCTTTTCTCCAAGCTCAAATTGGACAAGTTAAACTTATGGTAATACCCCACTAGCAGACATAGAATGTGACACGCCCCAATAATCACTTTTATGATTAAAAGTAGCAAGAAGAAGAAGTGGGGAATGAAAGGTTAATAAAAAAGGTACTTGTAACTTCCTGTTTTTCTGTATGCTTAACAAAACACTTTTGAAATATTGAGAACTGTTTGTAATCCTGTTCCCAGATTGTGCTGTCCCCAACTGCCAAATTGCAGAATGTATTCCCTCACCCAGTTTCACACTAACCACCCACTCGCTCTGACCCATCAATAAATTTCCGTCCCTGCCCTCTCCAAGGAAAGTATATAAGCTCTGCTTAAGCAGTTCTCAGGGCTCTCTGCTCTATTTATGTGAGCTCTGAGCCCCAGGTTGCTGGACCCCCAATTAACCCCTTGCTGTTGCATGAGACACTCTCTTGGTGATCTCTTCCTCCGACGCTTGCAGGAACATTACTTGGATGTTTGAATGTAGAAGAGAAAATCCAGTCATAAAGGGATAGTCGGTAAGATTAAGAAGATAGTCGGTAGGTTTAGGAAGAAGAGTGAGCATAGGATTTGGAAAACAATATCTTTAGCAATAGGGGTTCGGTTAGAGAGTGAATGTAAATGTCAGCACATGTGAACAGTCACAATAATGAAGTGGGAAAAATATGTAGGAAAGCAGATATCAATAAAGACATTACGAAATCAGGCAAAGTATAAAGCGCGTGATACGATTAGACATTTTCAAAAGAATTGAGTTAGAATATATAATCTTAAGAAGAAACAAATATGTAGTCACCAATAGGATTGACATTTGAGAGCATTAGGCAACTTTGACATGGATGTTTTTTGTAATCCATGCTCACTTTCCATTTAGGCTTTGGTACAATCATAAGTGTGACCTTTACATTTGTCTCCAGAATACTACTGTGATAAAATGTATATGTAGATGTGGTGACATGAGTGTTTCTTCCACCATTTCTGGGAGCAATATTTTGAAGACATATAAATGGGTATTGGGGGTACAAAGAGGTGTACACTGTCATTGAATATAGAGATAATGCATGAATAGACCATAAGTGAATAAATAATATAACTGGTTCCACATTAAATAACGGATTGAATAGATATCTGAAAATATATAAGAAATCTTATATTGATATACAATCATTCCTTCCAACCAATGATACATCTAATATTAATATTAGGGTTACGGTTTATCATGAAGATATGTTAGTTTTGCTACAAAAGTGATTATGGAAATCAAAAATAATGTGTTTGGAAAGAGTCAGTCACAATGCTGGCAATATGTAAACAAGGCCTCTGGCCTTGAGCTGGGACTTCACAGAGATGGCTACATTTCTAAGATAAAGAAGTTACCAACTGGGCTCCATGGTAACAGCTGGCAGAGAGAAAAAAAAGAGAAGAAAATAGCTCTGCCCCATTCCCGGTGTCCTTAAAATGTTAACTTGCCCAGAACAGAGAAAAAAAAAAACAGAAACAAAAACTTCTTTTTATAAACTTCTGCAGATTGTGAACATCTGAGCCCCTCCCATACATGTTGGGTAGAAAATTCTGCAACAATTTAAACTTGGGGTGCAGGGGATTAAATGATTACAACAGAAGCAAAGCCCTCTAAATCCAGTTGCAACCAAATAGGACTGTTTCCGTGTCTTCGGTGCTATCTTAGTTGCCTTACCTTGCCTTGTCCATCCCTTTTCTCATGAAAAGACCAGTCGAGAAACATGGAGGAATGCATGTGCTCTGAAGCAGGAAGTGATTGATAGTGAAACAAATGCCTATAAATTTTCTAACTTGTGGATGAAATATATATCCTATGATGTGCATAAATTGAAGAAATAGTAATCTACCAGTGTTGAATAAAAATGAACGTCAAAATACATATCATGTCCGATTGGAATCTACTTGCATTGATGTTAAACTGGGTCAGGTACTGTAGAAATATTAGGATTTGTGTGCACCATTCACTCAAGTTACTTTTCAGTATATGTTTTTCAGGTTAATGAATATTTCTAAGAATAATCTTTGGAAAGTTGATTATAAATTTACGTATATGAATATGAATGAATTTGGTGAGTGTAAAATAAGACACATATTTCATATTTTGAAAAATCTGGAGAGTGTATATATATATATATATATATATATATATATATATATATGTGTGTGTGTGTGTGTGTGTGTGTGTGTGTGTGTGTGTGTGTTTGTGTGTGTGTGTGTGTGTGTGACTAAAGTCATGGTGGCCTGGACACCCTTCTTGTGAACCAGGAGTTATCAAATAGGTCTGCCATTAATACTTTTCCAATTCTCCAATTTGAGGCCTTCTGACTTTGGCGTTTAGATTCTTTATGTGAAATGGAGTCAAGAAAAAACCGAAGCACTTATGGATTTGCCTCTGCATGGTTTTTAAGAATTCATTTGACCCAAATGAATTCCCCTTGATGGAGGTCAGGAACTTTACAGAGAAAGGCGAGAGACTTCATCTACAATGACTGCATTTTTTGCCATTTTGATTTTGTATGCACACATGGGATCTTTCTTTACATCCATCAGGTGTTGGTAATCTAAGCCACCGCCTCACACAGGGCCAAGAGACTGATTCAGACACATCCCTTTCCAAAGCAGTTAAGCAAAGAGCCACAGGTGATGCCCACTCATTTCCATTTGAAAACTGGTTTCTTCAGGCTTCAGAAAGGGGTGGCGTGAGGCAAAGCCCTTCCTGACATTCAGGGCAAAAGAACAATAGGTAAGCAAAAGGCCCATAGCAGGGTTCCTCCACTGAGACTTTACTGGTCACACTGATATCTGAGTTTTCTGAGATGCTTGCCATTCCCTTCAGCTATCCAGTACATGGCCATATCACAGAGCTTGGAGGTGGTAAATATCTTGGACACAAAACCATGAGCCTATTCTTGAGTGTAGCCAGAATTCAGAAAGAAAACAGGAACTTAGGAAGTTTGTAGGTGTTGCCCTTCGATAATGCAAGCCACAATCCATTCATAAATTGGGCAGGATTGATGCTGGGAAGCTTTCTACTAGACAGGACACATCCATTGATGCATTCTCTTTTCTAATGTCTACAACAACAGACACATTGGGATACACAGACATAGAAACACTTGCCTTGTCAAACGACTTACTAGAAACGGTTCACTCCAAACCAAACAAACCGCCTTTCTTACCTTTTCTCAGAACATGAGATAAAACCACAAACACACAAAAAAAACCCACAAAGGCATCGCCTTCCCCCAAGTAGGTCTGTGACTATTCGGAGTGTACTCTCACTGGTGAGTCTTACTATGTACCTCCAAAATGGCCTGTCCTGTCTCAGATCTGGTCTCGTTGGCCAACTCTGTGAAATTGTCAGGAGCCCGTGGTGAGCCACTACTTGCTTTCTCTGGAAAGGCTAGCCTTCAAAGCTTTCCTGGCATTTGGTCATCTTCACATCAATAGATACCAAGAAAGACTGACTCTGTCCTTACAATATCCAAACAAATGAGCCAACTGGGACTGGGACTAGGACTGCTTCTGGGTGCCTGGAATCCTGGATCGCAAGTTCAGAGAGTTCCATCACGAAGGAATAGAGATGAGGTATTACTTGGCGTGGAGGTAATGTCAAGGCATTGTTCTGGATAAGAGTGGGAAGATTTTTCATAGCACATAATTACATACGCATTGGATACCTTTTCCAATTTTCCATTCGAAATACTGAATCCCTGACACTAACCCATAGCCTACTAGACTCTGACTACTTATCCTAATATGATGGAGAATAATAATAATCCAAACAGAATAGAAATACAAGCAGTTCAGAGGAGGCATGGTGTATAGTTGAATTTGCCTTTTGCATTATGTAGGGTAGGAGTTATAAATCTAGTCAACTTTTTGTTGAAATTGTTCTCCATGTGTTTTTAAAGTTAACAAATATGTGAATTCCTGTCTCCCTTTCTCTGTAGCCTATTTGCACATGTATTTTTATATGCACATATAGAATTCTACAAGGTACAACACGTACATTCTTGTGAGGTGGTTGACTTGGCAGATACACATTGTGAGAAGAGATCACTTCTCCTAAATGCTGTTGAAAGTTAAAATTTAAACTCTGTGTGAGCTTCCTAGTTTAACAACATTATACATAAATCCATGTTCAGTAAAATGAATATTTTTGAATCTGTGGATGATATATATTTCATGGTGAATTTCAATTGGCATATATATTGCTACTTTTTAATGTCTGTGTGCATGTGTGTGTGTATGTGTGTGTGTGTGTGTGTGTGTGTGTGTGTATATATATATATATATATATATATATATATATATATATATATATACAAACTTTCCAGATTTTTCAAAATATGAAATACATGTGTCTTATTATACATTTCCTAAATTCATTCATATTCATATATGTGAATTTTAATCAACTTTTCACAAGATTATCGTCAGAAATATTCATCCAACTGAAATACGTATTTGTTTCCTAGTACTGAAAACTATCTTCAGTGAATGGTGCCTACAAATCCTAAAATTAATACAGTAACTGACCCAGGTTAACATCAATGCAAATTGATTCCTATGGGACATGATGCGTATTTTGACGTTCATTTTTATTCAAAACTGGTACATTACTATTTCTTCAGTTTATGCACATAATAGGATATATATTTCATCCACAAGTTCGCTAATTTAGAGGCATTTGTTTCACTTTCAATCACTTCCTGCTTCAGAACACATGTATTTTTTCATGGTTCTTGACTGGTCTTTTCATGAGACTTCTTTCCAAACACATTATTTTTGATTTCCATAATCACTTTTGAAGCAAAACTCACACACTTTTCATGATAAACCATAACCTTAATTTTACCATTAGATGTATAACTAGTTGGAATGAATGTATGTATATCAATATAAGATTTCTTATATATTTTAAGATATGAATCCAATGCATTATATAAAGTGGAACCAGTTATATTATTTATTAACAGTATGGTCTATTCATGCATTAGCTCTATATTCATAGACACAAGGTACACGTCTTTGTACCCCCAATACTAACTTATTAATCTTCAAAATATTGCTCCCAGAAATGATGGAAAAATTACTCATGTCACCTGATCTACATATACATTTTATCACAGTAATATTCTGGACACAAAATGCAGGTTCACACTTATTATTGTACCAAAGCCTAAATTGAAAATGAACATGGATTACTAAACACAGCCATGTCCAGGTTGCCTAATGCTCTCAAATATCAATCCAATTAGTGACTACATATTGGTTTCTCCTAAGATCATATATTCAAATTCAACCATATTGAAAATGTCTAATCCTATCACCCACTTTATACTTTGCCTTAATTCGTAATATCTCTATTGATATCTGTTTTCCTACATATTTTCTCCGGTTCACTATTTTGACTGACTCTTCACATGGGCTAACATTTACATTCACACTCTAAACAAAACCCTATTGATAAAGAATATTTTTTTTCCAAAACCTATACTCACTCTTCTTCCTAAACCTAACAACTATCTTCCTAATCCTACCGACTATCCCTTTTTGACTGAATGTTCTTTTCTACACCCAATCATCAAAGTAAACATTGGGCGAGCTTCGGAGGAAGAGACCACCAAAAGACTATCTCATGCAACAGCAAAGGGTTTATAGGGGGTCAGCATGCAGGGGGTCCGAGCTCACTTGAATAGAGCAGAGAGCCCTGAGAAGAGCTTAAGCAGAGCTTATATACTTTCTTTGGGGAGGGCAGGGAGCGAAGTTTATTGATGGGTGAGGGAGAGTGGGCGGTTTGCATTCAACCGGGTGAGGGAGTACATTCTGCAGTTTGGCATTTGGGGACAGGACATTCTGGGAACAAGATTAGCAAACAGTTCTCAAGATTTCAACAGTGTTTTGTTAAGCATACAGAAAAAAAAAGTGACAAGTACATATTTTATTAATCTTTCATTCCCCACTTCTTCTTCTAGCTACTTTTAATCATAAAAGTGATCATTGGGGGGTGTCACATTCTATGTCTGCTAGTGGGGTATTACCATAAGTTTAACTTGTCCAATTTGAGCTTAGAGAAAAGAAATTACACGGTTGAGCAAACAGGGTTTTATAGTTAGCAATAATATGGAGATTATTATCGGACAGGCCAGGGTTGATAAAAAAGTAGTCAAACAGGGAGACTAGGTGAACCAAGTCTCAAACCACTTTTTTTGGTTCCTCTCACTCTCTCATTGACGCTCTTCAAGGTGTCTTTTTAATTTAATCATTTTTTTTTACAACTACATTATGCTCGGAATAAACACAAAATTCTTCCCAGGAAGTGACAAATACCTATTTTATTAACCTTTCACTTCCGACTATCCCTTTTTGACTGGATGTTCTCTTCGACATTCAATCATCGAAGGTACAAGGTCCTATGCCATTGTATATTGATTAATCTGACACATCTGTGCACAACCTAATTCAAAGCTAAGTATTCCAATCAAGGGCCCACTGCTCTTTTGGGCTTCAAATCTTACCTAGATTTCTGTTTTCATACATATATTTCACCTATATATTCTCATACATATCGCAGGTTCCCAATACCATTATTCATCCAGCAGAATGATTCCTAACCCAAATCACACATGTTATTAACCCTAACCATACACTGTTCCCTCAATCTAACATTACAGAACAGCAGGGACAGAGTTGGTCTTACAATACAGGAATGTAGTGGATCTTCCACCTGCTGAAAACCTCAAAGGTCCATGCAGAAATGATCCCTGGAGAACATGTAGGCAACTATGAAGGACGTGAGAGAGCAAAAGTCATCTTCCATGGAAAACAACCTGGTAAGGATGAAGGGTTGTGTCTCATTCACCCTCTCTCCTTAATGTAGAAAAGATGGACCAACCAAGGCCTTTGTGGAGAGCTGTTCCTGGGTTCCTATGGTTGAGATACCTATCTAACTTGTGAAAGTGTCAGAGGAAGTATGGAAGCAACTGTTCGGAAAAAGTGGTTGCTAAGGCAGTCACCTCATTCAGTTCCTGAAGGAAGTGACCTCACCTCACTTCCTTGGTGATGGAACTCTGTGAACTTGGGATCCAGGAAGTCAGGCATCCAGAACCAGTCCAATTCCCAGTACAGTGGGATCACTTGTTTAAATTTACCAAGGACAGAGTCAGTCTTTCTTGGTACCTACTGATGTGAGGATGGCCAAATGCCAGGAAAGTTTGAAGACTGGCCTTTCCAGAGAAAGCAAGAAGTGGCTCACCGCGGGCTCCTGATATTTCACAGAGTTGGCCAAGGAGACCAGATCTGAGAAAGGACAGGCCATTTCTGGGGAACATAGTATAGCCCACCATTCAGAGGACACTCTGGATAGTCACAGACTTACTTTGGGGAAGAAGGTGCCTTTTTCAGTGTGGGTGTGAGTTTGTGGTTTTGTCTTATATTCTGAGAATAGGTAGGGAAGGCGGCTTGCTTGGTTTGGAGTGGAATGTTTCTAGAAAGTCTTTTGACAAGGCGAGTGTTTCTATGTCTGTGTATCCCACTGTGTCCGTGGTTGTAGACATTAGAAAAGAGAATGAATCAATGGATGTGTCCTGTCTAGTAGAAAGCTTCCCAGCATTCATCCTACCCATTTTAGGAATGGATTGCAGGTTGCCTTATCGATGGACAACATGTACTGTCTTCCTAAGTTCCTGTTTTCTTCCTGAATTCTGGCCACTCTCCAGAATAGGCTCATGGTTTTGTGTCCAAAATATGTACCACCTCCAAACTCTGTGACATGGCCATGTAATCCATAGCTGAAGGGAATGGCAAGCATCTCAGAAAACTCAGATATCAGTGTGACCAGGAAAGTCTCAGTGGAGAAACCCTGCTTTGGCCCTTTTGCTTACCTATTGTTCTGTTGCCCTGAATGTCAGGAAGGTCTTTGCCTCAGGCCACCCTTTGTGAAGCCTGAAGAAAACAGTTTTAAAATGGAAATAAATGGGCATCACCTGTGGCTCTTTGCTTAATTACTTTGGAAAGGAATGTCTCTGAATCAGCCTCTTGGCCCTGTGTGAGGCTGTGGCTTAGATTATCAGCATCGGATGGATCTAAAGAAAGATCCAATGTGTGCATCCAAAACCAAAATGGCAAAAAATCAGTCATTGTGGATGAAGTCTCTTGCCTTCCTCTGTTTGGTTCTTGACCTCCATCAAGGGAGTATTGGGATTTTTGGGGTCAAATGAGTTCTTCCAATCCCTGCAAAGGTGCTTGGGTTTAATAATGACTCCAAATCACATAAGGAATCTATACCTGACAGTCAGTAGGCCTCAAATTGCAGAAACAGAGCAGTATTAATGGCAGAACTATGTGATCAATCCTGGTTCACAGGAAGGGTGTCCAGGCCACCCTGAATTTAGGCAAATGAGGGGAAGGGAGCTTATTATGGACACTCTATTGGGCTGTGCCATTTAAGGAAACCTCCAGCCAGAGGTTATCATGAGTGACTATATGGAAGTAGATGAGGGCCATGTGGGATTGTTTTGATTTTAATTGTGGTAACTTGTGTGGCTTTTGGATGAGATGACTGTGTTCACCTGGGCTTTAACACTGGCGTGATTCTCCTAAGAGACTGAGTTCTGTAACTGACTTCAGAGTAGTAATTGCTTTGGAAATGGATATGTTTTAATCAGCATCTTGGCCCTGTTTGAGGCTATGGCTTAGATTATCAGCACCAGATGGATCTAAAGAAAGATCCCATGTGTGCATCCAAAACCAATATAGCCAAAATAGCAGTAATTGTCGATGAACTCTCTCGCCTTCCTCTGTAAGGTTCTGAAAGAATAAAAGAAATTGAAATTGAAATGTAAAGAACCAGGTTTTGTAAAGTTTCCAAGCTGCACTCAGCACCTGAAATTCCTGTGGCAGTTAAGACAATTCCCGGATTTGCACATTAGATATGTGTTGAAATCTTCCCTGAGGACCTAGTTACTTAACAGCCCCTCCCCAGAAAACATGCAGCTCACCACGTATACATCACAGTGCATCCACCAATCAATTTATATGTATACCCCTTCTTAGGGCTGACCAATCACCCCCTGCCCAACCTGTTCCCGCCAATGAATGTGCTAATCATGATTTAGAGTTGTTATTTGATTTTCCCGTGGAATATGATGATTTGCTAAAGGAGGCTATGATGTGTGTAAAGTCCCTACCCTCTCTGAAGAATGTATATAAACTCCGCTCGAGTGGTTCTTAAGGCTCTTTGTTCTTTGCTCCTCTGAAGTGAGCCCTGAGCTCCAACACGCTATACCCCCAATAAACCCTTTGGTGTTGCCTGAGAAAGCCTGTTGGTGGTCTTTTCCTCCGATGTTCGCCCCACCTTTTCATCTGGAGGCCCCAGGTGAGATATCCGGCGCAGCGGACGAAAGACCCCAAGGGACTCCTCTCAGGGTAAGAAAGGCGCCTCTTTCTGGTTTCGGGTTTCAGGTGAGGGCTTGGCAAAGTGGCTGTCGGTGAAGAGCATTAGCTCTCTCTGACGGTGGCTGGCAGACGTGTCACAGAGCTACTGGCCACGTCCCTGGGGGACACTCCAGAGGATGAGGGAAATCAAGGAATATTAGTTTCCTCAACTCGGTTATATTTTGCTTCAGGATTCTGTTTGCCAGCCCATCAGATTTTGCTGGCTACACAGTTTTGTTCATTGTCCCGAACTCATGTTGAGTTTACTGTCTGTCTTTATTGTCTAACCCATCAGGTTTTGCCAGTTACTGAGTTCTAATATTTGTCTTGGACCCATGTTAAACGTTTACTGTTTGTCTTTGTCTGTGTTGCGTTTGTGTCTTCACTGTCTATTTTTGAGTAACTCCCATTATGGGACAAAGCACTTTCATGCTTCTGTCGCTGACCCTTGATCATTGGACTGATGTCCGCTCAAGGGCCCAGAATCATTATTTTTCAGTTAAATGTCAGACCTGGCAGACTCTCTGTGCTTCAGAATGGCCCATCCTCAAAGTCGGGTGGCCCGCAGAAGGATCCTTCTACTTCCCTCTAATCCGAAAAGTCAGAGATATTGTCTTTCAGCCGGGACCACGTGGCCACCCAGATCAACAGCCATATACCCCTTCCCCAGGATCCTATCATTCAAACCTTCCGTTCCCTCCCCATCTTCCCCCCATTCTTCCTGAGTCACAAGACTGGACAATCCTCCCCCTCCTTATCCTCTACCCTCGCTCCCCAACCGCCAACACATTCCAGATGATTCTCCCACCACTGACTCAGCCTCTCCGCCACTAGAGGCAATTGGGCCAGACCCAAGCCCTCCAAGGGACTTCTCTGCAGCAGCAGCAGCCCCTCCTTTTCTGGTGGAAGCTGGGCCACCTGAAGAAACCCGCCAGCTATGGAAAATAGAAAACTCAGAAGCCACTGTGATGCTCCCTCTTCGTCCTTATGGGCCCATGAACCGACAAAACTGGGACCCCAACACCTTTGAAGGTTGGTAGCATTTGTCCACTTATCACCGGGCTCTAATAGCGGGGCTCCGAGTGGCCGCCAGAGGGCCGACTAATTTGGCCATGGTAAGAGAGATAATCCAAGGTCCTAATGAGTCTCCCTCTATGATTCTGGAGAGAATTATGGAAGCAAATAGAAAATATACTCCTTTTGATCCTCAGGCAGAGGACAAAAAAACCTCTGTTGCAATGGCCTTTATCCAGCAGGCTACCCTAGATATTAAGAGAAAGTTACAACGTCTAGATGGATTACAAGATATGACCTTAAGAGATTTAGTCAGAGAAACTGAGAAAGTATATTATAAGAGAGAAACTGAGGAGGAATGGGAACAGATGAGAGAGAAGGAAAGGGAACAAAAGGAGGATGAAAGGAGCAAAAGGCAGACTAAATCATTGGCTAAGGTTTTGGTCAGAGCAGCAAATAGACCAGAAGTTAAAAAGCACGGAGACATGAAGGGATACATGGGCCCATGCCAAAGGCTGCCCCTGGCCTCAGATCAATGTGCCTACTGTAAAGAAAAAGAAAACTTGGACAAAGAGTGGCCCAAAAAGAGGCAGAGAAACCAGTATAGGACGAGACTTGAAGGATCCAGCCACTGCCTCACCCTGAAGTCGTATGGTTTACGAACGAGAGCAGCTTCCTCCAAGATGGTACGTGGTGGGCTGGAGCAGCAGTAGTTAGCAAAACTAATGTCATCTGTTTCTCTGGTCTCACAGAAGAGACATCAGTCCAAAAGGCAGAACTGATTGCCCTTACGAAAGCATTGGTACTAGCAACAGGCAAAAGGGCCACCATATACACTGATAGCCGCTATGCATTTGCCACTGCAAATGTGCACGGGGCTATTTACCAGCAAAGGCAGCTATTAACCTCCGCTGGGAAAGAAATAAAGAAATAAAGAACAAAGATATGATCCTCCACCTTCTCTCAGGAGTGCAGGGCCCTACGGACCTAGGCATAGTGCACTGTCCAGGGCACCAGAAGGGAAACGACCCCGTGGCGGTTGGAAACAGAAGGGTAGATGAGGAAGCTAATTGGCAGCCCTAAACGGAGTGCCTCTGTTCACTTTTTCCACACCGGGGGGAACAACAATCAGGAGACTTGGCCGCACCGGAACATTCAGGCAACTTATCATCTGAGGAGACAGATACAGAACTCTGGGAACCTACAGAGCCAAGTACACAATTTTCAAAAGCCCACCTTTATCTCAAAGACATACACCAGCTCACCCACTTAGACTCTAAGAAGTTATAGGCACTCTTAAAGGACCAAAGGAAGGAATTATTATTGACTGACTCACAGAGGAAAGAAATAACTGCGCAGGTGACTACAGCTTGTCAAGTTGGCCAATTAGTTAATACTTACCCATCGAAGCTTACTTCAGGGAAGCGCTTATGAGGAATCAGACCAGGACAATTCTGGGAAGTGAGCTTTACTGAAATAAAGCCAGCAAGGATTGGACTTAAATGTCTCCTAGTCTTTGCAGATACTTTTTCAGGATGGGTCGAAGCCTTCCCCATGAAGAAAGAAACGGCTCAGCTGGTGGTCAAAAAGATCCTAGAAGACATTTTCCAAGGTTCAGCCTGCCTAAGGTAATAGGGTCGGATAAGTGACCGGTATTCATGGCCCAGGTAAGACAGGGATTTGCCAGGACCCTGGGGATTAATTGGAAGTTACATTGTGCTTATAGACCCCAGAGCTCAGGACAGGTAGAAAGGATGAATAGAACCATCACAGAGACCTTACCGAAATAAAGCTTTGAGACTGGCATGAAAAATTGGACTCTGTTCCTAAGTTATGCACTGTTTTGTGCAAGAAATACCAAGTCTTCCTCTTTGTGTAACCTCACCCCTTATGAAATTCTCTATGGTGCCCCTCCTTCAGTAAGGGACCTAACCCCAACTAGGAGACTTAATGATTCCTTTCACACCCCCTTGCTTGACAGACTTAAAGCCCTTGAACAAAACCAGCACCCAGCAATACCTGTGGAAACAGTTGGCCTCTGCTAATCAGCCTGGAGATGAGGGAACCCCACATCGATATCAAGTGGGAGAGTTCATCTACGTGAGATGGCATCAGGTGTCATCCCTGGAACCCCGCTGGAAAGGACCATACCAGGTGCTGCTTATAACACCCACAGTGGTGAAAGTGGATGAGATCACTTCATAGATCCATACCACCCATCTCATGCCTGCACCCTGTACAGACTCCGGCTGGAAACTGAAACAGACTGGTAACCATCTCAAGTTGCGTGTCCGTCGTGTGGGTAGGGCTATGGATTCTTCCCCTGACCATCAGCAGTCCTAATCCCCATCAGCCTGTTCAGCAACGATGGCAAGTTATAAATCCTACTGGGCAAGTAGGGTGGTGTATTTCACATACAGCCTGCTTATGGAATTGGTGGCCATCTCTCCCCCCGGACATTTGTCAGCTTCCCATAGGACTCTCTGACTGGGATCTCCCTGACAGAGAGGACCCCACACAGATCCCACTCAAATGCAAACCAGGGCAACATTGACCACTTTACCCCATGAATTATGGATGTCATCTCCCCAAGCTCATGTGTAAACTAGCCAGTCAAGACTATTATGTGTGCCCAGCAGATTTCCAAAGTCGCAAACAGGCCCAAACCTGTGGAGGACCCAGTAACTTTTATTTTAGATATTGGGGTTGTGAACAAACGGAAGCTGCATGGTGGAACCCAAACTCCCCAGACAGCAAGATTTGGGTAGGATGAAATGACACCTGGATTGATCCCAAGAAATGTGCCGCTAGCCAAGTGGTGTCAAAAACTCTCTGTGGAAAGAATAGTCTATGTTACCCCCTCAATATAACTTTCACTTCCAAAGGAAGGGGCTACCTCAGAACAAAATGGCCTATGAGAAATACGTGGGGAATGCAATTCTATATTTATGGCCCTGGTTATGACTTTGGTCTCTGGTTCACCCTCCAGCTTAAAAAGAAAGAAAATCCCACAGCAATAGGGCCCAATCCCCTCAAGCCAGGAATTAAGCCTCCTAAACCTCCCATGCCTAGATCTACCAGGACCCCTCTACCATCTCATAATTCCCGGTTTCCGTCTTTGCCTACTTCCCCAGTCCAGAGTACAGCTGACTCCACCCCCTGGGAACTAATTAAAGGAATGTTTATGGTACTGAACTCCACACAGTCAGAACTCATTGCCTTTCAGCCCAGGTATTTGACAGCTCTGTAAATTATTGTGTAATGGTGCAGATACTCCCCAGGGTGCTCTATCATGATGCAGAATCATTCGAAGTTCTACTTGGGGGACAAACAACCCAATTTCACCGGGAGCCATTGTCCCTTACTCTAGCCATCCTATTGGGGATAGGAGGTCCTGCAGGAGTGGGTATGGGAACAGCTGCTATGATCCGTGGGTCACAACAATTGGCCCAATTAGAAACATCAATAGATCAAGACTTGAAGACGTTAGAAACCTCTATCGCAGTGCTGCAGGAATCCTTAACCTCTCTCTCTCTCTGCATTTGTTTTACAGAACAGGGGAGGACTAGATTTCGTCTTCATGAGGGAGGGGGTCTCTGTGCGGCACTGAGAGAATACTGTTGTTTTTATGCTGAACCTACTGGAGTTGCAAAATAATCCATGAGTAAATTAAGAAAATAACTTGAATAGCGCCAGAGAGAAAGGGAGATTCAACAAGGGTGGTTTGAGTCATGGTTTACCCAGTCCCCCTGGTTAACTACACTACTATCAGACTTAGCTTGACCCCTGATCATCCTTAAGGTGTTGCTAACTGTGGGACCTTGTTTGCTTAACCGCATAGTTTTCTTATTCCAGGCTCAGATTGGGTAGGTAAAACTCATGCTAATCAGACAGAAATATGCTCCTCTGGCAGAAATAGAATTTGAGACGCCAGAATAATTATGAAACATTACTTTTAAGATTAAAAGTAGTCAGAAAAAGGAGTGGGAAATGAAAGAATAAAATATATTGAAATTGAAATGTAAAGAACCAGGTTTTGTAAAGCTTTCAAGCTGCACTCAGAACCTGAAATTCCTGTGGCACTTAAGACAATTCCCAGATCTTCCTATTAGATGTGTGTTGAAATCTTCCCTGACCAGCTAGATACTTAACACCCCTTCCCAGAAACCATGCAGATCTGCACGTATACATCTCAGGGCTTCAACCAATCAGTTTAAATGTTAACCCCTTCTCAGGGCTGACCAATCACCCACTGCACGACCTGTTCCCGCCAATGAATGTGCTAATCATGTTTTAGAGTTGTTATTTGATTTTGCTGGGGTATAAGATGATTTTCTAAAAGAGGCTATGATGTATGTAAAAACCCTGCCCTCTCCATAGAATGTATATAAACTCTGCTCAAGTTGTTCTGGGGCTCTTTGTTCTTTGCTCCTCTGAAGTGAGCTCTGAGTCCCAGCATGCTGGACCCACAATAAACCCTTTTGCGGTGGCATGAGACAGTCTCTTGGTGGTCTTTTCCTAAGACGTTCGTCCGAACTTTTCAGTTCCTGACTTCCATCAAGTGAGAATAGGGATCCTTTGCGTCAAAAGAGTTCTTCAAAGCCCTACAGTGGATAGTCCATAGGGGCTTGGGTTTTGTCATGACTCCAAATCACAGAAAGAATCAATACCTGACAGTCAGTAGGCCTCAAATTGGAGAAGCAGGGCAGTATTAACGGCAGGGCTATTTGATCATTCCTGGTTCAAAGGAAGGGTGTACAGTCCACCCTGATGTTAGGCAAATGAGGGGCAAAAGAGCTTATTTTGGACACTGTCTTGGGCTGCACCCCTTATGGAAACTTTCAGCCAGAGGTTATGATGAGTGTCTATATGGAAGAATATGAGGCCCATGTTGGAGTGTTTTGATTTAATTGCGGTCATTTGTGTGGCGGTTGGAAGAGATGCCTGGGTCCTCTTGGGCCTGAACACTGGTGTGATTCCCCTTAGAGACTGAGTGCTGGAACGGACCTCAGAGAAGTGTTGCCATGAATTGTGTTGGGATTTTAGGAGGCCTCGCATGAGAATTGCCCTTGGAAAATGCGATCAGGGTCGCTTTCCACAGAGACTGGAAATCTCAGCCAGGATATCACATGATTTTATTCTGAAAGACTTGGCAACCATAATTGAGAGTCAAAACACACATGGACCTCACATGTAGACCTCAATGGGCCTGGCTTCATATGACCTTTTGGCCACTCTTTGGGAACCCTTGCCTGTGAGAGTTCTCCAGATCTTTCATTGAAATGAGCTTTCTCACCATTTAAGGGTTCCTAAATGAATTGAAATCCACAATGCCTCCAATTTCATCCTTGAAAAATGACTATATAAATACCATTAAATTTTTGAAATTTCAATGTCCTGGTGGCACTGGAGAAACTTTGGGTGTCCTGTTGCTGATCATGAGTATACGAGAGAGTGCCTTGATTGACTGGGTTTCCTGAAAATGGTGTAGAACAGAGAAGCCTATAGGTTGGATCCTGCTGAGTAGTGGGCCTAGAGAAGTGGTGGGCATATGTGTGATAAAACATCTGTGGTAGAGGAATGAGGATCTACCATTGGATTCCAAATTGCTTGGGACTGACATGCTGCAGCCAGCATAAATTTCTATTTAAAGGCATCTTGATATATGGAGAGGTTTCAAGGCAATGTTCAGAATCAGCTTGCTATGTTCAAGGGGGTAAACTATGTGGGTTAGAAACCTGGTTGGTGCATTCTCCTGCAGAACCTGACCCACCACACGTGACATAACTCCCACCAGCACTGTGTCCCAGTTGAGCTCCATGTATTTGGTGAAGCAAATACCAAACTCCCAGTGCAGGAGCAAGAAACACAATGGAGAGTGGAAGAGCAATAAATGACTATACAGTCCACACAGGGAGACACTTAGCCACCAGTGGCCACAGTATACCCACAAAAAGAGAATCCAGCACTCTTCCCTCATGTTCATTGGAATATTACAATTTATGTCCTCCAGGTCACATAGATGCTGACCCAGCTTTGATCATCTCACTAGAAAAAAAGCAAAAGCTCCTGACAACAACATATATTTCAAGTGCCCAAACTCAGAGGCAGTTTCTCAAGAAGTCATTAGGCCAGCAGAGCTCCATTATTGTGGAGAGTTTACCCTGTCCCTTACTTTTGGAAACTCCTCTACCACTTCCATGGTTGTGAACTCCTTATCATATTCCATTCCAGATAAGTATTCACAGATTTTCTAACACTTCTCCTCTAATTGTGTCTTACTTGGGGTGAAGGTAATGTCAAGGCATTGTTCTGGATGAAAGTGGGAAGATTTTTGTGTAGCACATATTTGCATACACATTGGATAAATTTTCCAATTTTCCATTCAAAATATTGAATCCCTGACATTAACACATACTCTACTAGATTCTGAATACTAATCCTAATATGTTGGAGAAAAATAACCCAAAAAGAATAGAACTACAAGCAGTTCAGAGGAGGCATGGTGTATAGTTGGACTTGCCTTTTGCATAATATAGGGTAGGAGTTATAAATCCTGTCAATTTTTTTTGGAAATAGTTCTCCATATGTTTTTAATGCCTATTCAGGACCTTTATTTCTATATGCACATATAGAATCCTACCTGTTACCACACGTTCATTCTTGTGTGGTGGCTGAATTGGCAGATACAAATTCTGACAAGGGATCACTCCTCCTAAACTCTGTTGGAATTGAAAATTCAACCTATGTGTGAGCTTCCTAGTTGAACAACATTATACATAAATCCATGTTCAGTAAAATGAATTTATTTGAATCTGTGCATGATATATATTTCTTGGTGATTTTCAATTGACATATAGTGCTACTTTTTAATGTCTGTGTATATGTGTGTGTGTGTGTGTGTGTGTGTGTGCATGAGTGTGTATATATATATATATATATATATATATATATATATACACACACACACACACACACGCACATACACACTCTCCAGATTATTCAAAATATGAAATATATGTGTCTTGTTTTACACTTCCTAAATTTTTCATATTCATGAATGTGGATTTATAATAATCTTTTCACAAGATTATTCTGAGAAATATTCACATACCTTACTAGAGTCTGACAACTAATCCTAAGATGATGGAGAAAAATAATGCAAACAGAATAGAAATACAAGAAGTTCAGTGGAGGCATGGTGTATAGTTGGACTTGCCTTTTGCATGATAAACGCTAGGTGTTATAAATCTAGTAAATTTTCAATTGAAATAATTCTTCATGTGTTTTTAAAATTAACAAATATGTGAATTCCTGTATCCCTTTCTCTCTATCCTATTCATCACATGTATTTTTACATGCACTTATAGAATCCTACCTGGTATCACAGGTACATTTTTGTGAGGTGGCTGACTTGGCCGATACAAATTCTGAAAAAAGATCACTCCTCTTAAACGCTGTTGGAAAAGAAAATTCAACCTATGGTTGAGTCCCCTGGTAGAACAACAATATACATAAATCCATGTTCAGTAAAATATATGTTTTGTCATCTGTGGATAATATATATTTATTGATGAATTTTGATTGGCATATATATTACTACTTTTTAATGTCTCTGTGTGTGTTTTGTGTATATATAAATATGTGTATATATATACAAATACACACTCTCCAGATTTTTCAAACTATGAAATATATGTGTCTTATTTAAATTCCCTAAATTCATTCATGTTCATGGACTTGGATTTATAATCAACTTTTCACAAGATTATTCTCAGAAATATTCATCCACCTGAAAAACATATTTGTATCCTAGTACTGAACACTAAGTTGAATGAGTGGTGCATACAAAAACTAATATTTCTACAGTAACTGACCCAGTTTAACATCAATGCAAGTAGATTCTGATGGGACAAGGTGTGTATTTTGACGTTCAATTTTATTCAACACTGGTACTTAATATTTCTTCATATAATGGACATCATAGGATATATATTTCATCCACAAATTCACAAATTTATGGGCATTTGTTTCACTTATAATCAATTCCTGCTTTTGAACACATGTATTTCTCCAGGTGTCTTGATTGGTCTTTTCATTAGGCTTCTTTCCAAACACATTATTTTTGATTTCCATTCTCAATTTTGAAGCAAAACTCACACACACTTCATGATAAACTATAACCCTAATATTACCAATAGATATATAACTGGTTTGAATGAATGTATGTACATAAATATAAAATTTCCTGTATATTTTCAGATATCAATTCAATCCATTATTTAAAGTTGAAAACAGTGATACTATTTATTCACAGTATGGTTTAGTCATGCATTATCTCTATATTCATAGAAAAAGGGTGCACCTATTTGTACCCCCAATACTAATTTATATGTCTTCAATATATTGCTCCTAGAAATGGTGGAAGAAATACTCATGTCATCTGATCTACATATATATTTTATCAGTGTAATATTCTGGACACAAGAAAAGCAAATGTCACACTTATGTTTGTACCAAATCCTAAATAGAAAGTGTGCATGGATTACTAAAAACACCCATGTCCAGGTTGCCTAATGCT
This sequence comes from Callospermophilus lateralis, assembly GCF_048772815.1. Lineage (NCBI taxonomy): Eukaryota > Metazoa > Chordata > Mammalia > Rodentia > Sciuridae > Callospermophilus > Callospermophilus lateralis. The sequence continues at coordinate 624,486 of NW_027517452.1, read as the reverse complement.
CTCAAATGTCTATCCTATTGGTGACTACATATTTGTTTCTTCCTAAGATTATATATTCAATCTCAAGCCTGTTGAATATGTCTAATCCTATCACTCACTATATACTTTGCCTGATTTCCTAATGTCTCTATTGATATCTGCTTTCCTACATATTTTTTCCAGTTCATCACTGTGACCGACTCTTCACATGTGCTGACATTTACATTCACTCTCTAACCAAAACTCTATTGCTAAAGAACTTTTGGTCCAAATCCTATACTCACTTTTCTATCTAAACCAACACTATCTTCCTAATCCTATCGACTATGCCTTTTTGACTGGATGTTCTCTTAGACATTCAATCAACCAAGGTACATGGTCCTTTGCCATTGTTTATCTATTTATTTGAGACATCTGTGCAGAACATAGTTCAAAGGTAAGTATCCCACTAAAGTGACCAATGCCCTTCTGGGCTTCAAATCTTACCTAGAATTCTGTTTTCATACTTATATTTCACCTCTATATTATTAAATATCACAGAATACCAATATCATTATTCATCCAGCAGAATGATTCCTAACCCTAATCAAACCTGTTATTAACCCTAATCATACACTGTTCCCTAATCTAACTTTACAAAAGAGCAGGCACAGAGTTGGTCTTACAATACAGGAATATAGGGAATCTTTCACCTGCTGAGAAGCTCAAAGGTCCATGTAGATATGATCCCTGGAGAAGATGTAGGGAACTATGAAGGACCTGAGAAAGCGAAAGTCCTATTACATGGCAAAAAAAAACCTGGTCAGGACGAAGGGATGTGTCTGAATCAGCCTCTATCTTTTTAATGTAGAGAAGATAAACCAAACCAGGCCTGTGTGGAGAGCTGTTCCAAGTGCCTATGGTTAATATAACATTCTAACTTGTGAAATTGTCACAGGAAATAGGGGCAGCCTCCATCTCAAAGGACCGTTTGAAGAAACTGTTAGGACAAAGTGGTTGCCAAGGCAGTGACCTCATTCAGTTTCTGAAGGAAGTGACCTTACCTAATTTCCTTGGTGATGGAACTCTCTGAACTTGGAATCCAGGAAGACAAGCACCCAGAGGCAGGCCCAGTTTCAGTCCCAGTGGTCTCACTTGTTTAGACTTACCAAGGACAGAGTCCGTCTTTCTTGGTAAATACTGATGTGAGTATGGCCAAATGCCAGGAGAGCTCTGAAGAGCGGCCTTTCCTAAGAACGCAGGTAGTGGCTCACTGCTGGGCCCTGACAACTTCACAGAGTTGGCCAAGTAGACCAGATCTTAGACAGGACAGGCCATTTCGGGGGAACAAAAAATGGCCCACCAGTCAGAGGACTCTCTGGATAGTCACATACCTACTTGGGGGAAAGAGGTATCTTTGTGGGTATGGGTGTGAGTTTGTGGTTTTGTCTCATGTTCTAAGAATACGTAGGAAAGGCAGTTTGTTTGGTTTGGAATGGACTGTGTCTAGTAAGTCCTTTGACAAGGCGAGTGTTTCTATGTCTGTGTATCCCACTGTGTCTGTGGTTGTAGATATTAGAAAAGAGAATGCATCAATGGATGTGTTATATCTAGTAGAAAGCTTCTCAGCATTCATCCTCCCTAATTTATGAATGGACTGTGGCTTGCCTTATAGATGTACAACACCTACAATCTTCCTAAGTTCCTGTATTCTTCCTGATTTTGGCCTCTCTCTAGAATAGGCTCATGATTTTGTTTCCAAGTTATGTACCACCTCCAAGCTCTGTGACATGGCTATGTACTGGATAGCTGAAGGGAATGGGAGCATATCAGAAAACTCAGATATCAGTGTGACTAGGAGAGTCTCAGTGGAGAAACCCTGCTTTGGGTCTTTTGCTTACCTATTTGTCCGTTGCCCTGAATGTCAGGAAGGTCTTTGCCTCAGGTCGCCCCTTTGTGAAGCCTGAAGAAAACAGTTTTCAGATGGAAATGAATGGGCATCACCTTGGGCTCTTTGCTTAATTGCTTTGGAATGGGATGAGTCTGAATCAGCCTCTTGGTTCTGTGTGAGGCTGTGGCTTAGATTCTCAGCACCTGTTGGGTCTAAAGAAAGATCCCATGTGTGCATCCAAAACGAAAATGGCCAAAAGAGCAGTCATTGTGCATGAAGTCTCTCACCTTCCTCTGTAATGTTCCTTCCTCCGTCAAGTGAGAATAGGGATTCCTTGGGTCTAATGAGTTCTTCAAAGCTCTGTAGAGTCTAGCCCATTGGTGCTTGGGTTTTCTCATAACTCCAATTCACACAAAGAATCTAAACTCCACAGTCAGTAGGCCACAAATTGGAGAAGCGAAGCAGTATTAACAGCAGGCATATTTAATCACTCCTGGTTCACAGGAAGGGAGTCCGGGCCTTTAGGCAAATGAGGGGTAAGGGAGCTTCTTTTGGACACTGTCTTGGGCTGTGCCTCTCAAGTAAACCTCCAGCCAGAGGTTATTATGAGTGTCTTTATGGAAGAAGATGAGGGCTAGGTGGGAGTGTTTTTGTTTTAAATGTGATCACTTGTGTGGCGGTTGGAAGAGATGATTGGTTACACCTGGGCTTCAACTCTGGTGTGATTCCACTTAGAGACTGATTTCTGGAACTGACCTCAGAGAAGTATTGCAATGAATTGTGTTGGGATTTTAGGAGGCCTCGCATGAGAGTCGCCCTTGGAAAATGAGTCTTGGCCCAGGGTTGCTTTCCACAGAGCACTGGAAATCTCAGCCAGGATATCACATTATTTTATTCTGAAAGACTTGGCAACCATAGTTGAGAGTCAAAACAAACAAGGACCTCACATTGTAGACCTCAATGGGCCTGGCTTCATGTGAACTTTTGGCCACTCTTTGGGAAGCCTTGCCTGTTAGAGTTCTCCTGATCTTTCATTGAAATGAGCTTTCTCACCATTTAATGGTTCCTAAATGAATTGAAACCCACAGTGCCTCCAACTTCATCCTTGAAAAATGGTTAGATAAATACCATGAAATGCTTAAAATTCCCATGAGCAGGTGGCACTGGAGAACCTTTGGATGTCCTGTTTCTGATCATAAGTATACCTGAAGGTGCCTTGATTGACTGGGTTTCATGAAAATAATATAGAAAAGACATGCTAGTAAGTTGGAGGCTGCTGAGTAATGGGCCTAGAGAAATTGTGGGCAGGTGTGTGATAAAAAATCTGTGGTGTGGCCATGTGGATATGCCATTGGCTTCCAAATGGATTAAGACTGATATGGTGCAGCCAGCAGACCCTTCTATGTAAAGGCATCTTGTGATATTGAGGAGTTTCAGGGCAATGTTCAGAATCAGGTTACTATGCTCAAAGAGGCAAGCTTGTGGGATAGAAGCCTGGTTGGTGCATTTTCCTGCAGACCCTGACCCACCAAACGTGACAGAACTCCCTCCAGCACTGTGTCCCAGTTGAACTCCTTGATTCGTGAAGCAAATACCAAACTCCCAGTGCAGCAGCAAGAAACACCACGAAAGATGGATTATGAACAAATGGGTTCACAGTGCACATGGGGAGACACTTAGCCCCCAGTGGCCACAGTTTACCTACAAAGAGAGGATTTAGCAATGCTTCCTCATGTTCATTTTAAAATAAGTAACCATGTCCTCCAGGTCCCATAGATGCAGACCCAGCTTTGATGGTCTCACTACAATGGAAGCTAAAGCTCCTGAGAACAACATATATTACATGTGCCCAACCTCAGAGGGAGTTTCTTAAGAAGACTTTAGGCCAGCAGAGTTCCATGTTTGTGTGTGGTGAGCCGCTTCTGCAGATTATGGTCGCCATTGCAGGATGGTGCTGGCTCCACTGTGGTCTGTAACAAACAACTCCTTGTTTGGGAGAGTTGGTGCATGGTTTTTCAGCACCCTGTGAGAAAGTTCCACGTGGAAGCTTTGCATTGGGGCTTGGGATGCTTTATTAAGGCTGGAAGGGGCATCCAACAAGGAAGAAGAAGAAATATCAAGGGCCTGAATAAACTGCTGAAAGAAGATTCCTGAGTTGCATCTTCCTTGTGGGCAAGGGGTCGCGACAAGTGGTGCTGAAAACCCGGGAACCAGAACTTTCAGCAGTCAGGGGTGGTGCACCGGTTAGTCCCAGGTAAGTGGGACCCGCGGTCAAAGCGGAGGTTAGTCCCAGGTAAGTGGGACCCGCGGTCAAAGCGGGGATTAGTCCCAGGTAAGTGGGACCCGCTATCAAAGCGGCAGCTCCTCTGTAAAGCCAGAGAGAGCATTACATCTTATTGCAGCTGCACTGTGTACTTTCGCTCTTACTTTCACTTTTGTTTTTTGTGTGTCTTTTGTTGTGTCATGAGTGCCGTATCTTCAAGTCCGCTTCTCCTGGCCCTAGATAACCTGTTACGTTGCAAGGGCCTAGAGGTGAAACGTAGTACTTTACAGAGATTTTTACGGAAGACAGATATTGCTGCACCGTGGTTTGCGTTCTCGGGCAGCCTTACTATACCTAGCTGGGATAAGTTAGGCACAGATCTTGACTTTGCTTCTGAGCAGGGCATATTAGAGGGTGGGGTGATACCCCTTTGGAAGATGATCCGTAGTTGCCTCGCAGTTGGCAGATGTCAGGAAGCACTTACTAAAGGACAAGAAGTTTTTGAGCAACTACATGAGGAAAAGTCTGAAGGATCACATAGTGAAGTGGCAGAGAACATTGGGAGTAAGAGTAGTGAGAAGGCAAAAGAGCCTGAAACTAAAAATAGGAGAAGGCTCTACCCAGACTTGGCTGAATTAAAAACGCCTGAGAACACAAGCGGCTCAGAGAGTTCTGAGGACCTTGATATATTGTTACAACAACTACGAAAGATAAAAGTGAAGAAAAAGAAAAAAGGGATACAGGCACGCAGGCCTACTGTAAAAAGGGGACGGGATCCAATATCAGTCAACAACACTCTGAGGAGGAGGAGGTAGAATATCTCAAAGAAGATATGGTGCCGGTTGCCCCACCCCCGTATGTGGGGGGGAGCCAAAATTCCGGGAGATATTTTCATGCGCAAGTTTGGAGGACAGTTAATACAGATATGGGACTTGCATACCCTGTATTTCAGGACAATAACAGGGGAAGATATCATGAGCCTTTAGACTTTAAGAAAATTAAAACCTTGGCGGAATCTTTCCGCACTTATGGCATGGATGCCGCTTTCACCCTTACTCAGGTGGAGGGACTTGCTAGATTTTGTATGACTCCTTCAGATTGGGCTAGCCTTGTTCGGGCTTGTGTTTCTCCAGGTAAATATTTGGACTGGAGAGCCTTTCTGCTAGAGGGCGCTGTTGAGCAGGCCGCCCAAAACTATGCGGCGGGACACCCCCATTGGGACAAGGATATGCTTTTAGGACAAGGCAGATTTGCTAATCAAGAGACAGGATTCCCTCCTGAGGCATATGATCAAATTAACAACATTTGCATTCGGGCATGGAAGTCACTTCCAAATAGAGGAGAGGTGTCTAGTTACTTGACTAAGATTCTGCAGGGCTCTACAGAACCCTTTTCAGATTTTGTAGCAAGGATGGTGGATGCCGCTGGAAAGATTTTTGGGGACCCTAATAGGCACCTACAGGGGCGTAAGCATCCTGTGCTAGCTCATCAAAAGCTTAACAGGTTTGGTCTGGGTTTTTCCTAGGGGCCACTGGGGCTCAAATACCCATAACATGGCTCACCGAGGAGCCTGTTTGGGTGCCTCAGTGGCCTCTTCCCTCAGCTAAACTGGCAGCAGCCCATGATCTAGTCAAAGAACAACTTGATTTGGGTCACATCAAACCTTCTACTTCTCCATGGAATACTCCCATATTTGTCATTAAGAAAAAATCAGGGAAGTGGCGCCTACTGCATGATCTACAAGCAGTTAATGCTCAGATGCAACTTATGGGACCCATTCAAAGAGGGCTGCCTCTGCTCTCCTCTGTTCCTCAAGGCTGGCATATAATTGTTATTGACATTAAAGACTGTTTCTTTTCCATTCCTTTGCATCCTAAAGATTCACAACGTTTTGCTTTCACCCTTCCCTCGTGTAATCACGAGGAACCAGATCAAAGGTTTGAGTGGGTGGTGTTGCCACAGGGGATGGCTAACAGTCCCACGATGTGCCAAATGTATGTGGGGAAGGCACTCGCACCTCTCAGACATAAGTATTCCTCCACCAATATCATTCATTATATGGATGATGTGTTATTGGCCGCAAAATTAGAACAGACAGTTAATGAGGCTTATAAAGAACTCGTGATGCTGTTGGCTTAACATGGACTGCACATCGCACCTGAAAAGGTTCAAACAGGGGATTCTATCAGGTATTTGGGAGCGACAATTGGGTATGACAAATTAAAACCACAAAAAATTACCATCAGGACTCAAGATTTCCAAACTCTAAATGATTTTCAAAAATTGCTGGGAGACATTAATTGGATAAGAGGATATTTACATATTCCTAATATTGTGCTCCAGCCTTTGTATGCTACTCTTAACGGTGATCCAGATCTTGCTTCCCCTCGTAGCCTCACTACTGAGGCTAGAGCGGCCCTTATAAAAGTAGAACAAGCTATACAGCATGCCACTCTATGCAGGCTCCAGAGTGATAAACCTTTCCAGTTATGTGTGCTTGCCACTATGCGGCAGCCTACTGGAGTACTGTGGCAAGATGGGCCTTTACTATGGATCCACCCACATGTATCCCCAGGAAAATCCTTAGAATATTATCCTGATGCTGTTGCAGCGTTGGCACTTAAAGGGATTCAACAAAGCATTCAATTTTTCGGCCAATCACCTTCTTCTCTTATCATACCCTACACTAAAGCTCAACTTAATGTTTTATGTGCTACTCTAGACAACTGGGCTATTCTGTGTTGCTCGTTTCAAGGGGGTATTGATAATCACTACCCTTCTCATCCATTACTCCATTTTGTTAAAGAACATCCCATCATTTTCCCTAAGGTAACTTCATCCAGTCCAATTCCGGGGGCTGTTAACATTTTTACTGATGGTTCCAAGTCTGGAATGGGAGCTTATGTAATTAATGACTCTCCCCCTATCCAGCATCAATTTGCTCCTGGAAATCCACAATGGATAGAACTACAAATTGTTATTGAAGTTTTTAAACAGTGTTCTTTTCCTTTTAATCTTATTTCGGACTCCAGCTATGTGGTACAAGCACTAAAAGTCCTGGAGGCCGTGGGAGCTATTAGTGATGCCCACAATGTGTCTGCTTACTTTACTCAGCTTCAACAGCTTATCTCTAACCACACTGCTTCTTTTTATCCAATGCACATCAGGGCTCACACCTCTCTTCCTGGTCCGTTATCCCAGGGTAATGTCTGTGTGTGCGGACTTAGCCACTATAGGTCAATTGATATGCTTGGCTTCCTCCTTAGAGGGGGCTAAGTTGTTTCACCAAATCTTCCATGTTAATGCATTAACGCTGCACAGGCATTTTTCCATTTCAAGAGCGGATGCTCGGCAGATAGTATTGCAATGTCCCCACTGTGTCACATTTCTTCATCCCCCTAATTATAGAGTAAACCCACGGGGATTAAAGCCATTGGTTGTTTGGCAAATGGATGTGACACATATACCTGACTTTGGTAACCTCAAGTATGTGCATGTTTCCGTTGATACGTGCTCTGGAATTATCCATGCTTCTGCTTTATCAGGAGAAAAGGCACGTAATGTCATTACTCACTGTTTAGAGGCATGGGCAGCATGGGGTGCACCTGCATCCCTTAAGACTGATAACGGACCTGCTTATACTGGCAGACAATTTACAGCTTTTTGTTCTACTATGGGAGTGCAACTTACTCATGGTTTGCCTTACAATCCTCAAGGACAAGGCATTGTTGAGTGTGCTCATCGCACCTTAAAGGAAACTTTACAAAAACAAAAAGGGGGAATAGGAGCTGAACACACTCCTAAAGAACGCCTGTCCTTAGCTCTCTTTACCATTAATTTTTCGAATTTGGATATTCATGGTGGCTTTGCGGCCGATAGACATGTGTCCTCTCAGCCCTCTGTGATTGGCTATTTTAAGTGGAAGGATGTTCTTACGGGCCAATGGAACGGCCCTGAACCCGTGCTGACATGGGCACGAGGATCTGTATGTGTTTTTCCCCAGGATCGTACGGAACCGTTGTGGGTCCCTGAACGCTTGACAAGAAGAGTCTCGACATCAACTGACCAGCAACAAGAGATACCACAACAATTCTGTGATGAGGATCTTCATTCTGCTAAGTGCTCTGGCTCTGGTGCTGGTGCCGATGGCACAGGCGACACCAATGCGGTGGTGGGCAGTGGCACGGGCATGGCCAATGCCGATGCCGGTTCTTGGTAATTCTAGTGTCCTCCCCACTCTTTTTTCTACCTCATGTGAGATGTCTGCTCCCTGTGTCTCTCCTAGAGGGGACATGGAGAGAATTTTTAATCAATCTCAAGTTAATCTAACAGGAGTTTTTTGTTTCAGACTTAAAAACGCTAATTGCATTAGCCTTAAGACCAAAAATTTGACTAACTGGGAGGACCCATTGTGGTCCAATCAGGTCTCAGGGAGCATTATCAGTGCTGTATTGAGCAAGGTAGCTTCGGGGAAGCAATCAGGCTCAGGAACCCCCGCAAACAGTAGCTCTGCTCTTAACATAACTACCTTGGCTATTATCTCCGAGGTACTAATCCCAGTGCCTCCTTCTTCTAGTAGTATTCATGATGCCACTCATTTCAAGGCCTCTCCTTACTGTTCCCCTAATCTTGGTTTCCCCCCAACATTTACGCCTTGTCAGGATCATTCTTGGGAGAAACATCAAGTTGCTAAATGTTTCTCCCTTTCCCCCTCTCTTAAGAGGTATGTTTATAACTTTAACAATAATGCCAGCTCCTCTACAGGAGTAGGTTGGTCCTGGTTTCAATGGCTGATTTCCAATGAAAAGGGGGCTTCAGCCGATATTTCTGCATTGGCTCAGTTGGTAGGAGCCAAAAGTTGGCTGACTAATGTTTCTGGTACTGTTAGGGAAAGTGAACGAGGTAATAGACTTACATCTGTTTCATTCAACTCTCTGTTGTATAATGCCACAATGCCTCCTGCAATGGTCTGTGTCCAATCCCCCTTCTTATTCCTTTTGGCTAAGGCCACCTTGTTGGGGATGCTGGATTGTTCTCATACTACCAGTCTCTTATCTGAGTGTTGGAATGGTTCCTGGACTGTAGCAGTTGTTATGAAAATTCCAACTTTTGTCCCAATCCCGGTCACTGCGGATCCTGATAAATTCCCTATTGTTGAGCTACTTAGAGTCCACAGAGATTTTGGAATCACAGCAGCTATAGTGACAGCCGTGGTGGTATCTGCTGCTGCAGCGGTTACGGCCGGAGTGGCTATGGCCAATCAAGTACAAACTGCTGCCACCATTAATCAAGTTGTCCAACAAACTTCCACCATACTTGAATCCCAAAATACAATTAATCAATATATTTTGTCAGGGATTTTAGCTGCCAACCAAAGAATAGATTTACTCCAAGCTCAGGTAGAAGAATTGGCTGACTTAGTGCTTTTGGGTTGCGTTGACCAACGTGCACATTTATGCATAACCTCTGTCAGATTTAATGATTCCAGGAATGTTTCCCGCATCATTGGCGAATATTTGGCTGGAAATTGGTCCATGGAAGCAGAAGACATGATCCAGTCTCAACTAACCCAGATAGGTGTCTTGAATAACACCCGTGTTGATCCCGTGACTTTGGGTCAATTCACCGATTGGATATCTTCTGCTTTTTCCTTTTTTAAACAGTGGGTGGGGGTAGGCATTTTTGGTGCAATGTCTTGCTTCGGTATGTTTCTCTGTTTGTGGTTTCTCTGTCGCCTCAAGGCCCGCAATGCTCACGATAAGGCTATGATCATGCAAGCTCTTGCAGCTTTAGAAAATGGCAATTCACCTCAAGTCTGGCTTGCGCATCTTAAACAGTAAATCTTTGACATGGTCGTTGCACCCCAAGTTATTATAACATTGCACTGGGATCGGCATGTCTTTCCTCGTTATTCTCTTAGTGTTGGAAAGCCCTTGCACTCTGCCGGTCTTGCTGCCATTGCACGCAGGTGGGTTTCCACACTAATGCTTCTCTATCGCCTTAAAGTCTGTGCCTTTCTTTCAGGGTGCTGTCAACTCGTTTGTCGTTGTGTACAGCCACAGTTCAGCCTCAGCTGTCCCCCTTCGTCCACCTTCGTCATGATACAGGATGCGAGGCAAGGCACTGCACTTGAGTGATCCTTGAAGTGGACCTCAAGGAGAGCATGTCCTATTGCATGCGGGTTTGATGTCCACGCCCCGCCCCACGAAAAAGGCGTCGGCTGATATGGCTTCAGATCTGGGGAAGGGCCCTCCTTAGGACTGAGCCATACTATGCAGCCACTTCTGCACAGTGGGATAGGACCTGTACTCTCGCCTGTATTGTTTTCAGAAAACAGAAAGGGGGAACTGTGGTGAGCCGCTTCTGCAGATTATGGTCGCCATTGCAGGATGGCGCTGGCTCCACTGTGGTCTGTAACAAACAACTCCTTGTTTGGGAGAGTTGGTGCATGGTTTTTCAGCACCCTGTGAGAAAGTTCCGCGTGGCAGCTTTGCATTGGGGCTTGGGATGCTTTATTAAGGCTGGGAGGGGCATCCAACAAGGAAGAAGAAGAAATATCAAGGGCCTGAATAAACTGCTGAAAGAAGATTCCTGAGTTGCGTCTTCCTTGTGGGCAAGGGGTCTCGACATTTGTGGAGTGTTTACATTGTCCCTTACTTTTGGAAACTCCTCTACCACCCCCAAAGTTGTGAAAATTGAGCAGTTTTCATTGCAGATATATATTCACAGATTTTTCTAACTCTTCTCCTCTAACTGTGTCATACTTGGGGCGAAGGTAATGTCACAGCATTGTTCTGGATGAGATTGAAAAGATTTTTGTGTAGCAAATATTTGCATACACATTGGATCCATTTTTCAAATTTCCATTTGAAATACTGAATACATGACACTATCCCATACCCTACTAGCCTTTGACTATTCATCCTAATATAATGGAGAAAAATAACCTAAACAGAATACAAATACAAGCAGTTTAGAGGAGGCATGGTATATAGTTGAACTTTCCTTTTGCATGATAAACGGTAGGTGTTATAAATCTAGTCAATTTTTAATTAAAATAGTTCTCTATGTGTTTTTAAAATTAACTACTATGTGAATTCCTGTCTCCCTTTCTCTGTAGCCTATTCATCATCACATGTATTTTTATATGCACTTATAAAATCCTACCTGGTATTATAGGTACATTTTTGTGAGGTTGCTGACTTGGCAGGTACAAATTGTGAGAAGAGATCACTCCTCCTAAACGCTGTTGGAACTGAAAATTCCAACTATAGGGGAGCTTCCTAGTAGAACAACATTATACGTAAACTCATGTTCAGTAAAATAAATATTTTTACATATGTGGATGATATATATTTAAAGATGAATTTCGATTGGCATATATATTAGTACTTTTTAATGTCTGTGTGTGTGTTTTGTGTACATATGTATATGTGTATATATATATATATATATATATATATATATATATATATATATATACACTCTCCAGATTTTTCAAACTATGAAATATATGTGTCTTATTTAAATTCCCTAAATTCATTCATGTTCATGGACTTAGATTTATAATCAACTTTTCACAATATTATTCTTAGAAATATTCATCCACCTTAAATACATATTTGTTTACTAGTAGTGAAAACTAACTTCAGTGAATGGTGTATACAAATCCTAATAATTCTACAGTAATTGACCCAGTCAAACATCAATGCAAGTATATTCCTATGGGACATGATATGTAATTTGATGTTTATTTTTATTCAACATTGGTACATTATTATTTCTTCAGTTTTTGCACATCATAGGATATATATTTCATCCACAAGTGAGCAAATTTATAGGCATTTGTTTCAACTTTAATCACTTCCTGCTTCAGAACACATGTATTGTCAGGGTTTCTTGACTGGATTTTTCATGAGACTTCTTTCCAAACACATTATTTTCGATTTCCATAATCACTTTAGAAGCAAAACTCACACACTCTTCATGATAAACCAAAACACTAATATTACCATTAGATGAATAACTGGTTGGAATGAATGATTGTATATCCATATAAGATTTCCTGTAATTTTTCAGATATCAATTCAAACCATTATTTAAATTTGGAACAAGTTATATTATTTATTCACAGTATGGTCTATTCATGCTTTATCTCTATATTCATAAACACAGGGTACACCTATTTTTACCCCCAATACTAATTTATACGTCTTCAATACATTGCTCCCAGAAATGGTGGAAGAAATACTTATGTCACCTGATTTATGTATACATTTTATCACAGTAATATTCTGGACAAAAATTGTAAAGGTCACACTTATGATTCTACCAAAGCCTAAATGGAAAGTGAACATAGATTACTAAAAACATCTATTTCAAGGTTGCCTAATGCTCTCAAATGTCAATCCAATTGGTAACTACGTATTTCTTTCTTTCTAAGATTATATATTCAAACTCAACCCTGTTGAAAATGTCTAATCCTCTCACTCACTTTACACATTGCCTGATTTAGTAATGCCTCTATTGATATCTGCTTTTCTACATATTTTCCCCAGTTCATGATAGTGACTGACTCTTCATATGTGCTGACATATATATTCGCTCTCTAACTGAATCACTATTGCTAAAGAACTTTTGGTCCAAATCATATACTCACTCTTCTTCCTAAATCTACCGACTATCTTTCAAATCCTAATGACTATCCTTTTTTGAGTGGATGTTCTCTTCTATATTCAATCTTCCAAGGTACAAGGTCCTGTGCCATTGTATATCAAATTTTCTGAGACATCTGTGCAGAACATAATTCAAAGCTAAGTATCCCAATCAAGGGCCCAATGCCCTTGTGGGTTTTAAATCATACCTAGATTTCTGTTTTCCTAATTATATTTCACCTCTACATTCTTGTAAATATCGCAGGTTCCCAATACAATTATTCATGGAGCAGAATGATTTCTAACCCAAATCAAACCTGTTATTAACCCTAAACATACACTGTTCCCTCAATCTCCTTTTACAGAAGAGCAGGGACAGAGTTGTTCTTACAATACAGGAAAGTAGGGGACATTCAACCTGCTGAGAACCTCAAAGGTCCATGCAGAAATGATACCTGGAGAAGTTGTAGGCATTTATGAAGGACCTAAGAGAGCAAAGGCCAATTTGCATGGCAAACAACCTGGTCAGGATGAAAGGATGTTTCTGAATCAGGCTCTCTCTTCTTATTGTGGAGAAGATGGACCAAACCAGGCCTGTGTGGAGAGCTGTTCCCGGGTGCCTATGATTGATATACCATTCTAACTTGTGAAAGTGTCAGAGAAAGTAGGGACAGCCACCATCTCACTGGACCTTTGGAAGCAATTGTTAGGACAAAGGGGTTGCCAAGGCAGTGACCTCATTCAGTTCCAAAGAAAGTGATGTACCTCATTTCCTTGGTGATGGAACTCTCTGAACTTGGTATCCAAGAAGCCAGGCACCCAGGTGCATTCCCAGTCCCAGTCCCAGTGGGCTCACTTGTGTGGATTTACCAAGTACAGTTAGTCTTTCTTGGTACCTACTGATGTGAGGATGGCAAAAAGCCAGGAGAGCTCTTAAGAGGGTCCTTTCCTGATAAAGCAGGTAGTGGCTCACCACTTTTTCCTGACAACTTCACAGTGTTGGCCAAGGAAACAAGAGAGGGTACAGGCCATTTCGGGGGAACATAGTATGGCCCACCAGTCAGAGGACACACCAGATAGTGAAAGACTTACTTGGGGGAAGGAGGTGCCTTTGTGAGTGTGGGTTTGTTGTTTTCTCTCATGTTCTGAGAATAGGTAGGAAAGGCTTTTTTTTTTGTTTGTTTGTTTGTTTGTTTGTTTGTTTGGAGTGAACTGTTTCTAGTAAGTCGTTTGACAAGGTGAGTGTTTCTATGTCTGTGTATCCCACTGTGTCCGTGGTTGTAGACACGAGAAAAGACAATGCAACAATGGATGTGTCCTGTCTACTAGAAAACTTCCCAGAATTCATCCAGTCTAACTTATGAATGGAGTGTGGCTTTCCTTATGGATGGGCAAAACCTACTACCTTCCTAAGTCCCATTTTTTCTTCCTGAATTCTGGCCACTCTCCAGAATAGGATCATGGATTTGTGTCCAAGATAGGTGCCAACTCCAACTTCTGTGACATGGCCTTGTACTGGATAGCTGAATGGAATGGCCAGTATCTCAGAAAACTCAGATATCAGTGTGACCAGGAAACTCTCAGTGGAGAAACCCTGCTTTGGGTCATTTGCTAACCTATTGTTCTGTTGCCCTGAATTTCAGGAACATCTTTGCCTCAGGCCACCCCTTTATGAACCCTGAAGAAAACAGTTTTCAAATGTAAATGAATGGGCATCACCTTGGATTCTTTGCTTAATTTCTTTGGAATAGGATGTGTCTGAATCAGCCTCTTGGCCCTGTGTGAGGCTGTGGCTTATATTCTCAGCACCTGATGGATCTAAAGAAAGATTCCATGTGTGCATCCAAAACCAAAATGGCAAAATGTTCAGTCATTGTGAATGAATTCTATTGCCTTCCTCTGTTAGGTTCCTGAAATCCATCAAGTGAGAATAGGGATCCTTTGGGTCAAATGAGTTCCTCAAATCTCTGCAGAAGGGCTTGTCTTTTCTCCTGATTCCAATTCACATAAAGAATCTAAACCCCACAGTCAGAAGGCCTCAAATTGGAGAAGCGGAGCAGTATTAAGGGCAGGAATATTTGATCACTCCGGTTTCACAGGAAGGGTTTCCAGCCCACCCTGACTTTAGCCAAATGAGGGACATGGAGCTTATTTTGGACACTCTTTGGAATGTGCCCCTCATGGAAAGCTCCAACCAGAGGTTATGATGAGTGTCTACATGGAAGAAGATGGAAGCCATGTGGGAGTGTTTTGGTTTTAATTGTGGTCATTTGTTTGGCGGTGTGGAGAGATGACTGGGTCAACCTGGGCTTGAACTCTGGTGTGATTCCCCTTAGAGATTGCATTCTGGAACTGACTCAGAGAAGTATTGTCATAAATTGTGTTGGGATTTTATGAGGCCACGCATGAGAGTCGCCCTTGGAAACAGAGAGCTTGGCCCAGGGTGGCTTTCCTCAGAGTACTGGGAATCTCAGCCAGGATATCACAGGATTTTATTCTTTAATACTTGGCAGCAATAGTTGAGAGTCAAAACACACATGGAACTCATATTGGAGAACTCAATGGGCCTGGCTTCATGTGACCTTTTGTCCACTCTTTTGGAAGCCTTGCCTGTGAGAGTTCTCCAGTGCTTTCTTTGAAATGAACTTCCTCAACTTTTAATGGTTCCTGAATGAATTGAAACCCACAGTGCCTCCAACTTCATCCTTGAAAAATGGCTACATAAATACCATGAAATTTTTGAAATTCCCATGACCTGGTTGCACTGGAGAACCTTTGGATGTTCTGTTGCTGATCATGAGTGTACCAGACCGTGCCTTGTTTGACTGGGTTTCATGAAAATGGTGTAGAACAGAGATGCCAGTATATTGAAGCCTGCAGAGTAGTGGGCCAAGAGCTGTGGTGTGCAGGTGTGTGAAAAAATATCTGTGGTTGAGACATGTGGATCTCCCATTGACTTCCAAATAGCTTGTGGCTGACATGGTGCAGCCTGCAGGCTCTTTCTTGTAAAGGCATCTTTTTATATAGAGAGCTTTCAGGGCAATCTTCAGAATAGGGTTGCTATGGTCAAGGAGAAAGCTATGTGGGATAGAAGCCTGTTTGGTGCATTCTCCTGCAGACCCTGACAAACCACATGTGACATAAGTCCCTCCAACACTGTGTCCCAGATGAACTCCTTGTATTTCATGAAGCAAATACCAAACTCCCAGTGCAGGAGCAAGAAACACCATGGAAAGTGGAGGATGACCAAATGGCTTCACAGTCCACACGGGGAGACACTTACCCACAGTGGCCACAGTTTACATACAAATGGAGAATTCGGCACTGCTGTCTCATGTTCATTGGACATAGATGCAGGGTCAGCTTTGATGTTCTCACTACAAAGGAACATAGTTTCTGACAAGCTCCTGAGAACAACAAATATTTCAAGTGTCCAACCACAGAGGCAGTTTCTCAAGAAGTATTATTCCGGGAGAGCTCCATGTACGTGGAGTGTTTACCCTGTCCCTTAGTTTTGGAAATTCCTCTACCACCTCCAAGGTTGTGAACTCCTGATTATTTTCCATTGCAGATATGTATTCACATATTTTCTAACTATTTTCCTCTAATTGTGTCTTACTTGGGGTGAAGGTAATGTAAAGGCATTTTTCTGGATGAGAGTAGGAAGATTTTTGTGTAGCACATATTTGCATACACATTGGATACATTTTCCTATTTTCCATTCGACATACTGAATCCCTGACAATAACCCATACCCAACTAGACTCTTACTGATAATCCTAATATGATGGAGAAAAATAACCCAAACAGAATAGAAATACAAGCAGTTCAGTGGATGTATCACATATATTTGGACTTGCCTTTTGCATAACAAATTGTAGGTGTTACAAATCTTGTCAATTTTAATTGATATAGTTCTCCATGAGTTTTTAAAGTTAACAACTATGTGAATTTCTGTCTCCCTTTCTCTGTAGCCTATTCAGAACATGTATTTTTATATGCACATATAGAATCCTACCTGGTATCACAAGTACATTATTGTGAGTGCATGCATTGGCAGATACAAATTGTGAGAAGAGATCACCTCTCCTAAACACTTTTGGAATTTAAAATTCAACCTATGGGTGACCTTCCTAGTGGAATATTATACATAAATCCATTTTCATTAAAATATAAATTTTTCCATCTCTGGAGGATATATATTTCATGATGAATTTCGATTGGCATATATATTGCTACATTTTAATGTCTCTGTGTGTGTGTTTTGTATATATATATATATATATATATATATATATATATATATATATATATATATATACTGTCCAGATTTTTCAAAATATAAAATATATGTGTCTTATATACACTCCCTGAATTCATTCATGTTCATGTATGTGGATTTATAATCAACTTTTCACAAGATTTTTCTCAGAAATATTCATTCACGTGAAATACATGTTTGTTTCCTAGTACAACAAACTCACTAGAGTGAATGGTGGTTACAGATCCTAATATTGCTACACTAACTGACTCAGTTTAACATCAATGCAAGTAGATTCCTATGGGACATGGTGTGTATTTTGAGGTTCATTTTCATTCAACGCTGGTATATTACTATTTCTTAAGTTTTTGAACATCATAATATATATATTTCATCCACAAGTTCACAAATTTATAGGCATTTGTTTCAGTTTCCATCATTTCCTGCTTCAGAACACATGATTTCCTCCAGGTTTCTTGACTGGCCTTTTCATGAAACTTCGTTCCAAACACATTATTTTCGATTTTCATAATCAATTTTAAAGCAAACCTCACACACTCTTCATGATAAAACATAACCCTAAAATTACCATTAGATGTATAACTGGTTGTAATGAATGGATGTATATCAATATAAAATTTCCTGTATATTTTCAGATATCAATTCAATCCATTATTTAAAGTTGGAGCCAGTTATATTATTTATTCACAGTATGGTCTATTCATGCATTTTCTCTATATTCAGAGACACAGGGCACACCTATTTTTACTCCCAAAATTAATTTATATGTCTTCAAAAACTTGTTTGCAGAAATGGTGGAAGAAATACTCATGTTCCCTGATGTACATATACATTTTATCACAGTAATATTCTGGACACAAAATGCAAAGTCACATTTATGATTGTACCAAATCCTAAATGGAAAGTGAGCATGGATTACAAAAATCATCCATCTCCAGGTTGCCTAATGCTCTCAATTGTAAATCCTATTTGTGACTATATATTTGTTTCCTCCTAAGATTATATACTCAACCTCAAGCCTGTTGAAAATGTCTAATCCAATCACTCACTTTATTCTTTTCCTGATTTCCTAATATCTCTATTGATATCTACTTTCCTACATATTTTCCCCAGTTCATCTTTGTGACTGACTCTTCACATGTTCTGACATTTACATTCACTCTCTACTCGAAACCCTCTGGCGAAAGAACTTATGGTCCAAATCATTTACTCACTCTTCTTCCTAAACCTACGGACGATCATCCTAATCCTACTGACTATCTTTTTTTGACTGGATGTTCTCTTCTACATTCAATTATCCAAGGTACAAGGTCCTATGCCATTGTATATGGATTTATCTGAGATAACTGTGCCGAACATAATTCAAAGATAAGTATCCAACTCAAGGACCCAATTTGCCCTTCAGGGCTTCAAATCTTACTTAGATTTCTGTTTTCATAATTATATTTCCCCTTTCTTGTAAATATCACAGGTTTCAAGTACCATTATTCATCCCACAGAATGATTCCTAACTCAAATTGAACATGCTATTAACCCTAAACATACACTGTTCCCTCAATCTAACTTTACAGAAGAGCAGGATCAGAGTTGGTCTTACAAAAGAGGAATGTAGGGGATCTTCCACCTGCTGAGAACCTCAAAGGTACATGCAGAAATAATCCCTGGAGAAGTTGTAGGCAGCCATGAAGAACCTGAGAGAGCACAAGTCATCTTCCATGGCAAACATACTGGTCAGGATGAAGGTTTGTGTCTGAATCAGCCTTTCTCTTCTTAATGTAGAGAAGATGGACCAAACCAGGCCTGTGTGGAGAGATGTTCCTGGATGCCTATGGTTGATATACCATCCTAACTTGTGAAAGTGTCACAGGAAGTAGGGGTAGCCTCCATCTATTGGGATCATTGAATGGAACTGTTAGGACAAAGTGGTCGCCAAGGTAGTGACCTCATTCTGTTCCTGAATGAAGTGACCTACCTCACTTTCTTGGTGATGGAACTATCTGAAATTGGGATCCAGGAATCCAGGCACCCAGAGCGAGTCCCAGTCCCAGTTCCAGTGGGCTCAGTTTTTTGAAATAACCAAGGACAGTGTCAGTCTTCCTTGGTACCTACTTATGTGAGGATTGCCAAATGCCAGCAGCGCTCTGAAGAGTGTACTTTTTCAGAAAGCATGTAGTTGTTCATCGCTTGCTCCTCACAACTCCTCAGAGTTGGCCAAGGAGACCAGATCTGAGACAGGACAAGCCTTTTCGGGAAAACATAGTAGGGCCCACGAGTCATTGGACACTCCTGATGGTCACAGACCTATTTGTGAAAACGAGGTGCCTTTGTGGGTGTGGGTGTGAGTTTGTGATTTTGTCTCATGTTCTGAGAATAGGTAGGAAAGGTGGTTTGTTTGGTTTGGAGTGGACTGTGTCTGGTATTTCCTTTGAGGAGCCGAGTGTTTCTATGTCTGTCCATCTCTCTGTGACCTTGGTTGTAGATATTAGAAAAGAGAATGCATCAATGAATGTGTCCTGTGTAGTAGAAATCTTCCCAGAATTCATCCTACCCAATTTATGAAAGGAATTCAGCTTGCCTTATGGATGGGCAATGCCTACTATCTTCCTAAGTTTCTCTTTTCTTCCTGAATTTTGCCACTCTCCAGAATAGGATCATGGTTTTGTGTCCAAATTATTTACCACCTCCAATCTCTGTGACATAGCCATGTACTGGATAGCTGAAGGGAATTGGAGCATCTCAGAAAACCCAGATATCAATGTGACCAGGAAAGTCTCAGTGGGGAAACCCTGATTTGGGCCTATTGCTTACCTATTCTTCTGTTGCCCTTAATGTCAGGAAGGCCTTTGCCTCTGGCCACACCTTTGTGAAGCCTGAACAAAACAGTTTTCAAATGGAAATGAATGGACATCACCTGTGGCTCTTTGCTTAATTGCTTAGGAAAGGGATGTGTCTGAATCAGCCACTTGGCCCTGTGTGAGGCTTTGGCTTAGATTCTCAGCACCTGATGGATCTAAAGAAAGATCCCATGTTTGCATCCATAACCAAAATGCCAAAAAGTGCAGTAATTGTGGATGAAGTCTCTCGCCTTCCTCTGTAAGGTTCCTGACCTCCATCAAGTGAGAATAGGGATCCTTTGGGTCAAATGAGCTCTTCAAATCCCTGCAGAGTCTAGCCCATAGTTGCTTGTGTTGTCTCATGACTCCAAATCACATACATAATCAATACATGACAGTGAGTAGGCCTCAAATTGGAGAAGCACAGCAGTATTTAGGTCAGGCCTATTTGATCACTCCTGTTTCACAGGAAGTGTTTCCAGGCCACCCAGACTTTAGGCAAATGAGGGGCAAGGAAGTCTATTTTGGACACTGTCTTGTGCTGCACCCCTCATGGAAACATACAGCCAGAGGTTATGATGAATGTCTATATGGATAAAGATGAGGGTCATGTGGGAGTGTTTTGGTTTAAATTGTGGTCATTTGTGTGGCAGTTGGAAGAGATGACTGGGTCCACCTGCTCTTGAACTCTGGTGTGATTTCCCTTAGAGACTGAGTTCTGGAACTAACCTCAGAGAAGTATTGCCATGAATTGTGTTGGCATTTAAGGAGGCCATGCATGAGAGTCACCCTTGGAACCTGAGATCTAGGCCCAGGTGGCTTTCCAGAGAGCACTGGAAATCTCAGCCGGAATATCACATGATTTTATTCTGAAAAACTTGGCAGCCATAGTTGAGAGTCAAAACACACATGGACCTCACATTGTAGACCTCAACAGCGCTGGCTTCATGTGACCTTTTGGACACTCTTTGGGAAACCTTGCCTGTTATCATTCTCCAGAGCTTTCATTGAAATGAGCTTCCTCACCATTTAATGGTTCCTGAATGAATTGAAACCCACAGTGCCTCCAACTTCATCCTTGAAAAATGGCTAGATAAATAAAATGAAATTTTTGAAATTCCCATGACCAGGTGGCACTGGAGAACCTTTGGATGTCCTGTTGCTGATCAAGAGTGTACCAGACAGTTCCTTGATTGACTGGGTTTCATGAAAATGGTGTAGAACAGAGATGCCATTAAGTTAGAGCCTGCAGAGTAGTGGGCCTAGAAAGTGGTGTGCAGTTGTGTGATAATACATTTGTGTTGTGGCCATGTAGATCTGCCATTGGCTTCCAAATTGCTTGTGACTGACATGGTGCAGGCAGGAGACCCGTATATGTAAAAGCATGTTTTTATATGGAGAGGTTTCAGGGCAATGTTAAGAATCAAGTTTCTATGCACAAGTTGGCAAGCTATGTGGGAAAGAAGCCTGGTTGGTGCATTCTCCTGCAGACCCTGACCCACCACAAGTGACAGAACTCCGTCTAGCACTGTGTCCCTGTTGAACTTCTTGTATTTTGTGAAGGAAATACCAAACTCCCAGTGCAGCAGCAAAAAACACCACGAAAAGTGGAGGATGACCAAATGGTTCCACAGTCCCCACGGAGAGACACTTAGACCCATGTGGCCACTGTTTACCTACAAAGAGTGAATTCAGAACTGCTGCCTCAAGTTTACTGGAAAATAAGAAACCATATCCTTCAGGTCACATAGATGTAGACCCAGCTTTGATGGTCCCACTACAAAGAAAGCTAAAGCTCCTGAAAGTAACATATATTTCAAGTGCCCAACCTCAGAGGAAGTTTCTCAAGATGTCTTTAGGCTAGCAGACCTCCATGTTTGAGGAGTGTTTACCATGTCCCTTACTTTTGGAAACTCCTCTACCAACTCCAAGGTTGTGAACTCCCGAGAATTTTCCATTCCAGATATGTATTCACAGATTTTCTAACACCACTGTTCTAACTGTGACTTACTTCAGACGAAGGGAATGTCAAAGCTTTGTTCTGGATGAGAGTGGGATGATTTTTGTGTAGCACATATTTGCATACACATTGGATTCATTATCGTATTTTCCATTTGAAATATTGAATCCCAGACAGTAACCCATTACAAACTAGACTCTGACTACTAATCCTAATATGATGCAGTAAAATAACACAAACAGAATAGAAATGCAAGCAGTTCAGTGGAGGCATGGTGTAGAGTTGGACTTGCCTTTTGCATAAAAAAGGGTAGGTGTTATAAATATAGTCAATTTTCTGTTGAAATAGTTCTCCATGTGTTTTTAATGTTAACAAATATGTGAATTCCTGTCTCCCTCTCTCTGTAGCCTATTCAGCACATGCATTTTTATATACACATAGAGAATACTACCTGGTATCACACGTACATTTTTGTGAGGTGGCTGACGTGGCAGATACAAATTGTGAGAAGAGATCACTCCTCCTAAATGCTGTTGGAACTGAAAATTCAATGTATGGGTAAACTTGCTAGTTCAACAACATTATGCATAAATCTATCTTCAATAAAATGAATATTTTTGGATCTGTGGATGATATATATTTCATGGTGAATTTCGATTGATATATATATATTGCTATTTTTAATGTCTCAGTGTGTGTGTGTGTGTGTGTGTGTGTGTGTGTATACACACACACTCTCCAGATTTTTCAAAATATGAAATGTATGAGTCTTATTATACACTCCCTAAATTAATTAATATTCATATATGTGGATTTATAATCAACTTTTCACAAGATTATTCTCAGAGATATTCATCCACCTGAAATACATATTTCTTTCCTAGTACTGAAAACTAACTTGAGTGAATGGTGCATACAAATCCTAATATTTCTACAGTAACTGACCCAGTTTAACATCAATTCAAGTAGATTCCTATGGGACATGATGTGTATTTAACGTTAATTTTTGTCAACACTGCTACATTACTATTTCTTCAATTAATGCACATGATAGGATATATATTTTATCTACAAGTTAGCAAATATTTAGGCATTTGTTTCACTTTCAATCACTTCCTGCTTCAGAACACATGTACACTTCCGGGTTTCTTGACTGGTCTTTTCATGAGACTTCTTTCCAAACACATTATTTTCAATTTCCATAATCACTTTTGAAGCAATACTCACACACTCTTCATGAGAATCCATAACCCTAATATTACAATTAGATATATAACAGGTAGGATTAAATGTATTATATCAATATAAGAGTTTCTGTATATTTTCAGATATCAATTCAATCCATTATTTAAAGTTGGAACCAGTTATATTATTTATTCACAGTATTGTCTATTCATGCATTATCTCTATATTCATAGACACATGGTTCACCTATTTCTATCCCCAATACTAATTCATACATCTTCATTATATTGCTCCCAGAAATGGTGGAAGAAATACTCCTGTCACCTGATCTACATATACATTTTATTACAGTAATATTCTGGACACACAAAGGAAAGTTCACACTTATGATTGTACCAATGTAAAGGTCGGCCGAGCATTGGAGGAAGAAACCAGGAAGAGACTGTCTCATGAAACAGCAAAGGGCTTTTTGGGGGTCCAGCATGCTGGGGCTCAGAGCTCACTTGAATAGAGAAGAGAGCCCTGAGAACATCTTAAGCAGAGCTTATGTACTTTACTTGGTGAGGGCAGAGAGGGAAATTTATTGATTGGTCAGGTCGAGTGAGTGGTTTGCTTGCCAATGAGAGAGGGAGTACATTCTGCAGTTTGGCAGTTGGGGACAGCACATTCTGGGAACAAGATTAGCAAACAGTTCTCAAGATTTCAACAGTGTTTTGTTAAGCATACAGAAAAACAGGTATTACAAGTACCTATTTTATTAACCTTTCATTCCCCACTTCTCATTCTGGTTACTTTTAATCATAAAAGTGATCATTGGGGGGTCTCTGATTTTATGTCTCCTAGTGAGGTATATTGTTGTCTGATTACCATAAGTTTAACTTATCCAATTTGAGCTTGTAGAAAAGAAACTACACGGTTGAGCAAACAGGTTCCTACAATTAGCATTAATATGAGGATTGTTAATGGACTGGCCAGGGTTGATAAAAGCGTAGGTAACCAGGGGGACTATGTGAACAAAGACACAAACCAACCTTTATGTGCCCCTCTCCTTTGTTGATGCTCTTCAAGGCATCTTTTTAACTTACTCATAAATTTTTTTACAACTCCAGTATGGTCGGCATAAAAACAACATTCTTCCCTCAATGCAGCACAAAGGCCCTCTTCTCTCATGAAGAGGAGGTCCAACCCTCGCCTGTTCTGTAAAACAAATTCAGAGAGAGAGGTTTAAGAGAATGGTCTGAGAATGAGAAAGGAGAGATGTAAAAGAAAAATGGGAAAGGGGTTTGGGATTTTCCAGGCAACAAAATGTTGAGCAGTAGAACACGTAGAGCAGAGGAGAAGACAGGAGTGAGTATCCCAAAAAGCCTGTGAGCGATGTTAAATTTTTAGTAACCTGTTTTCACTGATGACCAAAAAAAACTTTAAAGGTCATTTTCATTACATCTTGGATAGGGTGCTGAGGGCTCTCCTTAGCTTCTTGAGCTTTGGTTTAGTTGGTAAGAGGACTTGGTGGGACCTGGTGAGGGCACTGACAGGAGAAGAGAGGAGTGAGTGGGTGGATGGGTACCTTAGTACTTGTTACCTCAGCAAGGGGGCAATGGTCTAAGAGCCGGCAGAGGCTTCGGTTTTTGATCTAGTAATTGGAGGGGAGAAATCAGGTTGCTTATGTGGGAGTGACAGCAGAGAGTCTGGAGCAGAAAGCAGAGGGTGAGGATCTATTAGAGAAGCATAGTTCAGGATGTGAGTGAAGGAGGGAAAAGGCCTCCACATAGGGGAATTTCCTTCCACCATTTGAGCACTTGCCGAAGTCAAAAAGGTCATGCAGAATTTGAGCATCTAGAGACCCCTCTGGGGGCCATCGGTTTTGGTTGTCTAATTGGTAATATGCCCAATGCTGAGTACTGAATTTGATGAGGAGTTTGGGTTCCACCAGGCAGCCCCTGTATGCTTACATCCCATGACTTACAGAAGAAGTCGGCTTTTCACCCACACAGCCCTGGCTGTTAGTGGGTTTGATAGTCCGCTGAGCAAACATAGTAATCTGGGATAGCCAACCTGTATCTGGCTCACGTGTCCCTACATCCATAATGTTTGTTTCCATTACGTATGGCACGGAAAAGATTTAATGGAATTTTAGTGGGATCCCCTTCATCAGGGATATCCCAATAGGAAAGACCTATAGCCAGCTGACAAATGTCTGGGTAGAGAGATGGCCACCAGGTCCCTAAGGGGGCTGTATGCAAGACAGAGCATACTTCTAGTACGGTATGATTTGTGATCAGGCATCGCTGCTGAACAGGCTGATGAGGTTTAGGACTACTATTGGCCAAGGGGAGAGTCTATAGCCTTATGCACATGGCGAATACACAATTTGAAAGGATTACCAGTCATTTCTATTTTCCAGCCAGAGTCTGGACAGGGCGCAGGCTTGAGATAAGAGGCATGGATCCCGGAAGTGATTCCCTCTACCTTTACCACTGTAGGTGTTATAAGTAGCACCTGGTATGGTCCTTTCCAGCGGGGTTCCAGGGATGACACCTGATGTCGTCTTATGTAGATGAAGTCTCTTACTTGATATTGATATGGAGTCCCCTCGTCCCCAGGTTGGTAGGTAGTGGCCAACTGTTTCCACAGATATCACTGTCTTCTTTCAAAAACTTTAACTCTGTCAACTCAGGAGGTGCGGAAGGGATCATTAGGTCTTAGAGTTGGGGTTATGTCCCTTACTGGAGGAGGGACCATAGAGAATTTCATAGCTTGTGAGATTACACAAAGAAACAGAGGGAGTATGAGTATTTCTTGCATGAAACAGTGCATAAGGCAGGAGCATAGTCCAAGTTTTTATGCTGATATCTAAGCTTAATTTTGTTAAGGTCTCTTTAATGCTTCTATTTATTTATTTTACCTGTCCTGAGCTCTGGGGTCTATAAGCACATTGTAACTTCCAATTAATCCCCAGGGTCCTGGCTAACCCCTGACTTACAAGGCCATGAACGCCAATCCATTTTCAGACCCTATTACCTTAGGCAGTCCGTATCTTGGAAAATTATCTTTCAGGATCTTCTTGACCACAATTTGTGCCTTTTTTTTGTGGGAAGGCTTCAATCCATCCTGAAAATGTACCTACAAAAACTTGGAGATATTTAAGTCCATACCATGCTGGCTTAATTTCAGTAAAGTCCACTTCCAAGAATTGTCCTGGTCTGGATCTTTGTAGGTGGTTAACTGCAAGAAACTTGGAAGGGTAAGCATTAACCAATTGACAGGCCTGACAGGCTTTTGTTACTTGTTCAGTTATTTCCTTTCACTCTGAGTTGGTTAGTGGAAAACTCTGTTCTTTATTCTTCAGGAATGCCTGAAGTTTCTTTGAACCAATGTGAGTGAGTTGATGTACATTTTTAACATACCATAGGGCTTTCTGAAAATGCAGGCTGGGCTCAGTGAAGTTGAGGATTTCAGTTTCAGTGTCATTAGATGTTGTCAAAAGCTTGCTGGTGCTCAGGGGTCCATTAGAATTGGGCATCTCCTTTTAACAGCGGGTATAAAGGAGCAGCTAAGGACGCAAACCCGCGTATCCATAACCTGCAAAAGCCAGCAGTCCCAAGAAACTCTCTGAATTGTCTGCTATTAGATGGTGGTGGTATATGCTCAATGGTTTCTTTTCTGGGCTCAGTGAGCCATCGTTTACTGCCCCTAAGGGAATATCCCAGGAAGATTACTTCTTTCTGGCAAATTTGGGCCTATTTGGCAGAAGCACTATACCCGAGTTGAGCAAGCTCGGAAAATAGTGCTTGGGTCCCAGACTCACAGTTTTCCTTGGTGTTGGCTGCCAGTAGCAGGTCATCCACATATTGAAGCAGGGTGTCTTCAGGGTGTGTAGTTCTGAAGTTGTTGAGATCTCTGGGGAGGGCTTCATCAAAGAGAGTGGGGGAAATTTTGAACCCCTGTGGGAATCTAGTCCAAGTTAGTTGACCAGACGTTCTGGTTTCTGTGTCTACCCACTCGAAAGCAAATAGCAAATGACTATCTTTATGCAGACACAAGCAAAAGAAAGCATTTTTTTAAAGTACAGAACAGTATAGCAATTCCGCTCAGGGTTCAGAGTGCTAGGCAGATTGTACAGATAAGGTACCGTGGGGTGAATGTTCTGCACTCTGTTGTTGATCTCTCTTAGGTCTTGAAGGAAGCGATAGACCCCAGTTCCTGGATTTTTTTACTGGTACCAGGGGTGTGTTCCAGTTTGAATGACTGGGCCTTAGGACCCCTAAGGCCAGATATTTCTGAATACAGGGCCTTATCCCATCTTTAGCTTTCTTGCTCAGAGGATATTTTTTGACATTGATTGGGTGGGCTGTAGTTATTAACCCCACTGTTATTGGAGGTTGTTTCATGGCTAGGCCTAACTCAGCAGTTTTTTCCTAGGCATCTGCAAAATCTGTTATCCATTTCTGGGGTAGCTTGCCTGTTTGATCAGTCTTGGGCGGGGTGACGAGTTGATGTTCATCTTCTACTGACATAGTTAAAGCCGTGACTATAAGAGTTTCTACTGAAGGTTTTAGAAATTTCACTTGGGGGCCTTCAGGGATAAAAGTTATTCTGGCCTGGAGCTTGTTGAGCAGATCTCTGCCCATCAATGGGGGGGGGGCATTCTGGGATTACTAGAAAGGAGTGATGGATTTTTCCTTTCCCCAGGACCATGGTCCTCTTAGTTGTCTAAGCCCCATATTTACTGCCATTAGGCCCTTGAACTAGAGTCATTTTATTTGATAGATGGCCCAATGGTGTCTTAAGGGCTGAGTATACTGCCCCTGTGTCCACTTCAAAATTTACTCACTGCCGGCAAGTTCTTTGAGTTCTTTTGGCAGGGCCAGCTTCCTCCAGGGAAGGAGGGGCTGTGTGTGCCATGGGGTAGTCATCTGGAGAGAGCTGGGCTGGCCTAGATTCCTCCAATGGTGGAGAGTCTGAGTCACCAGCAGGGGAATTACTTAGAGGGAGTTGGGGGTTGGGGGACGAGGACAGGGCATAAGGAGGGGGAGGAGAGTCCAGTAGAGTCTTGAGACTCAGGTAGAACAGAGGGTGGAGGAGGAGGAGGAGAGGGTTTGAGAGATACAATCGTGGGGGAAGCAATAGGAGCAGGGGCAGGTTCAAGGAAAGGTTTCACCCATGGAGAAGGAGATTTGCAGAGGTCCTGCTAAGTTAAGATATATTGCTGTTGATCTGGATGGCTAAGTGGCCCTGGCTGAAAGACAATATCTCTGAGTTTTTAAATTAGTGAGAAGTAGAAACATCCTTCTGGGGGCCATCCGACTCCGAAGGTGGGTCATTCTGAGGCACAGAGTGTCTACCAGGTCCGGCGTTTTACTGAAAAAGAAAGATTCTGAGCCCTTAAGCAGACTTTGGTCCACTGATCAAGGGTCAGGGACAGAGGCGTTGAAGTGCTCTGTCCCATATGAAAGATACACAAACAGTGAAACCAATGACACACGACACAGACAAGACAAGACAATAAAGACAGTTACCTTTTTGCGTCCAGTACTGAGACCAGGACAGAGTAGCCGGCAAAACCTGATGGGCGGGCAATACCGAATCCAAAACAAAATATCACTGAGTCGAGGAGACTATTGTTACTCGATTTCCCGAGACCTCCAGGGCGTCCCCCAGAGACATGACCTGTGGCTCTGTGACACGTCTCTCAGCCACCCTCAGAGAGAGCTCATGCTCATCACCGATAGCCATTATGCCCATCCCTAACCTGAAACCTGAAACCAGAAAGAGGCACCTTACTCACCCTGAGAGGAGCCATTGTCTGTCTTTCATCCACCACTGCTGGATCTCCCTGCGGCCCTCAGATGTAAAGTTCGGGCGAGCGTTGGAGGAAGAGACCACCAAGAGACTGTCTCATGCAACAGCCAAGGGTCCAGAATTCTGGGACTCAGAGCTCACTTGAATAGAGCAGAGAGCCCTGAGAACAGCTTAAGCAGAGCTTATATACTTTCCTTGGAGAGGGCAGGGAGGGAAGTTTATGGATGGGTCAGGGCGAGTGGGCGGTTTGCGTGTAAACGGGAGAGGGAATACATTCTACAGTTTGGCAGTTCGGGACAGGACATTCTGGAAACAAGATTAGCAAAAAGTTTTCAAGATTTCAACAGTGTTTTGTTAAGCATACAGAAAAACAGAAAGTGACAACTACCTATTTTATGTAATTTCACCAAAGCCTAAATGTAAAGTGAGCATGGATTACTAAAAACATTCTTGTCCAGGTTGCCTAATGCTCACAAATGTCAATTCTCTTCGTGACTACATATTTGTTTCTTCCTAAGATTATATATTCAACCTCAACCCTGTTGAAAATGCCTAATCCTATGACTCACTTAATACTTTGCCTGATTTCATAATGTCTCTATTGATATCTGCTTTTCTACATATTTTCCCCAGTTCATCATTGTGACTGACTCTTCACATGGAATGACATTAACATTCACTCTCTAACTGAAACTCTATTGATAAAGAACTTTGGTCCAAATCCTATACTCACTCTTCTTTCTAAACCTACCGACTATCTTCCTAATCCTAACAACTATCCCTTTTTGACTGGAGGTTCTCTTTGACATTCAATCATCCAAGGTACAACACCCTATGCCATTGTATATCGATTTATCTGAGACATCTGTGCAGAAAGTATTTCAATGCTAAGTATCCCAATCAAGGGCCCAATTCTCTTCTGGGCTTCAAATCTTACCTAGATTTCTGTTTTTCATACTTGAATCATACGTCTATATTCTTATAAATATCACAGATTCCCAGTACCATTATTCATCCCACAGAATGATTCCTAACCCAAATCAAACCTGATATTAACCCTAACTACACATTGTTCCCTCAATCTAACTTTAGAGAAGAGCAGGGACAGAGCTGATCTTAAAATACAGAAATGTAGGGGATCTTCCACCTGCTGAGAACCTCAGAGGTCCATGCAGAAAGGATCCCTGAAGAAGATGTAGGCAGCTATGATGGACGTGAGAGAGCAAAAGTCATCTTCCATGGCAAAAAACCTGGTCAGCATGAAGGGAAGTGTATGAATCAGCCTCTCTCTACTTAATGTAGAGAAGATGGACCAAACCAGGCCTTTGTGCAGAGCTGTTCTTTGGTGCCTATGAATGATATATCATTCTAACTTGTGAAAGTGTCACAGGAAGTAGGGGCAGCCTCCAGCTCATGGAACACTTGGAAGCAACTGTTAGAACAAAGTGTTTGGCAAGGCAGTGACCTCATTCAGTTCCTAAAGGAAGTGACCTACCTCACTTCCTTGGTAATGGAACTCTCTAAACTTGGGATCCAGGAAGCCAGGTACCCAGAACCAATCCCAGTCCCAGTCCCAGTGGGCTCACTTGTTTTGTGTTACTAAGGACAGAGTCACTCTTCCTTGGTACCTACTGATGTGAGGATGGCCAAATGCCAGGGTCATTCTTGAGAAAGCAGGTAGTGTCTCACCACAGGCTCCTGACAACCTCACACAGTTGGCCGAGGAGACCAGATCTGAGAATGGATAGTCCATTTCAGGGGAACATAGTATGACCCACCAGTCAGAGGACACTCCGGATAGTCACAGACCTACTTGGGGGAAGGAGTTGCCTTTTTGCTTGTGGGTGTGAGTTTGTGGTTTTTTCTCATGTTCTGAGAATAGGTAGAAAAGGCGGTTTGTTTGGTTTAGAGTGGACTTTTTCTAGTAAGTTGTTTGATAAGGCGAGTGTTTCTATGTCTGTGTATCCCACTTTGTCCTTGGTTGTAGACATTAGAAAAGAGAATGCGTCAATGGATGTGTCCTGTTTAGTAGAAAGCTTCCCAGCATTCATTCTGCCCAATTTGTGAATGGACTTTGACTCGCCTTATGGATGGGCAATGCCTACTATCTTACTACCTTGCTGTTTTCTTCCTGAATTCTGGCCACTCTCGAGACTAGGCTCATGGTTTTGTGTCCAAGATATGTATCACCTTCAAGCTCTGTGACATGGCCATGTACATGATAACTGAAGGGAATTGGAGGATCTCAGAAAACTCAGATATGAATGTGACCAGTAAAGTCTCAGTGGAGAATCCTTGCTTTGGGCCATTTGCTTACCTATTGTTCCATTGCCCTGAATGTCAGGAAGGTCTTTGCCTCAGGCCACCCCTTTGTGAAGCCTGAACAAAACAGTTT
The DNA here is from genome assembly GCF_048772815.1 of Callospermophilus lateralis. Taxonomy (NCBI): domain Eukaryota; kingdom Metazoa; phylum Chordata; class Mammalia; order Rodentia; family Sciuridae; genus Callospermophilus; species Callospermophilus lateralis. The sequence goes on along the minus strand of NW_027517452.1, from coordinate 593,262 downwards.
TCAAATGGAAATGAATTGGCATCACCTGTGGCTCTTTGCTTAATTGCTTTGGAAAGGGATGTTTCTTAATCAGCCTCTTGGTCCTGTGTGAGGCTGTGGCTTAGATTCTCATCACCTGATGGATCTAAAGAAAGATTCCCTGTGTGCTACAAAACCAAAATGGTCAAAATAGCAGTCATTGTGTATGAAGATTCTCGCCATCTTCTGTAATATTTCTGACATCCATCAAGTGAAAATAGGGATCCTTTGGGACAAATGAGTTCTTCAAATGCCTGCAGAGGCTAGACCATAGATGCTTGGGTTTTCTCATGACTCCAATTCACATAAAGAATCTATAACTGGCAGTCATTAGGCCTCAAATTGGAGAAGTGAAGCCGTAATAAGGGCAGGCCTATTTGATCACTCGTGATTCACAGGAAGGGTGTTCAGGCCACACTGACATTAGGGAAAATAGGGGCAAGGGAGCATATTTTGGACACTGTCTTGGACTGCGCCCCTTATGAAAACCTCCAGCCAGAGAATTTGATGAGTGTCTATATGGAAGAAGATGAGGGCCATGTGGGAGTGTTTTGGTTTTAATTGTGGTCATTTTTGTGGCGGTTGGAAGACATGACTGTGGCCACCATGACTGGAACTCTGGTGTGATTCCCCTTAGAAACTGAGTTCTGGAACTGACCTCAGAGAAGAATTGCCATGAATTGTGTTGGGATTTTAGGAGGCCACTCATGAGAGTCGCCCTTGGAAACTGAGATCTAGGCAAACTCAGATGGAGACTGCTGAATAGTGACACAGAGCTGTGGTGCACAGGTGTGTGATAAAACATCTCTGGTGGGGCCATGTGGATCTGCCAATGACTTCCAAATGGCTTGTGGCTGAAATGGTGCAGCGCGTAATCCCTTATACGTTTGACCTCTTCATATAAAGGCATCTTGTTATATGGAGAGGTTTCAGGGCAATGTTCACAATCAGGTTGCAATGGTTAAGGGGGCAAGCTATGTGGGATAGAAGCCTGGTTGGTGTATTCTCCTGCAGACCCTGACCCACCACACGTATGAGAAATTCCTCCAGCACTGAGTCCCTGTTGATCTCCTTGTATTTTGTGAAGCAAATACCAAACTCCCAGTGCAACAGCAAGAAACACCATGAAAAGTGGAAGATGAGCAAATGGCTTCACAGTCCACACGGGGAGGCACTTAGCCTTCAGTGGCCACAGTTTCCCAACAAAGAGAGAATTCAGCACTGCTGCCTCATGTTCATTTGAAAATAAGAAACTATATCTTCCAGGTCACATATATGCAGACCCAGCTTTGATGGTCTCACTACAAAGGAAGCTAAAGCTCCTGACAACAAGATATATTTCAAGTGCCCAAGGTCAGGGGCAGTTTCTCAAGAAGTTTTAGGCCGGCAGAGCTCCATATTTGTGGAGTGTTTACCTGTTAGACCAGGACATGACAAAAGACCACTGACTCCAATTAAAATCAAATTAAACCAAGCTTATTATTTCCACTGGCTTCCTCTCCCTCTAAAAATGGTGGAAACTAGACAGCAACCCCACCTTTCCTACAGCCCACCTTTATAGCCCAGAAAGTTACACAAAGGCGGGTTACAGATAAGAGAACTCGGAGAAGCATCACATTAATGCTAGTTTACATTTTTTGTTTTTTGCTGGCCCCTCATCAGAATTTATCAGGACCATTAGAGCCTCAACGACTGTCGTTGTCTGGCCAGGGAAGGCCAATATTTATGAGGTGTCACTAAAGTTTCAGAGAGGTCTGCTATCTGGTCAGAGAGCCAGGCATGGGTGAGTTCAAGGCATGGGCAGGCATTCAAAGCAGATTCAGAATTTGCAGTAATGTATAGTAAAGCCAAAATTATCTTTTCATGGTTTTGTGGCAAGATGGCTCCCAATTTTAATAAATGATCATGTTGGGTCTATCATTCCCCCTTTCTAATGTGCCCCTTCCAAATCTTTGATAGGGTAGGAAAAGAGCAATGAGGGAATTTTAATTCCTCAGGTAACAGTCTCCAAATTTTTAGAACTCACCCAAAACTGGATTTCTGATTTTACCTGACATAATTAATTACTTATATTGATAGTCTATTTATTTTTGGCTCCATAGTTGTTAGACGAGAGGCGTCACTCATTTTGGCGTCTTCAGAGCTGAGAGAGGGTGACGTGAGTGGGCACAGCATATGGGACATGACTTGTCTTTTAGAAGTCAGTTGAGGGACATGGGTTGCCTTTTAGAAATCAGTTCGGTTTGAAGTCTGGTTGGGGAAGAACAGGTTGTAAAGTCATCTGGGGATGGGTTCTTCTATGTGAGAAACAAAAACCATGAGTACTGAAAAAATGTTGCAGCAGCTGGAACATGTCACTGTATAGAAGTTCCCTCAGCAGGCTTTAATATCCCCAGTTATCAGAATGTCAACTTAATATTTAACATTTAGTGTTACATTTGTCCCTCCCCATAAGATACAGTTTAATAATTTAATGTCATCTGATCTTGCAAAATTCTTTTACTAGTATGACCTCTGTGTGTAATAGAGAAACCTTTAATTCTGTTACTCAGGGCTGGATAATCATACTAGCAAACACCAAGCCTACCTCTGTAGGTTAGGAATATCTGTAGGCCTTAAACTTAAAATTTGTGCCTCTGGCAGCTCCTCTTGATAGTCACTTTTTATAGTTATCACGCATTGCTGACTGAGAATCCTTCTTTGTGGCCTCCAGTCTTACTTATTTTGGGAGGATAACATAAAGTGAATACCTTAAAATATTATTATTATTATTATTATTATTATTATTATTATTATTATTATTATTTAAAATGTCAGGAATGTCTGTATTTTGGTTTTAACTCTCTTTGCTAAGTGTTTAAGATGAAGCTGTCAAACTGACTTTTGTTTCTATCTATTGTTAACATTAGCTGAGTTTTATGAAAGTCATTCCTGGGGAAACTTGAGAGCAGCTTCTCAGTTCTGCTGGTGCCATTTGCGCTAGGTGGGTCCAGGTCTTGCTTGACCATGGGGCTTCCCTCGGAAGCATCAAAGATGTCTCCCTTCTCTGATGACTCTTTTCTTCATAGCAAATGCCCTGATTGGCTTTCTGTTTTCCAGTGGTCTCATTAATCTCCCTGATTGGGAGGTTATGACCCCCAGAGTTGCAAAGCTTTTAGAGAAGTCCCCTGTTCAATGGATTCAGACTGACTCAGAGGGCAAGAGCCAAATATTGGTTTTCTTGGCTCTTTTCATGTAAATTTAATTTTAAATCCTAATCTTAATTATCCAGCAAATAAATTTTAACAGCCTTATATTAAGAGTACTGGGGTTTAATGTCTATAAGTTTATAATTATTTATCTTTTTATTAATTGGGATCTGTATTGTAGGTGTCTTGTAGGTGATGACTTATTATCTTAAATTAACCCATGCTGTGTTCTTAAAGCAACACTTCTGTAAAACACTAACAGGGAATCTTTAGATCACTTATAAGGAAATTACAAAATAAAATTTTTTAACAAGTGTAAAAATACTTAGTTCGTGTAATAGCTCCCCTGAATTTTTTAGCTGAGTTATACATTATATCCCCTGTTTCAGATCCTAGTAATCTTAACAGAAAACAAAACAACTTTTGAACATAACTTTAAATGAAACATAATCTTACCTACAGCTTTCGTAGTCATTCTCACATGTAGTAATATGGGACACAGAGCCTTATCTCAGGTAAGGCAGGGCTCTTTATAAATATTAAGTGTTTTAGTTCTAAAGATGAACTTTGTTTTTTTAAATATCATTTTACAAATTTTATATAAATTGTTTGAGGTCACATGAACATTAGCTAACACCATAGGATATCACATTTAAAACATGAATTTAATAAACACTGAAAGTTTTTAACCTTTGCATAGATAAGGCTCTCATTAACATAAAAATACATTTAAATTGTTCCCCAATGTAAAAAGTAACATAAAACTTTACATATCTTATTGAAAACAGGTAAATGAATGCCCAATATATTTTTTTTACTATACAACTTCAGAACACCAGCTTGGTATAATGCTCTTTTAAAGTTTCTACCTTACAGACTTGTATACCTGAAAGATAGGAGCACATTAATAGCATCACAATTACATTGATGTTTCTACATTAAGCAAGTTTAGCTTTTAAAGAAATGGCAGTACAGGGCTCTAAAATAACAGTTCTTATTTAATCAGTTGTTTAATTTTTATGGTTGCTTGCTCTAGAAAAAATAAAACTTAATAAAACACAATGTTATGGGTAAACTTATGTTTTCAGAAATTTTTGTCTCTTTAACACATGACTGATTTTTACAATCTTATACAGACTTTATTACACACTTCTACAGACCTTAGTAAATCAATCAGATATCTAACAAAAGTACTCATGAATGAGTAATCCCATATCAAATTTACTTTACTTATTTATCAAAATATTAGACAAATGTATTGAAGATTGTAAACCATTTTTTTTGTTGAAGGAAAAGTCCTAGAACCAAGTCATATTAGAATTTTTGTAGACATTAATATTTTATTAGATTTTTGAACACCTAGAAAAACTTGTAAGCTGAGTTTTAAAGACATTTATGTTAATCTGTTTATCCAATTTAAATTCAACAATTTAAATCACGTGAATTAAAGATCTTTAGATCCACTTTGTAAAATTTGTTTTTATGAGCGTTGTTTTTATGAGTGCACTTTATATATGTTAATTTGTGTATCATATATATGATATACGGACATATGTATATATAGATATACAACACATAACAACAGTGTGTACACATAATAATAGTAAAGGTCTTGTAGCTTTTCACAGGTGAAATATCCATTGCAATGTTTCAAAAACTCCACAGTTGGTCAAAGATAGAACTGATCAGAAAAACATTAACCTAGGTCTGTAGGATCAAAATCATGAGCTCAAAAAAAAAATAAAGAATCTAAGGAAAAAAATAAGAGTTCTAGAAATAATGACTGGTAATTAATTAGTAAATACCATACAATTTAACTTTTTTTTTTCTCTTAGGCCTCAGATCTGTCTCCTACTAAGTTAGCAGGCTTCTTTCATTTGCATTTCAACATAAGTCCTGGCTGAGGTCCAGAAGGAACAGGGAAAAGCTGCTAATCTGAGCAGACACCACAGTCCTAAGGCATTTCAACCATAATATTCAGGTTTGGATGTTGAAAATTATCATACAAGTTTAAGATACAATTCACAAAATTTTATATCTTTACATCTTTTTTTTGTCAACAGATACCATACTATGATTTCCTATCCTTGTCCAATTAAATGCACTACTACACACAGTGACATTTTCCCAGGCTACCCAGTTCAAAATTGGTGAAAAATAGCCTGAATGATTGGGAAGTTACTTGCCAACTTGGAAGTTGTGTTGTTTAGTTTTCCATCCTAAGTATTTAAGTTCTCTGACATGAATTATCTGAAATCATAAACTAAACAATTACCTAAACCCGACTTTTAACTGCAAGATTGTGCAATGCTTTAAAAACCCATTCAGATACCAGATTGTTACAATAAAACATCATCATTTAGACACACATTCAGCTAAGATCATTCCCAAGAAACAATTTATAATATGAACATATCATTGCACATGTCTTAAAGGGCCAGAAAAAAAGACACAAGACAGACAGAAAGGAGCTCCAGAATATGGCTGACAGACAGCAGCCTTTAAAACAGAGCAGATAAGAGAAAAATCAACTACACCAGTGGAACCATAGATGTCCCCACAAGGGAACCAGATGTTTTCACAGAGGGACAACCTGAAATGTAATATCAAGGGTCTCCATGCTTACTTTACTGCATTTAGTGTCCCCTTTTTCTTTTTCTCCTTTTTAAAAAAACAGAGGTGGCATAATCCTTAGAGTGCAGGGAAGGAAGGAGGTAATTCTCTGAAAAAACAGGGCTTTGGCAGCTGCTGGGAGTCGCTCAGTCCCTCCTTATACTTACAGGATTAGCTCTTCTGGTTTCGTTCCACCCCAAGCACGCTCCATCTCCTAACATTTCAGTAGTCATCTCTCAAAAATTTCCGGGGCGGTGGGGGGTACCAAAATTTGTAACTTAAAGTTCACTTCCTGAATTTGAAGTCAATTCATGCCAATTTAATAATGAGGACAGGGTTTGAGAAAAAGAAAAAGGGAGTTTTACTGCTTTGCTAACAAAGGAAAACACAGGGGTCTCTGCCCAAAGGTTGTAACTCTCTTTGTCTGAAGGGACAAGGGGTTTTAAAGGAGTTTCAATTGTTAACCTGGGAGATACTCAGTTCTTACGTCCCCAGCAGGCATTGCCCTGTGCAGTGTGTGTGCTCCAGGCAGCCAGCTAGTGGCTTCTCTTATCCTGCTTAACAAAGGGGGGTAAAGTTCATCACAGTTCTTTAAAACACAGTTCAAAGGGATGTCAGTCTTACATGCTTTATTACCCATTTTCATGTCCAATATCCTTAAGTTTTTTCCACAGAAATCACACAACAAAACACACAAAAACAAACAAACAAAAAACATGTAGAACACAGAAAAAAAAACACACAAAAAACAGAAACTCGGTGCAGAAACAGAAAAACAGAGGAGCAATGGAACATCTTGCTAATGCTCCGGGATAGGAACTTCTGTGTGTCTGTTGGCATCTCTCTACCCTTTCAGAGGAATTCACTACAGAATAGAACAGAGGACAGAATGATTCTCGTTACTGTCCCAGACAGGAGTATATGTGTGCCTCCCCAGGCCACCTCTCTGTCATCAGAAGAGATCTCCCTTTACCAGATATCAAATGTTATATAGGTGCTACTTACCAATGGAGGCCTCCTCCACCATGAGCTTGCTAATTGTTTTAGTGCGGTGGTTCACTGCAGTTCTCCCCGGACCAAAAGCTCACTCCAAGGCCTTGGAACTTGCCTCTCCAGGACGGAGCCCTGGAGGGAAGGCCAGCTTCAGAATTTCCAACAGTCTGGTCTTGTGATCTGTTGGGGCAGGTTCATCTCGCTGCGGAACTACAAAATGTTAGACCACGATTCAAGAAAAGACCACTGACTCCAATTAAAGTCAAATTAAGACAAGCTTATTATTTTCAGTGGCCGGGCTGCATCTTCCTCTCAAAATAGTGGAAACAAGACAGCAAACCCACCTCTCCTACAGCCCAGCTTTATAGCCCAGAAAGTTACACAAAAGGGGCGTTACAGAAAACAGAATTTTGATAAGCATCACACTAATTTTTGTTTACATTTTTTTTTGCTGGCCCTAGAATCAGAAATTATGAGGACCATTAGAGCCTCAGAGAGGGTCGTTGTATGGTCAGGGAAGGCCATTATTTATGAGGTGTCACTGAAGTTTCAGAGAGGGCTGCGATCTGGTCAGAGAGCTAGGCATGGGGGAGTTCAAGGCACGGGCAGGCATTTCAAGCAGGTTCAGAATTTGCAGTAATTTATACTAAAGCCAAAATTATCTTTTCATGGTTTTGTGGAAAGATGGCTCCTAATTTTAATAAAAGCTTAGGTTGGGTGTATCAACCGTGTCCCTTACTTTTGGAAACTCCTCTACAACCTCCAAGGTTGTGAACTACTGAGCATTTTCCAATCCAGATATGTATTCACAGATTTTCTAACTCTTCTCCTCTAATTGTGTCTTACTTGAGGCCAAGGTAATGTCAAGACATTATTCTGGATGAGAGTGGGAAGATTATTGTGCAGCACATATTTGCATATACATTGGATTCATTTTCCAATTTTCCATTCGAAATACTGAATCCCTGACACTAACCCATAGCTTAATAGATTCTAACTACTAATAATAATATGATGGAGAAAAATAACCCAAATAGAATTGAAATACAAGCATTTCAGAGGAGGCATGGTGTATACTAGAATTGCCTTTTGCAAGATAAAGGGTAGGTGTTATAAATCTAGTGAATTTTTTATTAAAATATTTCTCCATGTGTTTTAAAAATGAACAAATATGTCAATTCCTGACTCCCTTTCTCTCTAGCCTATTCCGCACGTGTATTTTTATATGCACATATAGAATCCTACCTGGTATCACACGTACATTTGTGTGAGGTGCCTGACTTGGCAGATACAAATTGTGAGAAGAGATCACTTCTCGTAAACGCTGTTGGAACTAAAAATTCAACCTATGGGTGAGCTTCCTAGTAGAACATTATACATAAATCCATTTTCAGTAAAATAAATATTATTTTTCCATCTGTGGTTGGTATATATTTTATGATGAATTACGTTTTTCATATATATTGCTACTATTTAATGTCTGTGTGTATTTTGTGTGTATGTATGTGATGTATGTGTGTGTGTGTGTGTGTGTTTATATATATATATATATATATATATATATATATATATATATATATATATATATATATACACTCTAAAATATTTCAAAATATGAATTACATGTGTCTTATATACACTCTCAAAATTCATTCTTTTTCATGTATGTGGATTAATAATCAACTTCTCACAAGATTTATCTCAGAAATATTCATCCACTTGAAATACATATTTGTTTTCTATAACAGAAAACTCACTACAGCGAATGGTGGTTACAAATATCAATATTTCTACAGTAACTGACCCAGTTTAACATCAATGCAAGTGAATTCCTATGGGACATGATGAGTCTTTTGACGTTCAATTTCATTCAACACTGGTACATTAATATTTCTTCAGTTTTTGCACTTCATAATATATATATTTCATCCACAAGTTCACAAATTTATATGCATTTGTTTCACTTTCAATCACTTCCTGCTTCAGAACACATGCATTCCTCCAGGTTTCTTGACTGGTCTTTTCATGAGACTTCTTTCCAAACACATTATTTTCAATTTCCATAATCACTTTTGAAGCAAAACTCACACACATCATGATAAACCATAACCCTAATATTACCATTAGGTGTATTACTGGTTGGAATGAATGATTGTATATCAATATAAGATTCCCTGTATAATTTCAGATGTGAATTCAATCCATTATTTAAAGTTGGAACCAGTTACATTACTTATTCACAGTATGGTCTATTCATGCATTATCTCTATTTTCATAAACACAGGGTACATCTATTTGCACCCCCAATAAAAATTTATAGTCTTCAAATATTGCTCCCAGAAATGGTGGAAGAAATACTCATGCACCTGATCTACACATACATTTTGTCACAGTAATATTCTGGACACAAATGCAAAGTTCACACTTATGATTGTACCATATCCTAAGTGGAAAGTGAGCATGGATTCCTAAAACATCCATTTCACCTTTGTCTAATGCTCTCAAATATAAATCCTATTGGTGACTACATATTTGTTTCTTCCTAAGATTATGAATTCAACCTCAAGCCTGTTGAAAATGTCTAATCCTGTCACTCACTTTATACTCCTCTGAATATACTCACATGAATAGAGCAGAGAGCCCTGAGAACAGCTTAAGCAGAGCTTATATACTTTCCTTGGAGAGGGCAGGGACAGAAATTTATTGATGGGTCAGAGCGAGTGGGAGGTTAGTGTGAAACTGGGTGAGGGAATACATTCTGCAATTTGGCAGTTGGGGACAGCACAATCTGGGAACAAGATTACAAACAGTTCTCAAGATTTCAACAGTGTTTTGTTAAGCATACAGAAAAACAGGAAGTTACAAGTACCTTTTTTATTAACCTTTTATTCCCCACTTCTTCTTCTTGCTACTTTTAATAATAAAGGTGATTATTGGGGCATGTCACATTCTATGTCTGCTAGTGGGGTATTACCATAAGTTTAACTTGTCCAATTTGAGCTTGGAGAAAAGAACTTACATGGTTGAGCAAACAGGGTTATATAGTTAGCAATAATATGAGGATTATTATTGGACAGGCCAGGGTTGATAAAAGCGTAGATAACCAGGGGGACTGTGTGAACCAAGACTCAAACCACCCTTTTTGGGCCTCTCTCTCTCGTTGACATTTTTCAAGGCATCCTTTTATTTTACTCATAGGTTTTTTTTTTACAACCTCAGTATGGTCGGCATCAAAACAACATTATTACATCAAAGCAGCACAAAGGCCCCCTTCTCTCATGGAGGGGAGGTCCAACCCTCAACTTGAGTGTAAAACAACTTCAGAGAGAGATGTTAAAGATTTCTGCAAAGCTGTGATGGAGGTTTCTATTATCTTTAAGTTTTGGTCTCTTGCTTCTTCTATTTGGGTCATTTGTTGTGTACCATGGAGCAGGGCAGTGGTTCCTGTGACTACCCCTGCCACAACTCCAATTCCTAATATGATGGCTAAAGTGAGGGATATATGTTCCCAGTGGAACCGGGTTGTATGCCACCCTGTTTGAACTTCAAATGAACCTTGGTCATTATAGAGCAATCTGGGACACATCTTCACCATTACACAATTAATCACATCTGTTGACCATTTCATGAAAACATAAACAACGTTTAAGTATATAGAATTATACTGTTGTAGGGACGGACAAGGCACGGCACCTAAGATAGCACCAAAGACAGGGAAACAGTCCTATTTGGTTGCAACCGGATTCAGAGGGCATTGCTTCTGTTGTAATCAATTAACTCCCTGAACCCCAATTTTAGGTAGTTTTAGAATTTTGAACCCAACATGAAAGAGAAGGGACTCAGAAGTTCACAGTCTGCAGAAATTCACAAAACGAAGCTTTTTTTTTTCTGTTTTCTCCTCTATTGTGGGCAAGTTAACTTTTCAAGGACACCTGGGAGGCAGAGAGCTTTTTTTTTCCTTTTCTTTTATCTCCCTGCCAACTGTTACCATGGAGCCCAGTTTGTAACTTTTTATCTTAGAAATGTAGCCATCTCTGTGAAGCCCCAGCTCAAGGCCAGAGGCCTTGTTCACATATTCTGTGAAAAACTATTAAGGGGGTGTCTAGCTTAGGAGTGCTGATTTTTCCAGCCAGTAGGCAAGTAGAACAGGGCAACAGAATAAGAGGAAGTTAATCTACACTGAACTCATTTATAGAGACTCTTTTGCTGAAAGTCCTAAAGTCAGCCATGGTGAAGACTTCTGGAGAAGTTCAGTGAAGATTTTTCTGAGGGCCTGGTACAGAGGGGGAAGATGGGGAAGGCGGGAGGTGAGAGCAGCTCCGTGGATCTCAGAATAAGGAAGGAGAGATGTAAAAGAATAATGGGAAAGGATTTTGGGATTTTCCTAGCAACATAAATTGAGCAGTAGAAACGGTAGAGCAGAAAGGAAGACGGGAGTGAGTATCCCAAAAAGCCTGTGAGGGACTTTAAAATTTAGTAACCTGTTTTCAGTGATGACAAAGCAACTTTAAAGGCCATTTTCATTACATCTTCGATAGGGGTCTGAGGGCTCTCCTAAGCTGGTTTGAGCTTCGGGTTAGGTGGTAAGAGGACCTGGTGGGACCCGGTGTGGGCACTGACAGGAAAAGAGAGAAGTGAGTGGGTGGATGGGTACCTCAGTACCTGCTACCTCAGCAAGGGGGCAATGCTCTGAGAACCGGCTGAGGTTTCGGTTTTTGATCTAGTAATTGGAGAAGAGAAATCAGGTTTGCTGAGGTGGGACTTACAGCAGAGAGTCTGGAGCAGAAGGCTGAGTTTGAGGAACTATTGGAGAAGCATAGTTCAGGATGTGAGTGTAAGAGGAAAAAGGCCTTCACATAGGGGAATTTCCTTTCACCCTTTTGAGCAATTGCAGAAGTTAAAAAGGTTACACAGAATTTGAGGATCTAGAGACTCCTCTGGGGGCCATCAGTTTGGGTTGTCTAAGTGGTAATATGGCCAATGCTGTGTACTGAATTTGATGAGGATTTTGGGTTCCACCAGGCAGCCCCTGTATGCTCAAATCCCCATGACTTACAGAAGAAGTCGTCTTTTCCCCCACACATCCGTGGTGGTTTGTGGCTTTGATAGTCTGCCGGGCAAACATACTAATATAGGCTAGCCAACCTGCATCTGGCTTGCCTGTCCCTACAATCATAATGTTTGTTTCCATTATCTATGGTACGGAAAGGATTTAATGGAATTTTAATGGGATCCTCTTCATCAGGGATATTCTAATAGGAAAGACCTATAGCCAGCTGGCAAATGTCTGGGTGGAGAGATGGCCTCCAGGTCCCTAAGTGGGCTGTATGCAAGAGAGACCATACTTCTTATCTAGTAGGATTTGTGATCAGCCATCGCTGCAGTAGGGGCTGATGAGCGTTAGGACTACGGGTGGCCAAGGAGAGAGTCTATAGCCTTACCCACGTGGCGAATATGCAATTTGAAAGGGTTAACAGTCTTTTCCAGTTTCCAGCCAGAGTCTGGACATGGCACAGGCTTGAGATGAGACGCATGGATGCAGGAAGTGATTCCCTCTACTTTTACTGCTGTAGGTGCTATAAGTAGCACCTGGAATGGTCCTTTCCAGCGGGGTTCCAGGGATGACACCTGATGTCATCTTATGTAGAGGAAGTCTCTTTCTTGATATCAATGTGGATTCCCCTCGTCCCCAGGTTGGAAGGCAGTAGCCAGCTGTTTCCACAGGTATATCTGAGTTCTTACAAGAGATTTAAGTCTGTCAAGCAAGGGTGTGTGGAAGGGATCCTTAGGTCTTAGAGTCGGGGTTAGGTCTCTTTGTGGAGGAGGGGCCCCATAGAGAATTTCATAGGGGGTGAGGTTACACAAAGAAACAAAGGGAGTATTTCTTGATGAAATAGTGCATAAGGCAGGAGCATAGTCTAATCTTTTATGCCGGTCTCTAAGCTTAATTTCGTTAAGGTCTCTTTAATGGTTTTATTTATTTTTTTTACGTGTCCTGATCTCTGGGGTCTATAAACACAATGTAACTTCCAATTAATCCCCAGGGTCCTGGCTAACCCCTGATTTACCTGGCCCATAAAGGGTCTTCAATTATCAGACCATGTTACATTAGGCAGGCCGTGTCTTTGATAAATATCTTTCAGGATCTTCTTGACCACAATTTGTGCCGGTTTTCTTTTATTTTTTTTTGGTGGGAATGGCTTCAATCCATCCTGAAAATGTATCTACAAAGACTAGGAGATATTTAAGCCCATACCTTGCTGGCTTAATTTCAGTAACGTTCACTTCCCAGAATTGTCCTGGTCTGGTTCCTCATAGGTGCTTTCCTGTAGGAAGCTTGGAAGTGTAAGCATTAACCAATTGACAGAACTGACAGGCTTTTGTTACCCATTCAATTATTTCCTTTCACTGTGAGTGAGTTAGTCTAAAACTCTGTTCTTGATACTACAGTAATGCCTGCAGTTTTTTTGAACCAAGTTGATTGAGTTGATGTACATTTTTAACGTAGTGTAGGGCTTTCTGAAATTGCAGGCTGGGCTCACTGAAGTTGAGGAGTTCATTGTCAGTGTTCTTAGATGTTATCAAAAGCTTGCTGGTGCTCAAGGGTCCATTGGAATTGGGCATTCTCATTTAACAGCGGGTATAAAGGAGCAGCTAAGAACACAAACCCAGGTCCATAACCTGCTAAAGCCAGCAGTCCCAAGAAACTCTCTATGTTGTCTCCTGTTAAATGGGGGTGGTATCTGCACAACGGTTTGTTTCCTGGGCTCAGTGAGCCATCATTTACCGTGCCTAAGGGAATACCCCAGGAAGATTACTTCTTGCTGGAAAATTTGGGGCTTTTTGTCCGAAGCTCTCTACCCGAGTTGAGCAAGCTCAGATAATAGTGCTTGGGTCTCAGACTCACAGTTTTCTTTGGTGTTGGCTGCCAGTAGCTGGACATCCACATATTGAAGCAGAATGACTTCGGGGTGTGTAGTTCTGAAGTTGTAGAGATGTCTGTGAAGGGCTTCATCAAAGAGAGTGGGGGAGTTTTTGAACCCCTGTGGGAGTCTAGTCCAAGTTAGTTGAAAAGACGTTCCAGTTTCTGGGTCTACCTACTCGAAAGCAAACAGCAACTGACTATCTTTATGCAGAGGCAAGCAAAAGAAAGCATCTTTTAAGTACAGAACAGTATACAATTTTCACTCGGCCACAGCAAAGAGGTTATTGGGGTTCCAGCATGCTGGGGCTCAGAGCTAACTTAAATAGAGCAGAGAGCCCTGAGAACAGCTTTAACAGAGCTTACATACTTTTCTTGGAGAGGGCAGAAAGGGAAATTTATTGATTGGTCAGGGCGAGTGTGCGGTTTGCGTGCACCCGGGTGAGGGAGTATATTCTGCAGTTTGGCAGTTGGGGACAGCACATTCTGGGAACAAAATAGAAAACAGGTCTCAAGATTTCAACAGTGGTTTGTTAAGCATACAGAAAAACAGGAAGTGACAAGTGCCTATTTAATTAACCTTTCACCTAAGCAAAATGGAAAGTGAGCATGGATTACTAAAAACAACCATGTCCAGGTTGCCTAATGCTCTCAAATGTTAATCATATTGGAGGCAACATATGTCTTTCTTCCTAAGATTATATATTCAACCTCAACCATGTTGAAAATGTCTAACCCTCTTACATTATACTTTGCCTGATTTCCTAATGTCTCTATTGATATCTGCTTTCCTACTTATTTTCCCCAGTTCATCATTGTGACTGACCCTTCGCGTGTGCTGACACTGACATTCACTCACTACCCAAAAATCTATTGCTAAAGAACTTTTGTCCAAATGCCATAATCACTCTTTTTTCTAAACCTACAGGCTATCTTCCTAATCCTACCGACTATGCCTTTTTGACTGGATGTTCTCTTCGACATTCAATCATCCAAGGTAGAAGGTCCTATCCCATTTTATATCGATTTATCTGAGACATCTGTGCAGAATGTAATTCAAAGCTAAGTATACCAATCATGGGCCCAATGCACTTCTAGGCTTCAAATCTTACCTAGATTTATATTTTCGTACTTATATTTCACCTATATATTCTTGTAAATATTGCAGATTCCCAATACTATTAGTCATCACGCAGAATGATTCCTAACCCAAATCGAACCTGTTATTAACCCTAACCATACACTGTTCCCTCAATCTAACTTTACAAAAGAGCAGGCCCAGAGTTGGTCTTTCAATACAGGAATGTAGGAGATCTTCCACATGCTGAGAAACTCAAAGATCCATGTAGAAATGAACTCTGGAGAAGTTGTAGGCAGCTATGAAGGACCTGAGAGAGCAAAAGTCATCTTCAATGGCAAACAACCTTGTCAGGATGAAGGGTTTTGTCTGTATCAGTCTCTCTGTTCTTAATATAGAGAAGATGGACCAAACCAGGCCTGTTTGGAGAGCTGTTCCCTGGTGCCTATGGTTGATATACCATTCTAACTTATGAAAGTGTCACAGTAAGTAGGGGCAGCCTCCATCTCATGGGACACTTGGAAGCAACTCTTAGGACCAAGTGGTTGCCAAGGCAGTTAGCTCATTCAGTTCCTAAAGGAAGTGACCTACATCTCTTCCTTGGTGATGGAACTTCTGAACTTGGGATCCAGGAAGCCAGGCACTCAGAGCCAGTTGCAGTACTAGTCCCAGTGGACTCACTTGTTTGGATTTACCAAGGAAAGAGTCAGTCTTTCTTGGTACCTGCTGATGTGAGGATGGAAAAAGCCAGAAGAGCTCTGAAGAGGGGCCTTTACTGAGAAAGCAGGTAGTGGCTAACCGCTGGCTCCAGACAACTTCACAGTGTTGGCCAAGGAGACCAGACCCGAGACAGGACAGGCCATTTTAGGAAAACATAGTAGGGCCCACCAGTCATAGGACACTCTGGATAGTCACAGACATACTAGGGGGAAGGTGGTGCCTTTGTGGGTGTGGGTGTGAGTTTGTGGTTTTGTCTCATGTTCTGAGAATAGGTAAGAAAGGCGGTTTGTTTGGTTTGGAGTGGACAAATTCTAGTATGACTTATGACAAGGTGAGTGTTTCTATATCTGTGTATCCCACTGTGTCCTTCGTTGTAGACATTAGAAAAGAGAATGCATCACGGATGTGTCCTGTCTAGTAGAAAGCTTCCCAGCATTCATCCTACCCTATTTATGAATGGACTGTCACTTGCCTTAGGGATGGGCAACACCTACTTCCTTCCTAAGTCCCTGTTTTCATCAGGAATTCTGGCCACTCTCCAAAATAGGCTCATGGTTTTGTGTGCAAGATATGTACCACCTCCAAACTCTGGGACATGGCCGTGCACTGGATAGCTGAAGGGAATGGGGAGCATCTCAGAAATCTCAGATATCAGTGTGACCAGGAAAATATCAGTGGAGAAACACTGCTTTGGGCCTTTTGCTTACCTATTGTTCTGTTGCCCTGAATCTCAGGAAGGTTTTTGCCTCAAGCCACCACTTTGTGAAGCGTGAAGAAAAACAGTTTTTAAATGGAATTGAATAGGCATCACCTGTGGCTCTTTGCTTAATTGCATTGGAAAGGGACTTGTCTAAATCAGGTTTTTGGCCCTGTGTTAGGCCGTGGATTAGATTCTCAGCACCTGATGGATCCAAAGAATGATCCCATGTGTACATCCAAAACCAAAATAGCAAAAAGTTCAGTCATTGTGGATGAAGTCTCTTGCCTTCCTCTGTTAGGTTACTGATCTCCATCAAGTGAGAATAGGGATCCTTTCTTTCAAATGAGCTCTTCAAAGCCCTGCAGAGGCTAGCCCATAGGTGCTTGGGTTTTCTCATGACTCCATATCACATTAAGAATCTATACCTGACAGTCATTAGGCCTCAAATTGGAGAAGCAGAGCAGTATTAAAGGCAAGCCTATTTGACCACTCCTGGTTCACAGAAAGGGTGTCCAGCCCACCATGACTTTAGCCAAATGAGGGGAAAGGGACCTTATTTTGGACACTGTCTTGGGCTGCACCCCTCATGGAAAACTCCAGCCATAGGTAATGATGAGTGTCTATGTGGAAGAATATGAGGGCGATGAAGGAGTGTTTTGGTTTTAATTGTGGTCATTTGCGTGGCAGTTGAATGAGATGACTGTGTCCATCTGGGCTTGAACTCTGGAGTGATTCCCCTTAGAAAATGAGTTCTGGTACTGAACTCAGAGAAGTATTGTCATGAATTTTGTTGGGATTTTAGCAGGCCACGCATGAGAGTCACCCTTGGAAACTGAGATCTAGGCCCAGGGTGGCTTTCCACAGAGCACTGGGTATCTCATCCAGGATATCACATGATTTATTCTGAAATAATTGGCAGCCATAGTTGAAAGTCAAAACACACATGGACCTTACATTGTAGAACTCAATGTACCTGGCTTCATGTGACCTTTGGCCACTGTTTGGGAAGCCTTGCCTGTGAGAGTCCTCCAGAGCTTTCATTGAAATTAGCTTCCTCAACACTTAATGGTCCCTGAATGATTTGAACCCACAGTGCCTCCAACTTCATCCTTGAAAAACGGGGAAGATATATACCATGAAATGTTTTAAATTCCCATGACCAGGTGGCACTTGAGAACCTTTGGATGTCCTGCTGCTGATCTTGAGTGTTCCAGCAAAAGCGTTGATTGACTGTGTTTCATTTAAATGGTGTAGAACAGAGATGCCAGTAAGTTGGAGCCTGCTGAGTAGTGGGCCTATTGCAGTGGTGTGCAAGTGTGTGATAAAGCATTTGTGGTGGGGCCATGTGAATGTGCTATTGGCTTTTAAATGGCTTGGGACTGACATGGTGCAGCCAGCAGACCCTTATATGTAAAGGCATCTTGTTATTTGGAGAGATTTCAGGGCAATTTTCAGAATCAGGTTGCTATGGACAAGGGGGCAAGCTATGTTGGATAGAAGCCTGGTTGGTGCTTTCTCCTGCAGATCCTGACCCACCACACATGACAGAACTCCCTCCAGGACTGTCTCCCAGTTGAACTTGTTGTATTTCATGAAGCGAATACCAAAGTCCCAGTGCAGCACCAATAAAAACTACGAAAAGTGGAGGAATTCCAAATAGCTTCACAGTCCACATGGGAAGAAACTTAGCCTCCAGTGGCACCAGTTTACCTACAAAGAGAGAATTCAGCAATGCTGCCTCAAGTTCAATGCAAAATAAGAAACGATGTCCTCCAGGTCACATAGATGCAGACCCAGCTTTGATGGTCTAACTAGAAAGGAAGCTAATGCTCCTGAGAATAGCATATATTTCAAGTGCCCAACCTTGGAAGCAGTTTCTCAAAAAGTCTATAGGCCAACAGAGCTCGATGTTTGTGGAGTGTTTACCCACACAGGTAATGTCAAGTCATTGTTCTGGATGAGAGTGGGAATAATTTTGTGTAGCACATATTGCATACACATTGGATTCCTTATCTAATTTTCCATTCGAAATACTGAAACCCTGACACTAACACATACCCTACTAGACTCTGACTACTAATACTAATATGAGGGAGAAAAATAACCCAAACAGAATAGGAATACAAGCAGATCAGAGGAGGCATGGTGTATATTTGGACTTTCCTTTTGCATTTCATAGGGTAGGAGTTATATATCTAGTCAATTTTTTGTTGGAATAGGTCTCTATGTGTTTTTAAGTTAAGAAATATGTGAATTCTTGTCTCCGTTTCTCTGTAGCTTATTTAGCACATGTATATTTATATGCACATATAGAATCCTTCCTGGTATGAAACATGCATACTTGTGAGGTGGCTGACTTGGCAGATACAAATTGTGAGAAGAGATCACTGCTCCTAAACAGTGTTGGAACTGAAAATTCAACCTATGGGTTAGCTTCCTAGTTGAATAACACTATACATAAATCCATGATCAGTAAAAATAATATTTTTGGATCTGTGGATAATATATATTTCGTGGTGAATTTCGATTGGCATATATGTTGCTCTTTTTAATATCTCTGTGTGTGTGTTTGTGTGTGTGTGTGTATATATATATATATATGTATATACACACACACACACAAGAAATATATATATATATATATATATATATATATATATATATATATATATATATATATATATATTCTCCAGATTTTTCAAAATATGAAATATATGTGTCTTATACCCACTCCGTAAATTCATATTCATGTATATGGATTTATAATGAACTTTTCACAAGATTATTCTCAGAAATATTCATCCACCTGAAATACATATTTGTTTCCAGTACTGAAAACTAACTTCAGTTAATGTTGCATACAAATACTAATATTTATACAGTAACTGACCCAGTTTAACCTCAATGCAAGTAGATTCCTATGGGACATGTTGTGTATTTTAATGTTCATTTTTATTCAACACTGGTACATTACTATTTCTTCAATTTATGCACATCATAGGATATATATTTCATCCACCAGTTAGCAAACTTATAGGCATTTGTTTCACTTTCAATCACTTCCTGCTTCAGAGCACATGGATTCCTCCGTGTTTCTTGAATGGTCTTTTCATGAGACTTCTTTCCAAACACATTATTTTAAATTTCCATAATCAGTTTTGAAGCAAAACTCACAGACTCTTCATGATAAACCATAAACCTAATATTACCTTTAGATGTATCAGTGGTTGGAATGAATGTATGTGTATCAATATAAGATTTCCTTTATATTTTCAGATATAAATTGAATGCATTATTTAAATTTGGAACCCATTATATTATTTATTCACAGTATGGTCTATTCTTGCATTATCTCTATATTCATAGTCACAGGGTACACCTATTTGTACACCCAATACTAATTTGTACATCTTCAAAATATTGCTCCCAGAAATGGTGGAAGATATACTCAAGTCACCTTATCTACATGTACATTTTATCACAGTAATATTCTGGACACGAAAAGCAAAGGTCACACTTATTATTTTACCAATGTAATGGTCAGGCGAGTGTCAGAGGAAGAGACCACAAGAGACTGTCTCATGCAACAGCCAAGGGTTTATGGGGGTCCAGCATGCTGGGGCTCAGAGCTCCCTTGAATAGAGCAGAGAGCCCTGAGAACAGCTTAAGCAGAGCTTATATACTTTCCTTGGAGAGGGCAGGGAGGGAAGATTATTGATGGCTCAGGGCGAGTGGGCAGTTTGCATGCAAACAGGTGAGGGAGTACATTCTGCAGTTTTGCAGTTGGTACAGCACATTCAGGGAACAAGATTAGCAAACAGTTCTCAAGATATCCACAATGTTTTGTTAAGCATACCAAAAAATTGGAAGTGACAAGTACCTAATTTATTAACCTTTCATTCCCCACTTCTTCTTTTGGTTACTTTTAATCATTAAAGTGATCATTGGGGGTGTCACATTTTATGTCTGCTAGTGTGGTATATTGTTTTCTTATTACCATAAGTTTAACTTGTCCAATTTGAGCTTGGAAAAATCAAACTACACGGTTGAGCAAACAGGGTCTCACAGTTAGCAATAATATGAGGTTTATTAATGGACCAGCCAGGGCTGATAAATGCGTAGTTAACCAGAGGGACTCTGTGAACCAAGACTCAAACCACCCTTTTGGGGCTTCTCTCTCTTGTTGATGCTCTACAAGGCGTCTTCTTAATTTAATCATAGATTCTTTTAAAACTCCAGTATGGTCGGCATAATAACAACATTCTTCACTCAATGCAGGACAAAGGCCCCTTCTCTCAATAAGAGGAGGTCGAACCCTCGCCTGTTCTGTAAAACAACTTCAGAGAAAGAGGTTAAAGATTCCTGTAAAGCTGTGATGGAGGTTTTTAATATCTTTAAGTTTTGGTCTATTGCTACTTCTAATTGGGTCATTTGTTGTGTCCCATGGACTAGGGCAGTGGTTCCTGTGCCCACCGCTGCAGCAACTCCTATTCCTAATAGTATGGAGAAAGTGAGGGATACGGGTTCCTGGTGGAACCAGGTTGTATGCCCCCCTATTGGAACTTTAAATGATCCTGCGTCATGATAGAGGACTCTGGGAAACATCTGCACCATTACATACTTAATCAGAGGAAGAGACCACAAGAGACTGTCTCATGCAACAGCCATATGTTGATCATTTTATGAAAACATAAACAATGTTTAAGTATATAGAATTATACTGTTGTAAGGACGGACAAGGCAAGGCACCTAAGATAGCACAGAAGACAGGGAAACAGTCCTATTTGGTTGTAACCAGATTTAGAGGGCATTGCTTCTGTTGTAATCTTTTAATCCCCTGAACCCCAAGTTTAGGTAGTTTCAGAATTTTGTACCCAACATGTAACGTAAGGGGCTCAGAAATTCACAGTCTGCAGAAGTTCACAAAAAGCAGTTTTTGTTTCTGTTTTTTTTCCTCTGCTCTGGGAAAGTTAACTTTTAAAGGACACCTGGTAGGGGGAGAGCTTTTTTCTTCTTTTTTTTTCTTCCTGCCAGCTGTTACCATGGAGCCCAGTTGGTAACTTCTTTATCTTAGAAATGTAGCCATCTCTGGAAGCCCCAGCTCAACGCCAGAGGCCTTGTTCACATATTTTGTGAAAAAATAGTAAGGGGGTGTCTAGCTTAGGAGTGCTGATTTTTCCAGCCAGTGGCCAAGTAGAACAAAGCAACACAAAAAGAGGAAGTTTATCTACACTGAACTCTTGTATAGGGCCTCTGTTGCTGAAAGTCCTAAAGTCAGCCATGATCAAGGCTTCTGGAGAAGGCCATTTAAGATTTTTCTGTGGGATTGGAACAGAGGGAAAGACAAGGAAGGTGGGGGGTGAGAGCAGCTCCGTGGTTCTGAGAATGAGGAAAAAGAGATATAAAAGAATAATGGGAAAGGGGTTTGGGATTTTCCTGGCAATAAAACTTGAGCAGTAGAACAGGTAGAGCAGAGGGGAGGATGGGAGTGAGTATCCCAAAAAGCCTTTGAGGGACTTTAAATTCTTTGTAACCTGTTTTCAGTGATGACAAAGCAACTTTAAAGGCCATTTTCATTACATCTTGGATAGGCGTCTTAGGGCACTCCTCAGCTGGTTTGAGCTTTGTGTTAGCTGGTAAGAGGACCTGGTGGGACCCGGTGCGTGCACTGACAGGAGAAGAGAGGAGTGAGTGGGTGGAAGGCTACCTCAGTACCTGCTACCTCAGCAAGGAGGCAATGGTATGAGATCCAGCGGAGGTTTTTGTTTTTGATCTAGTAATTGGAGGGGAGAAATCAGGTTGCTCATGTGAGAGTGACTGCAGAGAGTCTGGAGCAGAAGGCGGGGGGTGAGGATGTATTGGAGAAGCATAGTTCAGGATGTGAGCAAAGGAGGGAAAAGGCATAAACATAGGGGAATTTCCTTGGAAGGAAATTCCCAATTGATGGATCTTTTTGAACACTTGCCAAAGTTGAAAAAGTCACACAGAATTTGAGGATCTGGAGACCCCTCTGGGGGCCATCAGTTTTGGTTGTCTAATTGGTAATATGGCCAATGCTGTGTACTGAATTTGATGAGGAGTTTGGGTTCCACCAGGCAGCCCCTGTATGCTCACATCCCCATTATTTTCAGAAGAAGTCCGCTTTTCCCCCACACAGCCATGGCTGTTTGTGGCTTTGATAGTCTGCCGGGCAAACATAGTATTCTAGGCTAGCCAACCTGCATCTGGCTCGCGTGTCCCTAGATCCATAATGTTTGTTTCCATTATCTGTGGTCCAGTAGGGATTTAATGGAATTTTAGTTGGATCCTCTTCATCAGAGATATCCCAATATGAAAGACGTATAGCCAGCTGACAAATTCTGGGTGGAGAGATGGCCACCAGGTCCCTAAGGGGGCTGTATGCGAGATAGACCATACTTCTTGTCTAGTAAGATTTGTGATCAGCCATCGCTGATGAATGGGCTGATGAGGGTAAGGACTACTGGTGGACAAGGGGAGAGTCTATAGCCTTATCCACATGGCGAATATGCAATTTGAAAGGGTTTCCAGTCTTTTCCAGTTTTTCAGCCAGAGTCTGGACAGGGCGCAAGCTTGAGATAAGAATTAGGATCCAGGAATTGATTCCTTCTACCTTTACCACTGTAGGTTTTATAAGTAGCACCTGGTATGGTCCTGTCCAGCGGGGTTACAGGGATGACACCTGATGTTGTCTTATGTAGAGGATGTCTCTTATTTGATATCGATGTGGAGTCCCCTCTTCACCAGGTTGGTAGGCAGTGGCCAGCTGTTTCAACAGGTATCGCTGAGTTCTTTCAAGAGCTTTAAGTCTGTCAAACAAGGGGTTGTGGAGGGGATCACTAGGTCTTAGAGTTGGGGTTAGGTCCCTTACTGGAGGAGGGGCTCCATAAAGAATTTCATAGGGGGTGAGGTTACACAAAGAAATAGAGGGAGTATTTCTTGCATGAAACAGTGCATAAGGCAGGAGCATAGTCCAATCTTTTATGCCGCTCTCTAAGCTTAATTTCGTTAAGGTCTCTTTAATGGTTCTATTTATTTTTTTTACCTGTCCTGAGCTATGGGGTCTATAAGCACAATGTAACTTCCAATTTATCCCCAGTGTCCTGGCTAACCCCTGACTTACCTGGGCCATGAACGCCGGGCCATTATCAGACCCTATTACCTTAGGCAGGCCGTGTCTTGGAAAAATATCTTTCAGGGTCTTCTTGACCACCAATTGTGCCTTTTTTTTGTGGGGAAGGCTTCAATCCATCCTGAAAATATATCTACAAAGACTAGGAGATATTTAAGTCCATACCTTGCTGGCTTAATTTCAGTAAAGTCCACTTCCCAGAATTGTACTGGTCTGGTTCCTAATAGGTGCTTTCCTGAGGAAAGCTTGGAAAGATAAGCATTAACCTATTGACAGACCGGACAGACTTTTGTTACCTGTTCAGTTATTTCCTTTTGCTGCGAGTGGGTTAGTGGAAAACTGTTCTTGATCCTTCAGGAATGCCTGCAGTTTCTTTAACCAAGGTGTGTGAATTAATGTACATTTTTAACGTAGTGTAGGGCTTTCTGAAATTGCAGGCTTGGCTCAGTCAAGTTGAGGAATTCAGTGCCAGTATCGTTAGATGTTATCAAAAGCGTTCTGGTGCTCAGGGGTCCATTGGAATTGGGTATCTCCATTTAACAGCGGGTATAAAGAAGAAGTTAAGGACGCAAACACAGAAATCCATAACCTGCAAAACCCAGTAGTCCCAAGAAACTCTCTGTGTTGTCTGCTGCTAGATGGGGGTGGTATCTGCACAACCGTTTGTTTTCTGGGCTCAGTGAGCCATCGTTTACTGCCCCTAAGGGAATAGCCCAGGAAGATTACTTCTTGCTGGCAAATTTGGGCCTATTTGGCAGAAGCTCTATACCCGAGTTGACCAAGCTCATATAATAGTGCTTGGGTCCCAGACTCACAGTTTTCTTTGGTGTTGGCTGCCAGTAGCAGGTCATCCACGTGTTGAAGCTGGGTGACTTTCGGGTGTGTAGTTCTGACGTTGTTGAGATCTCTGTGGAGGGCTTCATCAAAGAGAGTGGGAGAGTTTTTGAACCCCTGTGGGAGTCTAGTCCAAGTTACTTGATCAGACGTTCCAGTTTCTGGGTCTACCCACTAGCAAGCAAACAGCAACTGACTATCTTTATGCAGAGGAAAACAAAAGATAGCATCTTTTAAGTCCAGAACAGTATACCATTTCTGCTAAGGGTTCAGAGTGATAAGCAGATTGTACAAATTAGTTACGGTGGAGTGAATGTCCTGCACTCTGTTATTAATCTCTCTTAGGTCTTGAACGGGGGATAGTCCCCGGTTCCTGGCTTTTTTTACTGGGAGCAGGGGAGTCTTCCAGGCCGATTGACAGGGCCTTAGGACCCTAAGGCCAGATATTTCTGAATATGGGGCCTTATCCCATCTTTAGCTTTTCTGCTCAGAGGATATTGTTTGACATTGATTGGGGAGGCTGAGGTTTTTAACTCCACTGTTCTTGGAGGTTGTTTCACGGCTAGGCCTAACCTAGCCATTTTTGCCCAGGTATCTGGGTAATCTGTTATCCATTTCTGGGGTAGCTTGCTTGTTTGAGCAGTCTTGGGGGGTGTGAAGAGTGGATGTTCATCTTCTACTGATATTTATAAAGCCAAGACTATAGGAGTTTTTACTGAAGGATTTAGAAATTTCATTTTGGGGCCTTCGGGGTTAAAAGTTGTTTTGGCCTGGAGCTTACTGAGCAGATCTCTGCCCATCAATGGGGCCAGGCATTCTGGGATTACTAGGAAGGAGTGATGGA
This sequence comes from Callospermophilus lateralis, assembly GCF_048772815.1. Taxonomy (NCBI): domain Eukaryota; kingdom Metazoa; phylum Chordata; class Mammalia; order Rodentia; family Sciuridae; genus Callospermophilus; species Callospermophilus lateralis. The sequence goes on along the minus strand of NW_027517452.1, from coordinate 568,202 downwards.
TTTTTCCTTTCCCCATGTCCATGGTCCTCTTAGTTGTCTATGTCTGATATTTACTGCCATTAGCCCTTTGAACTAGAGACATTTTATTTGATAGTGTGCCCAGTGGGGCCTTAAGGGCTGAGTATACTGCTGCTGTATCCACTTCAAAGTTTACCTGGGTCCTCTCCACTTCAAAAGTTACCCTGAGCTCGGGGAAGGGATCTGAGCCCCGACGTTCTTAGTCATCCTTTTGAGTCAGAATGGCTGGCTGTCATGGCTGACTCTTTTCTAGGGCACTCTTTGGCCCAGTGACCTTTTTCTTTACAGTAGGCACAATGATCTGAGGCCAGGGGTGGCCTCTGGCGTGCGCCCAGGTTTCCGTTCCTGTCTTCCTGTTTGTTAATTTCTGGCCTATTTATTGTTGTGACCAGGACCTTAGTCAATGCCTTAGTCTGTCTTTTGCATCTCTCATCTTCCCTTTGCTCCCTTTCTTTCTCTTTGTTTCTCTCATATAGTATACTTTCTCGGCTTCTCTGACTAAATCTCCCAAAGTCATATCTTGTGATCCCTCTAAGAGTTGTAACTTTCTTTTAATATCCAGGGCAGCTTGCCCAATGAAGGCCATCATGACAGATGCCTTTTGATCCTCTGCCTGAGGATCAATAGGAGTAAATCTCCTATATGCCTCCATAATTCTCTCTAGAAACATAGAGGGATATTTATCAGGCCCTTAAATTATCTCTCTTACCTTGGCCAAATTAGGTGGTTCCCTAGCGGCCGATTGGAAACCCACTATTAGGGCCTGGCAATAAGTGGACAGATGCTCCCTACCTTCAAAGGTGTTGGGGTTTCAGTTGGGTCAATTCAAGGGGAAGCTGGCTTTGATTATGTTGGGAAGTTGTGTTGGTCACACATCTGGTCCGAGAATATATTTTTTATCTTCCAGGAGGTTTTTCTCTCATTCCTCTGCCGTAAAGAGAGTCCCTAGGATTTGTTGGCAGTCATCCCAAGTAGGCAAGTGTGAAAACCCCAGGGAGTTCTTTGAGTTCTTTTAGCCGGGCCAGCTTCCTCCAGGGAAGGAGGGGCTGTGTGTGACGCGGGGGAGTCATCTGGAGGGCACTGGGCCGGCCTAACTTCCTCCAATGGCAGAGAAGCAGAGTCAGCATGGGAATCACTTAGAGGTTGTTGGGGGTTGGGGACAAGGGCAGGGGATAAGAAGGAGGAGGAGAGTCCAGTAGAATCTTGAGACTCAGGGAGAACAGAGGGTGGAGGAGGAGGAGCAGAGGGTTTGAGAGATAGAATCGTGGTGGAAGGAGTAGGAGCGTAGGCAGGGACAAGGAAAGGCTTCAGCCATGGAGGAGGAGATTTGCAGAGGTCCTGCCAAGTTAAGATATATGGCTGTTGATCTGGATGGCTATGTGGCCTCAGCTGAAAGACAATATCTCTGATTTTTCAAATTAGTAGGAAGTAGAAACATCCTTCTGGGGGCCATCCAACTCCAAAGGTGTGTCATTCTGAGGCACAGAGAGTCTGCCAGGTCCAGCGTTTTAATGAAAAAGAAAGATTCTGGGCCCTTAAGCAGACTTTGGTCCAGTGATCAAGGGTCAGGGAGAGAAGTGTTGAAGTGCTCTGTCCCAAAATGAGAGATACACAAACAGTGAAAGCAACGACATACTACACAGACAAGACAAGACAATAAAGACAGACAATGGACGTCCAATACTGAGACAAGGACTGAGTAGCCCTCAAAACCTGATGGGCTGGCAATACCGAATCCAAAACAAAATATCACAGAGTCGAGGAGACTATTGTTCCTTGATTTCCTGAGTCCTCTGGGGCGTCCCCCAGGGATGTGGCCTGTGGCTCTGTGACACGTCTGTCAGCCACCGTCAGAGAGAGCTCATGCTCAACACCGATAGCGATTTTGCAAAACCCTAACCTGCAACCTGAAACCAGAAAGAGTCACCTTACTTACCCTGAAAGGAGCCCCTTGGGGGTCTTTCATCCGCCACTGCTGGATCTCGCTGGTGCCTCCAGATGTAAAGATCGGGTGAGCGACAGAGGAAGAGACCACCAAGAGAATGTCTCATGCAACAGTAAAGGGTTTATTGGGAGACTAGCTTTCTGGGGCTCAGAGGTCACTTGAATAGAGCAGAGAGCAATGAAAACAGCTTAAGCAGAGCTTATATACTTTCCTTGGAGAGGGCAGGGAGGGAAGTTTATTGATGGGTCAGGGCAAGGGGGGGGTTTGCGTGCAAACGGGTGAGGGTGTGTATTCTGCAGTTTGGCAGTTGGGGACAGCACATTCTGGAAACAAGATTAGCAAACAGTCCTCAAGTTTCCAACAGTGTTTTGTTAAGCATACAGAAAAACAGGAAGTGACAAGTACCTATTTTATTAACCTTTCACCAATGCCTAAATGGAATGTGAGCATGGTTTACTAAAAACATCCATGTCCACGTTGCCTAATGCTCTCAAATCAATCTTATTTGTGACTACATATTTGTTTCTTCCTAAGATTATATATTGAACCTCAACCCTGTTGAAAATGACTAATCCTATCACTCACTTTGTATTTTGCCTGATTTCCTAATGTCTCTATTGATATCTGCTTTCCTACATATTTTCACGAATTCATCATTGTGACTGACTCTTCACATGTGCTGACATTTACATTCACTCTCTATCCGAAATCCTATTGCTAAAGAACTTTTGGTCGAAATCCTATACTCACTCTTTTTTTCTAAATCTACTGACTATCTTCCTAATCCTACCAACTATACCTTTTTGACTGGATGATCTCTTCTACAATCAATCATCCAAGGTACAAGATCTTAAGCCATTGTATATTGATTTATCTGAGACATCTATGCAGAATATAATTCAAAGCTAAGTATTCCAATCAACAGCCCAATGCCCTTCTTGGATTCAAATCTTATCTAGATTTCTGTGTTCATACATATATTTCACCAATATATTTTTGTAAATATCGCAAGTTCCCAATACCATTGTTTGTTCCTCAGTATGATTCCTAACCCAAATCGAACCTGTTATTACCCTAAACATACACTGTTCCCTCAAACTAAGTTTACAGATGAGCCGGGACAGAGTTTGTCTTACAATAGTAATGTAGGGGGTCTTCCACCTGCTGAGAACATCAAAGTTCCAGGCAGAAATGATACCCTGGAGAAGTTGCAGGCAGCTATGAAGGACCTAAGAGTTCAAAAGTCATATTCCATGGCAAGCAACCTGGTCAGTATGAAGGGATGTGTCTGAATCAGCCTCTCCTTTCCTATTGTAGAGAAGACTGATCAAACCATGCCTGCGTGGAAAGCTGTTCCCAGGTGCCTATGCTTGATATACCATTCTAACTTGTGAAAGTGTCACAGGAAGTAGGAGCAGCCTCCATCTCATGGGACCCTTGGAAGCAACTGTAAGTACAAAGTGGTGGCCAAGGCAGTGACTTCATTCAGTTCCTGAAGGAAGTGACCTCACCTCACTTCTTTGGTGATGGAAATCTCTGGACTTGTGATCCAGGAAGCCAGGCACCCAGAGCCAGTCCCAGTCCCAGTTCCAGTGGTCTCACTTGTTTGGATTTACCAAGGACAGAGTCAGTCTTCCTTGGTACCTACTGATATGAGGATTGTCAAATGCCAGAAGAGCTCTGAAGAGGGACCTTTCCTGAGAAAGCAGGTATTGGTTCACCACTGGCTCCTGAAAACTTCACAAAGTTGCCCAAGGAGACCAGATCTGAGACAGGACAGGCCATTTCAGGGGAACATAGTATGGCCCACCAGTTAGAGGACACTCTGGATAGTCACAGACCTACTTGTGTTAAAGAGGTGCCTTTTTGCGTGTGGGTGTGAGTTTGTGGTTTTCTCTCAATTTCTGAGAATAGGTAGGAAAGGCTCTTTGTTTGGATTGGAGTGGACTGTTTCTAATAAGTCGTTTGACAGGGCTATTGTTTCTATGTCTGTGTATCCCACTGTGTCTGTGGTTGTAGACATTAGACAAGAGAATGCATCAATGCATGTGTCCTGTCTAGTAGAAAACTCTCCAGTATTTATTCTGCCTAATTGATGAATGGACTGTGGTGTGCCTTATGGATGGGCAACACCTACTAACTTCCTAAGTTAATGTTTTCTTCCTGAATTCTGGACACTCTCTAGTATAGGCTCATGGTTTTGTGTCCAAGATATGTACCATCTCCAAGATATGTGACATGTCCATATACTTGAGAGCTGTAGAGAATGGGAACATCTTAGAGAACTCAGATATCAGTGTGACCAGTAAACTCTCAGTGGAGAAACCCTGCTTCGGTTCATTTGCTTACCTATGGTTCTGTTGCCCTGAATTTCAGGAAGGTCTTTGCCTCAGGCCACCCCTTTGTGAAGCCTGAATAAAACAGTTTTCAAATGAAAATAAATGGGCATAACCTGTGGCTCTTTGCTTAATTGCTTTGGAAAGGGATGTGTCTGAATCAGCCTCTTGGCCCTGTATGAGGTTGTGGCTTAGATTCTCAGCACATGATGAATCTAAAGATAGATTCCATGTGTGCAATCAAAAGCAAAATGGCCAAAAATCTGTCATTGTTGATTAGTCTCTTGCCTTCCTCTGTTAGGTCCCTGACCTCTATCAAGTGAGAATAGGGATCATTTGGGTCAAATGAGTTCTTTGAAGCCCTGAAGAGATGCTTGTGTTTTCTTATGACTCCAAATCACATAAAAAATCTATCGCTGAGAATCAGTAGGCCTCAAATTGGAGAAGCAGAGCAGTATTAACGGCAGGTCTATTGGATCACTCCAGGTTCACATGAAGGGTGTCCATGCCACCTTGACTTTAGGCAAATGAGGGGTAAGGGAGATTTTTTTGGACACTTTTCTGGGATGTGTCCCGCTTTGAAACCTCCAGCCACAGGTTATGATGAGTGTCTATATTTAATAAGATGAGGGCCATGTGGGAGTATTTTGGTTTAAATTGTGGTCATTCGTGTGGCAGTTGGAAGAGATGACTGGATCCACCTGGGCTTGAACTCTGGTGTCATTCCCCTGAAAGACTGAGTTCTGGATCAGACATCAAAGAAGTATTGCCATGAATTGTGTTGGGATTTTCGGAGGCCACACATGAGATTCGCCCTTGGAATCTGGGAACTAGGCCCAGGGTGGCTTTCCACAGAGCACTGGGAATCTCAGCCAAGATATCACATAATTTTATTCTGAAAGACTTTGAAGCCATATTTACTAGTCAAAACACACATGGACCTCAATTGTAGACCTCAGTGGGCCTGGATTCTTGTGACCTTTTGGCTACTCTTTGGGAGGACTTGCCTGTGAGAGTTCTCCAAAACTTTCATTGAAATCAGCTTCCTCACCATTGAATGATTCCTGAATGAATTGAAACCCACAGTGCCTCCAACTTCATCCTTGAAAATTGACTAGATAAATACCATAAAATTTTTGAAATTCCAATGACCAGGTGGCACTGGAGAACCTTTGGATGTCCTGTTGCTGATCATGACTGTACCAGACAGTGCATTGATTGCCTGGATTTCATGAAAATTGTGGAGAACAGAGATGCCATTAAGTTGGTGCCTTCTTAGTAGTGGGACTAGAGCAGTGGTGAGCAAGTGTGTAATAAAACATCTGTTGTGGGGTCATGTGGATTTGCTATTGGCTTCCAAATCGCTGTGACTGACATGGTGCAGCTAGCAGACCCTTACATGTACAGACATCTTGTTATATGGAGAGGTTTCAGGGCAATGTTCAGAATCAGGTTGCTTTGGTCAAGGGGGCAAACTATGTGGTATACAAGCCCTGTTGGTGCATTATCCTGCAGACCCTGACCCACCACATTTGACAGAACTTCCTCCAGCATGGTGTCCCAGTTGAACGCATTGTATTTCCTGAAGCAAGTACCAAACTCCGAGTGCAGCAGCAAGAAACACTGTGAAAAGTGGAGGATGATGAAATGGCTTCACAGTCCTCGTGGGGAGACACTTAGCCCCCAGTGGCCACAGATTACATACAAAGAGAGAATTCAGCACTGCTGCCTCATTTTCATTGTAAAATAAGAATCCATGTCCTCCAGGTCACATAGATGCAGACCCACCTTTGATGCTCTCACTACAAAGAGAATTCAGCACTGCTGCTTCATGTTCATTGGGAAATTATAACCATGTCCTCCAAATCACAGAGATGAAGACCCATCTTTGATGGTCTCACTAGAAAGGAACCTAAAGCTCCTGACAACTACATGTATTTCAAGTCCCCAACCTAAAGGCAGTTTCTCCAGACGTCTTTAGGCAGGCAAATCTCCATGTTTGTGGAGTTTTTACACTGTCCCTTATTTTTGGAAACTGTTCTATCATCTCCAAGGTTGTGAACTCCTGAGCATTTTCTATTTCAGATATGTATTTAAAGATTTTCTAACTCTTCTCCTCTAATTGTGTCTTACTTGGGGCGAAGGTAATGTCAAGGCATTGTTCTGGATGACAGTAGAAAAATTTTTTGTGAAGCACATATTTGATAAACATTGGATTCTTCTTATTATTTTCCATTCGAAATACTGAATCCCTGACACTAACTCATACCCTACTATAATATGACTACTAATCCTAATATGATGGAGAAAAATACCCAAGCAGAATGAATATGCAAGCATTTCAGAGAAGGCATGGTGTATAGTAGGACTTCCCTCTTGCACGATAAAGGGTAGGTTTTATAAATCTAGTCAATTTTTAATTGAAATAGTCCTCCATGTGTTTTTAAAGTTAACAAATATGTGAATTCCTGTCTCCCATTCTCTGTAGCCTACTCAGCACATGTATTTTTATATGCACATATAGAATTCTACCTGGTATCACACGTACATTTTTATGAGTTGGCTGACTTGGCAGAAACAAATTGTGAGAAGAGATCTCTCCTCCTAAACGCTGTTGGAACTGAAAATTCAAACAATGGGTGAGCTTCCTAGTAGAACAATGTTATACATAAATCCATGTTTAGTAAAATAAATAATTTTGCATCTGTGGATGATTTATATTACATGATGAATTACGATTGGCATATAGATATTGATACTTTTTAATGTATTTTTTGTGGTTTTTTAATATATATAAATATATATATAAATACATATATAAATATATATATATATACAAATATATATATATATATATATATATATATATATATATATATATTCACACTCTTCACATTTTATAAAATATGAAATGTATGTGTCTTATATAACTCCGTAAATTCATTTATGTTCATGTATGTGGATTTATAATCAACTTTTCACAAGATTATTCTCAGAAATACTCATCCACCTGAAATACATATTTGTTTCCCAGTACTGAAAAGTAACTTCAATAAATGGTGCTTACAAATCCTAATATTTCTAGAGTAAATGACCCAGTTTAACATCAATGCAAGTAGATTCCTATAGGACATGATTTCTATTTTGACGTTTATTATAATTCAACACTGGTACATTACTATTTCTTCAGTTTTTGCACATCATAAGATATATATTTCATCCACAAGTTCACAAATTTATAGGAATTTGTTTCACTTTCAGTCACTTCCTGCTTCATAACACATGTATTCCTCCATGTTACTTGACTGGTCTTTCATGAGACTTCTTTCCAAACACATCATTTTCGATTTCCATAATCAATTTCGAAGCTAAACTCACACACTCTTCAAGATAAACCATAACATTAATATTACCATTAGATGTATAGCTGGTTGGAATAAATGTATGTATATCAATAAAAGATTTTCTGTATATTTTCACATTTCCGTTCAATGCATTATTTAATGTTGGAACCAGTTATGTTATTTATTCACAGTATGGTCTATTAATGCATTATCTCTATATTCAAAGACACAGTGTACACCTCTTTGTCCCCCCAATACTAATTTATACCTCTTCAAAATATTGCTCCCAGAAATGGTGGAAGAATTACTCATATCACCTTATCTATATATATATTTATATATATTTTTTATCACAGTAATATTCTGGACACAAAAAGCAAAGGTCACAATCATGATTGTATCAAACCCTAAATGGAAAGTGAGCATGGATTACTAAAACAACAATGTCCAGGTTGCCAAATGCTCTCAGATGTAAATCCTATTGGTGACTACATATTTGTTTCTTCCTAAGATTATATATTATAGTTCGAGCCTGTTGAAAATGTCTAATCCTATCACTCACTTTATACTTTGCCTGATTTCCTAATATCTCAATTGATATCTGTTTTCCTACATATTTTCCCCAGTTCATCATTGTGTCTGACACTTCACATTTGGTGACATATACATTCACTGTCTACCCTAGACCCTATTGCTAAAGAAATTTTGGTCCAAATCCTATACTCACTCTTATTTCTAAACCTACTGACTATCTTCCTAATCCTACTGACTATTGCATTTTGACTCGATGTTCAATTCGACAATCAATAGTCCAAGGTATAAGGTCCTAAGCCATTGTATTTCAATTTATCTGAGACATACATACAGAAAATTATTAAAACCTAAGTATCCCACTCAAGGGCCCAATGCCCTTCTCGTTTCAAATCTTACCTAGGTTTCTGTTTTTATACTTATATTTCAGCTATATATTCTTGTAAATATCACAGGTTCCCAATACCATTATTCATCCGGCAGAGACATTCTTAACCCAAATAAAACATGTTATTAACCCTAAACATACACTGTTCCCTGAATCTAACTTTACAAAAGAGGAGGGACAGAGTTGGTCTTACAATACTGGAATGTAGGGGATCTTCCACATGCTGAGAACATCAAAGGTCCATGCAGAAATGACCCCTGGATAAGATATAGGCAGCTATGAAGGACATGAGAAAGCAAAAGTTAAATTCTATGGCAAACAACCTGGTCATGATGAAGGGATGTGTCTGAATCAACCTCTAAATATAGAGAAGATGGACCAAACAAGGCCTGTGTGAAGAGCTGTTCACAGGTGCCTATGGTTGATATACCATTCTAACTTGTGAAAGTGTCACAGAAAGTAGGGTCAGCCTGCATCTCATGGGACGCTTAGAAGTAACTGTTAGGACAAAGAGGTTGCCAAGGCAGTGACCTCATTCAGTTTCGGAAGGAAGTGACCTCACCTCACCTCCTTGTCGATGGAACTCTCTGAACTTGTGATCCAGGAAGAGACACACCCAGAGGCACTCGCAGTCCCAGTTCCAGTGGTCTCACTTGTTTCAATTTACCAAGGACAGAGTCAGTCTTTCTTAGTTCCTACTGATGTGAGGATGGCCAAATGCCAGGAAAGCTCTGAAGAGGGGACTTTCCTGAGAAAGCAGGTAGTGGCTCAACCATGGCTCCTGACTACTTCACAGAGTTGGCCAAGGAGACCAGATTTGAGACAGGAGAGGCCATTTTGGGGGAATATAATATGGCCCATCAGTCTGAGGACACTCCGGATAGTCATAGACCTACTTGGGCAAAAGAGGTGCCTTTGTGGGTGTGGATGTGTGTTTCTGGTTTTGTCTCATGCCCTGAGAATAGGTAGGAAAGGCTGTTTGTTTGGATTGGCGTTGACTGTTTCTAGTAAGTCGTTTGACAAGTCAAGTGCTTCTATATCTGTGCATCCCACTCTGTCCGTGATTGTAGACATTAGTAAAGAGAATGCATCAATGGATGTGTCCTGTCTAGTAGAAAGCTTCCAGGCATTCATCCTGCCAAATTTATGAATGGACTGTGGCTTGCCTTATCGAAGGGTAACACCTGCTATCTTCCAAAGTTTCTGTTTTCTTCCTGAATTCTGGCCACTCTCCAGAATAGCCTCATGGTTTTGTGTCCAAGATATGTACCACCTACAAGTTCTGTGATATGGCCATGTTCTGGATAACTGACGGCAATGGCGAGCATCTCAGAAAACTCAGATATCAGTGTGACCAGGAAAGTCTCAGTGGAGAAACCCTGCTTTGTGCCTTTTGTTTACCTCTTGTTTGTTGCCCTGAATTTCAGGAAGGTCTTTCCCTCAGGCCACTCCTTTGTGAAGCCTGAAGAAAACAGTTTCAAATGGAAATGAATGGGATTCACCTGTGGCTCTTTGCTTATTTGCTTCGGAAATGGATGTGTCTGAATCAGACTCTTGGCCCTGTGTGAGGCTGTGGTTAGATTCTCAGCACCTGATGGATCCCATGTTTTCATCCAAACCCAAAATGGCCAAAAGAGCAGTCATTGTGGATGAAGTCTCTCGCCTTCCTCTGTAAGGTTCCTGAACTTCATCAAGTGAGAATAGGGATCCTTTGGGTCAAATGAGTTCATCAAAGCCCTGAAGAGGGAAGCCCATAGGTGCTTGGGTTTTCTCATGTTTCTAATTCACATAAAGAATCTAAACCCCACAGTCAGTATTCCTCAAATTGGAGAAACAGAGCAGTATTAACGGAAGGCCTACTCGATTACTCCTGGTTCACAGGAAGGTGTTCAGGCCACCCCGACTTTAGGCAAATGAGGGGAAAGGGAGCTTATTTTGGACACTGTCTTGGGCTGCGCCCCTCATGGAAACCTCTAGTCAGAGGTTATAATGAGTGTCTATATGGAAGAAGATGAGGGCCATGCGGAAGTGTTTTGGTTTTAATTGTGGTTATTAGTTTGACGGTTGGAAATGATGACTGGCTCCACCTGGGCTTGAACTCTGCTGTAATTCTCCTTACAGACTGAGTTCTGGAACTGACCTCAGAGAAGTATTGCCATGAGTTGTGTTGGGATTTTAGGAGGCCATGCATGAGAGTCACCCTTGGAATTGAGATGTGTGCCCAGGAAGGCTTTCCACAAGGCACGGGGAATCTCAGCAAGGATATCACATGATTTTATTCTGACAAACTTGGCAGCCGTAGTTGAGAGTCAAAACACACATGGACCTCACATTGTAGACCTCAATGGGCCTGGCTTCATGTGACCATTTGGCCACTCTTTGAGAAGACTTGCCTGTGTGTGTTCTCCTGTGCTTTCATTAAAATGAGCTTCCTAAACATTTAATGGTTCCTGAATAAATTGAAAATCATAGTGCCTCCAAATTCATCCACGAACAATGGCTAGATAAATACCATGGAATTTTTGAAATTTTCATGTCTAGGTGTCACTGGAGAACCTTTTGATGTCCATTTGCTGATCATGAGTATACCAGACAATTCGTTGATTGACTGGGTTTCATGAAAAATGGTGTAGAACAGAGATGCCAGTAAGTTGGAGCCTGCTTAGTAGCGGGTCTAGAGCAGTGGTGGGCAGGTGTGTGATAAAAAATCTGTGTTGGGGCCATGTGGATCTGCCATTGGCTTCCAAATGGCTTGTGACTGACATGGTGCAGCTAGCAGACCCTTATATGTTAAGGCATCTTGTTATATGGAGAGGGTCAGGGCAATGTTCAGAATCAGGTTGCTATGGGCCTGGGGGCAAGCTATGTGAGATAGAAGCCTGATTGGTGCATTCTCCTGCAGACCCTGACCCACCGCATGTGACATAACTCCCTCCAGCATTATGTCCCAGTTGAACTCCCTGTATTTCGTGAAGCAAATACCCAACTCCCAGTGAAGCAGCAAGACACACCAGGAAAACTAGAGGATGACCAAATGGCTTCACAGTCTACACGGAGAGACACTTAGACCGCAGTTGCCACAGTTTACCTACAAAGTGAGAATTCAGCACTGCTGCCTCATGTTCATTGAAAAATAAGATACCATGTCCTCCAGGTAACATAGATGCAGACCCAATTTTGGTGCTCTCACTACATAGGAAGCTAAAGCTCCTGACAACAACATATATTTCAAGTGCCCAAACTCAGAGGCAGTTTCTCAAGATGTCTTTAGGCCTGCAGAGCTCCATGTTTGTGGAGTGTTTACCCTGTCCCTTACTTTTGAAAACTCCTCTTCCACCTCCAAGGTTGTGAACTCCTGAGCATATTCCGTTCAAGATGTGTATTCCCAGATTTTCTAACTCTTCTCCTCTAATTGTGCATTACTTCAGGCGAGGGTAATATCAAGGAATTGTTCTGGATGAGAGTGGGAAGATTTTTGTGTAGCACATATTTGAAAACACATTGGGTTTATTTTCCTATTTTCCATTTGGAATAATGAATCTCTGACACTAACCCATACCCTACTAGACTCTGACTACTAATCCTAATATGATGGAGAATAGTAACTCAAACAGAATAGAAATACAAGCAGTTCAGAGGAGGCATGGTGTATATTTGGACTTCCCTTTTTCATTATATAGGATAGGAGTTATAAATAAGTCAATGTTTATTGAAATAGTTCACCATGTGTTTTTAAAGTTAAGAAATATGTCAATTCCTGTCTCTCTTTAGCCTTTTTCAGCTCATGTATTATTATATGCACATATAGAATCCTACCTGGTATCACACGTACCTTCTTCTGAGGTGGGTGACTTGGCACATACAAATTGTGAGAAGAGATCACTCCTCCTAAACGCTGTTGGAACTGAAAATTCAACCTAAGTGTGAGCTTCCAAGTTGAACAACATTATACATAAATCCATTTTTAGTAAAATGTATATTTTTGGATATGTGGAAGATATATATTTCATGATGAATTTCGATTGGCATATATACTGCTTCTTTTTAATGTCTGTGTGTGTGTGTGTGTTTGTGTGTGTGTGTGTATATATATATATATATATATATATATATATATATATATATACATATCTCCAGATATTTCAAAATATAAAATATATGTGTCTTATTATACACTCCTTAAAATCATTCATATTCATGTATGTGGATTTATAATCAACTTTTCACAAGATTATTCTCCGAAATATTCATACACCTGAAATTCATATTTGTTTTCTAAAACTGAAAACTGACTTCAGTAAATGGTGCATACAAATCATAATATTTCGTCATTGCAAGATGGCCACGAATAGAGTGCATCACACCAAGTGTACTGCACCACTGCACAGGTGAATAACGAGTTAGAGTGACAAAAAAACTATCTTGTTAGGAAATTACAGCAAAATGGGGGTGCACCAAAACCTAGAAGAAGGATTTCTAGCACCATGGTCCGGTAATTGCGTCTCAAACACGAGCCAAATATGCGACCCGAGATCCCATTTGACTGATCCGCGCGGCCCACCCAGTGGCTAAAGGTGGTGCGGCACCACCGAGATGGGTCCAATAAGCAGGGAGAAACGTTGATGAGGATTCTGTGGAATCCTGCCGGTAGAGCCCCCACTGAGCCCTGAGCTGAGTTCAGGATTTCAGACAGGGAAGGAAGCGGTACAGTTCTATCTCCCACAATGGAAACTCTTCCAAGGAAACCAATGGCCATCATCTTGGAGAGCTGAAGTAACCACAGCCACTCTCCTACGGATTACAACAATAAAACAGGAGTGTGTTATTCAGCTCATCTCCCATATATCGGGGAATTCGCATAAAATCTCTCCTAGGATTTCCGGGGGAGAGATTATCAGAGCGAGCCTGCATAAAGATGGGGGAAAACAAGAGGCAACTGACCTTCAACTCCCCCTCTCATCAACTGTGAAAATAAAACCTGTCTAACCAGTGCTGGGGGAGGGGCAAGTGGAAAAAAACAAAACAATAGAGTGTCTGGCTTCCCAATAGACACCCTCCACAACCAACAAACGGCAGGCCCAGAGTACAGTTTGAACTGCCGAGAGCCATCACTCAGGGGAAATCTGGTCTTGCAGGAAAAACCAGGACTAGCAGGAGAAACCAGAGGACTAGAGGCCAGGCCCTTGTGACTGGGCAGCGGGAGACTGCAGGCCCACAGGCGACAGTCCACCCGCTGCCCGCGTGACTAGGCGGCTTGGGAACGCCCTGCCGCCGGCGACCGACCGCACCACTGGGTGGCTAGAGATCGCCCGCCCGCCAGTGACAGCCCACCTGCTGCACAAGTGACTGGGCAGCTGGAGACCGCCTGCCCGCCAGTGACCCGGAGCTGAAACCAACAAGTGACAGTACAGTCCCACCCCCCTATACGGACACCTCAGCAAGGAGCCTTGGGCCTGCCAAAACAGAGAGGTGATGTCACTGGAGCTCGGCCTTCGGAATTTCTTCCAAGCGGAATCCACTTTAGCATGCATAGTGTACCAACACAAAGGAGAGACAACAGAGACATACAACACCAAAACAAATCTCTAGAATAAAGCAGAAACACAGCAATCAAATAGAGCTGGAAAGTAACGTGAACATCATGAAAAAACAATGGAATAAAAGGAGTACAAACAATGCAGGACAACTTAATTCTACAGGAGGACCTAGAAGCACCAGAAACAGGGATAGGGAAAGAAATCAAGGCATACTTAACTCAGATGGAAAGAAATATTAGAGAAGACATGAGGCAGCAAGTCCAAGGAATAAAAGTATATTTTGAAAATGAATTAAACAAACAAATTCAAATGGCAAAAAATGAGCTTTACCAAAAAATAGAGATCTTAAAAAAAATTCAAACAATAATTCTAGAAATGCAGGAAACTATAAACCAAATTAAAAACTCAAACAAGAATATTACAAATAGAGTAGATCAAGTAGAAGTCAGAAAATGAAGACAAAGTTTATCAACTTGAAAAGAATATAGTCAACACAGAAAAGATGCTTAAATCTATTCAAGAGATAAGGGATGTCAAAAAAAAAAACTTGAGAGTCATCAGGATAGAAGAAGGCATAGAGATTCAAACCAAAGGAATGGACAACATATTAAATGAAATAATTCTAGAAAACATCCCAGAGATGAAAGATGGATTGGATTGCCAAATCCTGGAAGCCTACAGGACCCCAAACATTCAAAAACATAATAGACCAAATCCAAGACATATAATTATGAAGATAGCCAACATACAGAACAAGGAGAAAATATTAAACGCTTATAAGAGAAAGGAGGCAGATTACATTCAGGGGTAAACCAATTAGTTTAATGACTGATTTTTCATCACAGACTTTGAAAGAGAGAAGATCCTAGGACAATGTATTTCAAATGCTGAAAAATAATGGATTCCAACCAAGAACACTGTACCCAGCAAAATTAAGCTTCAGATTTGAAAATGAAATTAAAGTCTTTCATGATAAACAAAAGCTAAAAGAATATGCAGCCAGAAAACCAGCACTGCAAAGCATTTTGAGCAAAATACTACAAGAAGAAGAATTGAAAAATAGTGCCCAAAACTAACAGCAGGAGGTATTTCAGTAAAGGGGGAGGAAAATAACCAAAAAAGTAAAAACTAGCCAAACTAAAATATAATAAATAAATAAACATGACTGGAAGTACAAATCATATTTCAATTGTAACCTTAAATGTTAATGGCCAAAACTCACCAATCAAGAGACATGGGCTAGTAACGTGGAAAAAAAAAATCCAACAATATGTTGTCTTCAGGAGACCCATATGATAGGAAAAGACATACACAGGCTGAAGGTAAAAGTTTGGGAAAAATCATACCACTCACATGGCCCTCAGAAGCAAGAAGGAGTGGCCATACTCATATGGAATAAAATCAACTTCAAACCTAAGTAAATCAAAGGGATAAAGAAGAACACTATATTCTTTTAGAAGGAACCATCCAGCAACAAGACTAACAATTATGAATTTGTATGCACCAAGCAATGGAATTGCAACGTTCATAAAACAAACTCCCCTCAAGTTCAAGAGTCACATAGACTACAACACAATAATTATGGGTGAATTCAACACACCACTCTTGGCATTGGACAGATCCTCTAGAGAGAAACTGAATAAAGAAACTATAGAACTCAACAGCACAATCGATAACCTAGACTTAACAGACATATATAGAATATATCAACCATCATCAAGTGGATACACATTCTTCTCAGTAGCAGCACATTGATCCTACTCAAAGATAGACCATATATTATGCCATAGGGCAATTCTTAGTAAATATAAAGGCATGGAAATAATACCATGCACCATATCTGATCATAATGGAATGAAACGGGAAATCAATGATAAAAGAAGGAAGGAAAAATCCTGCATCACATGGAAAATGAACAACATGCTACTGAATGATCAATGGGTAACAGAAGACATAAAGGAGGAGATAAAAAAATTCTTAGAGACAAATGACAATACAGACACAATGTACCGGAATCTATGGGACACAGTGAAAGCAGTTTTAAGAGGGAAATTCATTTATTGGAGTTCTTTCCTCAAAAAAAGAAAAACCAGCAAATAAATAAACTCATGCTACACCTCAAAAACCTAGAAAAGGAAGAGCAAAACAACAGCAAATGTAGTAGAAGACAAGAAATAATCAAATTTAGAGAAGAAATCAACAAAATTGAAACAAAGAAAAACATTGAAAAAATTGATAAAACTAAAAGTTGGTTTTTTGAAAAAATAAATAAGATCGACAGGCCCTTAGACATACTAATGAACAGAAGAAGAGAGAGAACTCAAATTACTAAAATACGGGATGAAAAAGGCAATATCACAACAGACACTACAGAAATAAAGAAGATAGTTAGAAAGTATTGTGAAACACTATATTCCAATAAAATTGAAGATAGTGAAGGTATTGATAAATTTCTTAAGTCATACGATCTGCCCAGATTGAGTCAGGAAGACACACACAATTTAAACAGACCAATAACAAAGGAAGAAATAGAAGAACCATCAAAGTACTGCCAACCAAAAAAAACCCTGGACTCGATGGGTATACAGCGGAGTTCTACAAAACCTTCAAAGAAGAACTAATACCAATATTATTCAAGCTATTTCAAGAACAACAAAAAGAAAGAGCTCTTCCAAATTCATTCTATGAGGCCAACATCACCCTGATCCCGAAACCAGACAAAGACACTTTAAAGAAAGAAAACTACAGAACAATATCTCTAATGAACTTGGATGCAAAAATTCTCAATAAAATCCTGGCGAATCGAATACAGAAGCATATCAAAAAAATTGTGCTTCATGATCAAGTAGGATTCATCCCTGCGATGCAAGGCTGGTTCAATATATGGAAATCAATAAATGTAATCCACCACATCAATAGACTTAAAGACAAGAACCATATGATCATCTCCATTGATGCAGAAAAAGCATTCGACAAACTACAGCATCCCTTTATGTTCAAAACACTATAAAAACTAGGGATAAAAGGAACTTACCTCAACATGGTAAAAGCTATATATGCTAAAAATCAGGCTAGCATCATCCTAAATAGAGAAAAGCTGAAGAAATTCCCTCTAAAATCTGGAACAAGACAGGGATGCCCTCTATCACCACTTCTATTCAATTAAGTTCTAGAAATACTAGCCAGAGCAATTAGACAGACAAAAGAAAATAAAGGCATAAAAATAGGAAAGGAAGAATTTAAATTATCGCTATTTGTAGATGACATGATAATATATTTAACAGACCCAAAAGGGTCTACAAAGAAACGGCTTGAGTAAATAAATGAATTCATCAAAGTGGCAGGATATAAAATCAACACACATAAATCAAAGGCATTTTTGTATATCAGCAACAAAACTTCTGAAATGGAAATGAGGAAAACCACTCCATTCACAATATCCTCAAATAAAATAAAATACTTGGGAATCAACCTAACAAAAGAGGTGAAAGATTTATATAATGAAAACTACAGAACTCTAAAGAGAGAGATAAAAGAAGATCTTAGAAGATGGAAAAATGAACCCTGTACATGGATAGGCAGAAATAACATTATCAAAATGGCAATATTACCCAAAGTTCTCTACAGGTTTAAAGTGATGCCAATCAAAATCCCAGCAGCATTTCTTGTAGAAAAAGATAAAGCAATCATGAAATTCTTATGGAAAAACAAAAGACCCAGAATAGCGAAAGCAACTCTAAGCAGTAAGTGTGAATCTGGAGTTATAGCGATATCAGAGTTCAAACTGTACTACAAAGCAATAGTACCAAACACAGTGTGGTACTGGTACCAAAACAGGCAGGTGGACCAATGGTACAGAATAGAGGACACAGAAACCAATCCAGAAAATTACAACTTTCTTATATTTGATAAAGGGGCTAAAAGCATGCAATGGAGAAAGAATAGCATCTTCAAAAAATGGTGCTAGGAAAATTGGAAATCCATATGCAAATAAATGAAACTGAATTTCTTTCTCTTGCCATGCACAAAGGTTAACTCAAAATGGATCAAGAAGCTAGATATAAAATCAGAGACACTGCGTCTGATAGAAAAAAAGTTGGTTACGATCTTCATACTGTGGGGTCGGGCTCCAAATTCCATAATAAGACTCCCATAGCCCAAGAGTTAATAACAAGAATAAACAAATTGGACTTACTTAAACTATAAACTTTTTTCTCAGCAAGAGAAACAATAAGAGAGGTAAATAGAGAGCCTACATCCTGGGAACAAATTTTTACCCCTCACACTTCAGATAGAGCCCTAATATCCAGAATATACAAAGAACTCAAAAAATTAAACAATAAGATAACAAATAATGTAATCAACAAATGGGACAAGGAACTGAACAGACACTTCACCGAGGAAGACATACAATCCATCAACAAGTACATGAAAAAATGCTCACCATCTCTAGCAGTCAGAGAAATGCAAATCAAAACCACCCTAAGATACCATCTCACTCCAGTAAGATTTGCAGCTATTATGAAGTTACAGAACAACAAGTGTTGACGAGGATGTGGGGAAAAGGGTATACTTGTACACTGCTGGTGGGACTGCAAATTGGTGAAGCAAACTTTGAAAGCAGAATGGAGATTCCTGGGAAAACTGGGAATGGATCCACCCTTTGAACCAGCTTTTGCCCTTCTCAGACTATTCCCTGAGGATCTTAAAAGAGCGTACTATAGGGATACTGCCACATCAATGATCATAGTGGCACAATTCAAAATAGGTAGACTGTGGAAACAAACTAGATGTCCTTCAATATATGAATGGATAAAAAAAAAAATGTGGCATCTATACACAATGGAGTATTATGCAGCACTAAAAAATGACAAAATCATAGAATTTGTAGGGAAATGGATGGCATTAGAGCAGATTATGCTAAGAGAAGGTAGCCACTCTTTAAAAAACAAAAGTCAAATGTCTTCTTTGATATAAAGAGAGCAACTAAGAATAGAACAGGGAGAAAGAACTTGAGGAAAAGATTAACATTAATCAAAGACGAGAGAGGAAAGCAAAAGGGAGAGAGAATGGAAACCATATGGAAATGGTAGGAGACCCTCAATGTTACACAAAATTACATATAAGAGGTAGTGAGGGGAAAGCGGGGTGGAATAGGGAGAGAAGTGAAAAACAGCAGATGAGGTAGAGAGGGAAGATGGGAGGGGAGGGGAGGGAATATAGTAGGGGATAGGAAATGTAGCACAATACAACAGTCACTTATATGACATTTTTTAAAAATATGAATGTGTAACCATTGTGATTCTGCAACTCGTATTTGGGGAAAATTGGGAGTTCATAACCCAATTGAGTCAAATGTATGAAAGATGATATACCATGATCTTTGTAATGTTTTGAACAACCAATAAAAAATAAATAAATAATGGTTTAAAATTGAGTGGGAAGATATCAGCTAAAAAAGTGTTGAGATGCATTCATTTTGCTAAGCAGAAACTTTGTTTTGTTTAGTTGTATCTATCACAAATTTATTGTACCAGAAAACTGGTTTTAAAAATGAACATAATTGAGATTAAAGGTTAATCCACCTACCCTCCTGAAAAATTCATAGTATTTCCTATATTTTTCATATTTCATTTTTTAGTGAATATTTTGTCATGGACCAGTTCTAGTCTTAGGCTATTCTTCCAGAATACTAACTCAACTGACAAGTTGGTACAATGTGTTGGATTGTTCTTTTCATCTTTTATTTAATAGTTTCTAACTGATAATGTGTATTTTTTCTTATCTTTATTTGGACATACATACCCAACTGTATCTTTGCATTTTATGTTTTACTGGGAAAGAGACTCATCAAAAGCTCTGTATTATATGTATCAGTAATCAAACATTTAGAGATCGCAATTATTCTTAATTGTGCCTGAAAATATCTTTGTACCATTTTTCTTATAAAGATTTAGAATTATTAATACTGCCCCTACTGTAATAAGTAACTACTTACAAAAAGGATTAAACAATTGACTTTATATCAATTATGAATATGAAAATTACTAAAATAAGTATTTTTTAATTAACACACAATTGATAGAAATTGAAATCACAAGAAGGCCATTTGAAATGTCAGTGCATATGGTCCTTAAATAATAGGTTGTTCAAAAAAAATTTCTCTAATTCATAAGAGTTAATATGCCATATTACAACTTAATGTGATATAAAACCTTAAATTATCAGTATTGATAAATAAGAATGATACCTGTTAACTTAAACATGTTTATTTGATTTTCACTGTAAGATGTTAATTCTGGAAGACTTGAAAATTAAGAAAGACTTGGTATATATTATTTCTAACAGGCTAATCAAAGTAATTTTAAATATATATGTATATATATATATGGAATACATGTGAATGAATATAGATGCATATGTATAATAAATGTATTGTAATATATCTATCAGGTGATTATAATTTTTAAATTTTCTCAAGAAAAAAGAATAACTATAAAATCAGTTTTAAATGTAAATTTCATAGCATACTAGTGTTTGTAATGACATGAGAGAAAAATACATAAGGAGGGAAAGTGAAAAAGAATAGAGAGAAGGGGGAAAACGATTAAGAAAGTGAGTAATGAAGAGGGTGAGGAGTGTTTGATGATAAGATAAAGTGGAGGAGCTGGGTTTCTGGCTCAGTGTTAACATGCTTGTCTAGCATGTGTGAGGCACTGGGTTATATTCTCATCACCACATACAAATAAATAAAATGAAGGTCTATGAACAACTGAAAAAATAAAAAATGAAAAAGGAGAAATATTACCAAAATTCCAAGTTTTTATGAATGTTAAATAAAAAACAATTATGTTACATAGCCTTATGCAATTTCTAGACTCCCCAAATAGTCATTAAATGTTAGATTATTAGTGCTATAACTGAAAATCTATTGCTCTTTCCTCTACATTCTGTGGCATGCTAGTGCTAAAATAAAGTGTATTATGACACCAAAAAAAATCAAATATTTCTACAGTAGCTGACCCAGTTTAACATCAATGCATGAAGATTCCTATGGGATATAATGTGTATTTTGACGTTCATTTTCATTCAAAACTGGTACATTACTATTTCTCCAGTTTATGCACATGATAGGATGTATATTTCATCCACAATTTAGCAAATTTATACGCATTTGTTTTACTTTCCATCACTTCCTGCTTCAGAACACATGGATTACTCCATGTTTCTTGACTGCTCTTTTAAAGAGACTTCTTTATAAACACATTATTTTCGATTTCGATTATCAATTTTGAAGCAAAACTCACACAACCGTCATGATAAACCATAACCCTAATATTATCATTAGATATAAAACTGGTTGGAATGAATTATTGTATTTCAATATAAGATTTCTTGTATACTTTCAGATATCAATTTAATCCATTATGTAAAGTGGAACCAGTAATATTATTTATTCACAGTATGGTCTATTCATGCATTATCTCTATATTGATAGACACAGGGTACACCTCTGTGTACGCCCAATAATAATTTGTATATCTTCAAAATATTGCTCCCAGAAATGGTGGAAGAAATACTCATGTCAACTGATTTATACATACATTTTATCACAGTAGTATTCTAATGCTCTCAAATGTCAATCATATTGGTGACTACATATGTGTTTCTTCTGAAGATTACAATTTCAATCTCAACCCTGTTGAGAATGTCTAAACCTATGACTCATTTTATAATTTGCCTGATTTCTTAATCTCTATTGATATCTGCTTTCCTACTATTTTCCCCAGTTCATCATTGTGACTGGCTTTTCACATGTGCTGACATATATATTCAATCTCTACTCGATACCCTATTGCTAAAGAACTTTTGGTCCAAATCCTATACTCAATCTTCTTCCTAAACCTACCGACTATCTTCCTAATCCTTTTTGACTGGATGTTCTCTTCGTTATTCAATCATCCAAGGTGCAAATTCCTGTTCCATTGTATATCGCTTTATCTGAGACATATGTGCAGTACATAAGTCAAAGCTAATTAAACCACTCAAGGGGCAAATGCCCTTCTGGGCTTCAAATCATACCTAGATTTCTTTTTCCATACTTATATTTCACCCACAAGTTAGCAAAATTATTTGCATTTTTGTCACTTTCAATTACTTCCTACTTCAGAACACATGCATTCCTCTATGTTTCTTGACTGGTCTTTTCATGAGACTTCTTTCCAAACACATTATTTTCCATTTCCATACTCACTTTTGAAGCAGAACTCACACACCTTTCATGATAAAATATAACCCTAATATTACCATTAGATGTATAACTCATTGGAATGAATGATTATATATAAATATAAGATTTCTTATATATTTTTAAATATCAATTCTATCAATCCATTATTTAAAGTGGAATCAGTTATATTATTTATTCACAGTATTGTCAATTCATGCATTACTTCTATATTCATAGACACAGGGTACACCTCTGTGTACGCCCAATAATAATTTGTATATCTTCAAAATATTGCTCCCAGAAATGGTGGAAGAAATACTCATGTCAACTGATTTATACATACATTTTATCACAGTAGTATTCTGGACACAAAATGCAAAGGTCACACTTAGGATTCTCCCAAAAGCCTAAATGGAAAGTGAACATGGATTACTAAAATCATCCATGTCCAGGTTGCCTAATGCTCTCAAATGTCAATCTTATTGGTGACTACATATTTGTTTCTTCCTAAGATTATATATTGAAACTCAACCCTGTTGATAATGTCTAATCCTATCACTCACTTTGTACTTTGCCTGATTTCCTAATGTCTCTATTGATATCTGCTTTCCTACATATTTTCCGCATTTCATCATTGTGACTCATTCTTCACATGTGCTGACATTTACATTCACTCTCTAACCGAAACCCTATTGCTAAAGAACTTTTGGTCCAAATCCTATACTCACTCTTCTTCCTAAACCTACGGACTATATTCCTAATCCTACCGACTATCCCTTTTTGACTGGATGTTCTATTCTACATTCAATCATCCAAGTAACGGTCGGGCGAGCGTCGGAAGAAGAGACCACCAAGTGTCTATCTCATGTAACAGCAAAGGGTTTATTGGGGGTCCAGCATGCTGGGGCTCAGAGTTCACTTGAAAAGAGTAGAGAGCCCTGAGAACAGCTTAAGCAGATGTTATAAACTTTTCCTTGCGAGTGCAGGGATGGAAGTTAATTGATGTGTCAGGGCGAGTGTTCAGTTTGCATGCAACCTGGTGGGGGAGTACATTCTGCAGTTTGGCAGTTGTGGACAGCACATTCTGGGAACAAGATTGGCAAAAATTTCTCAAGATTTCAACAGTGTTTTGTTAAGTGTACAGAAAAACAGGAAGTGACAACTACATATTTTATTAACCTTTCATTTGACACTTCTTTTTCTGGCTACTTTTAATCATAAATATGATCATTGGGTGGTGTCACATTCCATGTCTGCTAGTGGGGTATTACCATTAGTTTAACTTGTCCAATTTGAGCCTGGAGAAAATAAATTACATGGTTGAGCAAGCAGGGTTTTATAGTTAGCAATAATGTGAGGATTATTATTGGACCCGCCAGGGTTGATAAATGAGTAGTTAACCAGGGGGACTTTGTGAACCAAGATTCAAACCACCCTTTTTGGGCCTCTCTCTCTCGTTGATGCACTTCAAGTCGTCATTTTAATTTACTCATAGATTTTTTTACAACTCCAGTATGGTTGGCATAAAAACAACATTCTTCCATCAATGCAAAACAAAGGCCCTCTTCTCTCATGAAGAGAAATTCCAATCCTCGACTGTTCTGTAAAACAACTTCAGAGAGATAGGTTAAAGATTCCTGCAATGCTGTGATGGAGGTTTCTAATATCTTTAAGTTTTGGCCTATTGCTGCTTCTATTTGGGTCATTTGTTTTGTCCCATGGACCAAGGCAGTGGTTCTTGTGCCCACCCATGCAGCAACATGTATTCCTAATAGGATGGTGAAAGTTAGGGATATATGTTCCCAGTGGAACCAGGTTTTATGCCCCCCTATTTGATCTTCAAATGAACCTGTGTCATGATAGAGCACTCTGGGAAACATTTGCACAACTACACAATTAATCACATCTTTTGACCACTTCATGAAAACATAAACAATGTTTTAAGTATATAGAATTATACTGTTGTAGGGATGGACAAGGCAAGGCACCTAAGATAGTACCAAAGACAGGAAAACAGTCCTATTTGTTTGCAACCATATTCAGAGGGCATTACTTCTGTTGTAATCAATTAAATCCCCGGAATCCCAAGTTTAGGTAGTTTCAGAATTTTGTACCCAACATATAAGGGAAGGGGCTCAGAAGTTCACAGTCTTAAGAAGTTCACAAGAAGCCGTTTGTCTTCTTTTTTTTTCCTCTGTTCTGGGAAAGTTAACCTTCCAAGGACACCTGGGTGAGGGAGAGCTTTATATTCCCTTTATTTTTCCCCCTGCCAACTGTTACCATGGAGCCCAGTTGGTAACTTCTTTATCTTACAAATGTAGCCATCTATGTGAAGCCTCAGCTCAAGGCCAAGGCCTTGTTCACATATTTTGTGAAAAATTAGTATGGGGGTGTCTAGCTTAGGATTGCAGATTTTTTTAGCCAGTGGCCAAGTAGAATAGGGCAACACGAAAAGTGGAATTTTATCTACTTAGAAATCTTTTATTGGGACTCTTTTGCTGAAATTCCTAAATTCAGCTATGTTGGAGATTTCTGGAGAAGGTCAGTTAAGACTTTTCTGTGGGCCTGGTACGGAGGGGGAAGACGGGGAAGGCATGGCTGTGAGCAGTTCCGTGGATCTGAGAATGAGGTAGGAGAAATGTAAAAGAATAATGGAAAAGGGGTTTTGGATTTTTCTAGGAACAAATCTTGAGCA
Organism: Callospermophilus lateralis; assembly: GCF_048772815.1. Taxonomy (NCBI): domain Eukaryota; kingdom Metazoa; phylum Chordata; class Mammalia; order Rodentia; family Sciuridae; genus Callospermophilus; species Callospermophilus lateralis. Next base: position 543,178 of record NW_027517452.1, on the reverse strand, counting down.
GTACAACAGGTACAGCAGAGGGTAAGATGGGAGTTAGTATCCCAAAAAGCATTTGAGGGACTTTAAATACTTAGTAACATGTTTTCAGTGATGAAAAAGCAACTTTAAAGGCCATTTACATTGCATCTTGGATAAGGGTGTGAGGGCTCTTCTCAGCTGGTTTGGGCTTTGTGTTAGGTAGTAAGACGACCTGGTGGGACCCAGTGCGGGCAATGACAGGAGAAGAGAGGAGTGAGTTGGTTGAGGTGTACCTCAGTACCTGCTACCTCAAGAAGGGGGCAACGGTCTTAGAACAGGCAGAGGTTTGGGTTTTTGATCGATGTAATTGGAGGGGAGAAATCAGGTTGCATAGGTGAGAGTAAGAGCAGAGAGTCTGGAGCAGAAGGCTGAGGGTGAGGATCTATTGCAGAAGCATAGTTCAGGATGTGAGCAAAGGAGGGAAAAGGCCTCCACATAGGGGAATCTCCTTTTACCCTTTTCAGCACTTGCAGAAGTTAAAAAGGTCACACAGAATTTGAGGATCCAGAGACCCCTCTGGGGGCCATCAATTTTGGTTATCTAATTGGTAATATGGCCAATGTTGTGTACAGAATTTGATGAGGAGTTTGGGTTCCATCAAGCAGTCCCTGTATGCTCACATCCTCATGACTTACAGAAGAAGCCGGCTTTCCCCCAACACAGCCTTGACTGTTTGTGGCTTTGATAGTCCGCCGGGCAAACATAGTAATCTAGGCTACCCAACCTGCATCTGGCTCGCGTGTCCCTACATCCATAATATTTGTTTCCATTATCTATGGTAGAGAAGGGATTTAATGGAATTTTAGTGGGATCCACTTCATCACGGATATCCCAATGGAAAAGACCTATAGCCAGCTGACAAATGTTTCTGTGGAGAGATGGCGACCATGTCCCTAAGTGGGCTGTATGCGAGATAGACCATACTTCTTGTCCAGTAAGATTTGTGATCAGCCATCGCTGCTGAATGGGCTGATGAGGGTTAGGACTACTGGTGGTCAAGGGGAGAGTCTATTGCCTTATCCACATGGCAAATACACAATTTGAAAGCGTTACCAGTCTTTTACAGTTTCCAGCCAGAGTCTGGACAGGGCACAGGCTTGAGATGAGAGGTATGGATCCAGGAAGTGATTCTGTCTACCTTTACTGCTGTAGGTGTTATAAGTAGCACCTGCTATGGTCCCTTCCAGCAGGGTTCCAGGGATGACACTTGATGTCGTCTAATGTAGACAAAGTCTCTTTCTTGATATTGATGTTGATTCCCCTCGTCACCGGGTTGGTAGGCAGTGTCCATCTGTCTTCACAGGTATCTATGTGGCTCTGGCTGAAAGACAATATCTCTAACTTTTTAAATTAGTGGGAAGTAGAAAGATCCTTCTAGGGTCCATCCAAATCCAAAGGTGAGCCATTGTGAGGCACAGAGAGTCTGCCAGGTCCAGCATTTTACTGAAAAAGAAAGATTCTGATCCCTTAAGCAAACTTTGTTGCAGTGAACAAGGGTCAGAGACAGAGGCATTGAAGTGCTCTGTCCCATAATGAAAGATACACAAACAGTAAAAGCAACAACACATGACACAGACAAGACAAGACAATAAAGACAGGATATGGAAGTCCAACACTGAGACCAGGACTGAGTAGTTGGCAAAACCCGATGGGTTGGCAATACCGAATCTGAAACAAAATATCACTGAGTCATGGAGACTATTGTTCCTCAATTTTCTGAGTCCTCTATGACGTCCCCCAGGGACTTGGCCTGTGGCTCTGTGACATGACTGTCAGCCACCATCGGAGAGAGCTCACGCTCTTCATCGACATCCATTTTGCCAAGCCCTGACCTGAAACCTGAAACCAGAAAGAGGCACCTTACTTACCCCGAGAGGAGTTCGTTGGGGTCGCTTGTCCACGGCTGCCGGATCTCGGTGGAACCTCCATATGTAAAGGTCTGGTGACAATCGGGTGAAGAGACCACCAAGAGACTGTCTCATGCAAAGCAAAGGGTTTATTGGGGGTCCAGCATGCTGGGGCTCAGAGCTCACTTGAATAGAGCAGAGAGCCTTGAGAACAGCTTAAGCAGAGCTTATATATTTTCCTAGGAGAGGGCAGGGGGGGAAGTTTATTGATGGGTCCGGGCGAGTGAGCGGTTTGTGTGCAACCGGTTGAGGGAGTACATTCTGCAGTTTGGCAGTTTTGGACAGCACATTCTGGGAATAAGACTATCAAAAAGTTCTCAAGATTTCAACAGTGTTTTGTTAAGCATACAGAAAAACAGGAAGTGACAAGTACTTATTTTATTAACCTTTCACTGCGAACTATACTTTTCCAGAATTCCTAATGTTTCTATTGTGTTTGTTAAAGTTCATTTTTATTCAAACCTGGTACGTAATTATTTCTTCAGTTTATGGACATCATTAGATATATCCATTCATTCACAAGTTCACAAATTTATAAACATTTGGTTCACTTTCAATCACTTCCTCCTTTGGAAGACATATATTCCTCCATGTTTCTTGACTGGTCTTTTTACTAAACTTCTTTCTAAACATATTATTTTCGATTCCATAATCATTTTTGAAGCAAAACTCACACACTATTCATGATAAATGATAACCCTAACATTACCATTAGATATATAACTGGTTGGAATGAATGTATGTATATCAATATAAGATTTCCTATATATTTTCAGATATAAATACAATCCATTATTTAAATTTGGAACCAGTTATATAATTTTTTCACAGTAGGGTCTATTAATGCATCATCTCTATATTCATCAAAACAGGGTAAACCTATTAGTATCCCCAGTACTAATTTATAAGTTTTCAAAATATTGCTCACAGAAATGGTGGAAGAAATACTCATGTCACCTTAGCTACATATACATATTATCACAGTAATATTCTGGACACAAAATGCAAAGGTCACACAGAACATAATTTAAGCTATGTATCCCAATCAAGGGCCCAAAGTCCTTCTGGGCTTCAAATATTACCTAGATTTCTGTTTTCATACTTATATTTCACCTCCATATTCTTATAAATATCGCAGGTTCCCAATATCATTATTCATCCAGCAAAATGATTCATAACCCAAATCGAACATGCTATTAACCCTAACCATTCTGTAAACTGAGATTGTTCACTCAATCTCACTTTACAGAAGAGCAGGGACAAAGTTAGTATTACAATACAGGAAGTTAGGAGATCTTTCACCTGCTGAGTACCTCAAAATCCATGCAGAAATGATCCCTGGAGTAGACGTAGGCAGCTATGAAGGACCTGAAACAGCAAAAGTCATCTTCCTTTGCAAACCACCCGATCAGGATGAAAGGATGTGTCTCAATCAGCCTATCTCTTCTTAATGTAGGGATGATGTATGAAACCAGGCATGTGTGGAGAGCTGTTCCCAGGTGCCTATGTTTCTATACCATTCTAACTTGTGAAAGTGTCACAGGAAATAGAGGCTGCCTCCTTTTCCTGAGACACTAGGAAGCAACTGTTACGACAAAGTGGTGGCTAAGACAGTGGCCTCATTCATTTTCTGAAGGAAGTGACCTCACCTCACTTCCTTGGTGATGGAAATCTCTGAATTTTGTGATCCAAGAAGCCAGGCACCCAGAGCCAGTCCCAGTCCAAGTCCAAGTGGGCTCACTTGTTTGGATTTACCAAGAGGCTAGATAAATACCATGAAATTTTTGAAATTGCCATGACCAGATGATATTGGAGAACATTTGGATGCACTTTTACTGATCATGAGTGTACCAGACAGTGCCTTGATTGACTGGGATTTATGACAATGGTGTAGAACAGAGATGCTATTAAGTTGGACCCTCCTGAGTAGTGAGCCCTGAGCTGTGGTGTGCAGGTGTGTGATGAATCATCTGTGGTTGCGCCATGTGGATTTGCCATTGATTTCCAAATGGCTTGTCACTGACATGGTGCAGTGACCAGACAATTATATGTAAACGTGTCTTGTTAAATTGATAGTTTTCAGGGCAATGTGCAGAATCAGGTTGCTATAGACAAGGGGGCAAGCTATGTGGGAATGAAGCCTGGTTGGTGCATTCTCTTGTAGACCCTGAAAAACCACAAGTGACAAAACTCCCTCCAGCACTGTGTTCCAGTTGAACCCCTTGTATTTCGTGAGGCAAATACCAAACTCCCAGTGCTGCAGCAGGAAACACCACGAAAAGTGGAGGATGAACAAAAGGCTTCACAGTCCACACGGGGAGACACTTAGACCCCAGTGGCCACAGTTTACATACAAAGAGAAAATTCAGCACTGCTGCCTCATGTGCATTGGAAAGCAAGAAAGAATGTCCTCCAGGTCACATAGGTGCAGACCCAGCTTTGATGATCTCACTACAAAGGAAGCTAAAGCTACTGACAACAACATATATTTCAAGTGCCCATCCTCAGAGGAAGTTTCTCTAGAAGTCTTTAGGCCAGCACACCTCCATATTTGTGGAGTGTTTACCCTGTACCTTACTTTGGGATACTCCTCTACCACCTGCAAGTTTGTGACCTCCTAAATATTTTCCATTCCAGATATGTATTTACAGATTTTCTAACTCTTCTCCTCTAATTGTTTCTTATTTGGGGAGATGGTAACGTCAAGGCATTGTTCTGGATGAAAGTGGGAAGATTTTTGTGTAGCACATATTTGTATACACATTGGATTCATTTTCCAATTTTCCATTCCAAAAACTGAATCCCTGACACTAACACGTACCCTACAAAACTCTGACTACTAATCCTAATATGATGGAGAAAAATGACCCAAACCGAATAGAAAAACAAGCAGTTCTGAAGAGGCATGGTGTATAGTCGGACTTGCCTTTTGCATGATAAAGTGTAGGTGTTATAAACCTAGTCAATTTTTAATTGAAATAGTTCTCCATGTGTTTTTTTCCTTTGATATTTATTGTTTGTTCTTCAAAACATTACATAGTTCTTGACATGTCATATTTCACACTTTGATTCAAGTAGGTTATGAACTTCCATTTTTCCCCGTATACAGATTGCAGCATCCCATCAGTTACACATCCACTGTTTTGCATACTGCTATACTAGTGTCTGTTGTATTCTGCTGCCTTTCCTGTCCTCTACTATCTCCCATCCCCTCCCCTCCAATCCTCTCAATGTACCCCATCTGCTGTAATTCATTTCTTCCCCTTGTTTTCGTCCCCTTTCCGCTCACTTCATCTTGTATTTAATTTTGTATAACCATGAGGGTTTCCTTCCATTTCCATGCAATTTTGCTTCTCTTTCCTTTTCCCTCCCACCTCTCACCCCTGTTTAATGTTAATCATCTTCTCATGCTCTTCCTTCCAACTCTGTTCTCAGTTACTCTCCTTATATCAAAGAAAACATTTGGCATTTGTTTTTTAGTGATTGGCTATCTTCACGTAGCATAATACGTTCTAATGCCATCCATTTCTCTGCAAATTGTATGATTTTGTCATTTTTTAATGCAGAGTAATACTCCATTGTGTATAAATGCCACATTTTTTTAATCCATTCATCTATTGAAGGGCATCTAGGTTGGTTCCACAGTCTTCCTATTGTGAATTGTGCTGCTATGAACATAGATTTATCAGTGTCCCTGTAGCATGCTCTTTTTGGGTCTATAGGGATTAGACCGAGAAGGGGAATTGCTGGGTCAAATGGTGGTTCCATTCCCAGCTTTCCAAGAAATCTCCATACTGCTTTCCAAATTGGCTGCGCCAATTTGCAGTCCCACCAGCAATGTACAGGTGTACACTTTTCCCCACATCCTCGCCAGAACTTGTTGTCGTTTGACTTCATAATGGCTGCTAAGCTTACTGCAGTGAAATGGTATCTTAGGGTGGGTTTGTTTTGCATTTCTGTGAATGCTCGAGATGGTGAGAATTTTTTGATGTACTTATTGATTGATTGTATGTCCTCCTCTGAGAAGTGTCTGTTCAGGTCCTTGGCCCATTTGTTGATTGGGTAATTCATTTTCTTATTGTTAATTTTTTTGATTTCTTTGTATAACTCTGGATATTAGGGCTCTATCTGAAGTGTGAGGAGTCAAGATTTGTTCCCAGGGTGTAGGCTCCCTTTTTACCTCTCTTATTGTTTCTTTTTCTGAGAAAAATCTATTTAGTTTGAGTAAGTCCACTTTGTAGATTCTAGTTATTAACTCTTATGCTATGGGTGTCCTATTGAGGAATTTGGAGCCCGACCCCACAGTATGTAGATCATAGCCAAAGTTTTCTTCCATCAGATGCCGTGTCTCTGATTTGATATCAAGCTCCTTGATCCATTTTGAGTTAACTTTTGTGCATGGAGAGAGAAAGGGATTCAGTTTCATTTGTTACATATGGAATTCCAGTTTTTCCAGCACCATTTTTTAAAGATGCTATCCTTCCTTCATTTCATGCTATTAGCTCCTTTATCAAATATAAGATAGCAGTAATTTTGTGGACTGATTTCTGTGTCCTCAATTCTGTACCATTGGTCCACCCACCTGTTTTGGTACCAGTACCATGCTCTTTTTGTTACTATTGCTCTGTAGTATAATTTGAGGACTTGTATCGCTATATCGCCTGATTCAAACTTTCTGCTTAGAGTTGTCTTTGATATACTGGGTTTTGTATTTTTCCATATGAATTTCATAATTGTTTTATCTATTTCTACAAGAAATGCCCTTGGGATTTTGATTGGCATTGCATTAAACCTATAGAGAACTTTTGGTAATATCGCCATTTTGATGATGTTAATTCTGCCTATCCATGAACAGGGTATATTTTTCCATCTTGTAAGATCTTCTTCTATTTCTCTCTTTAGGGTTCTGTAGTTTTCATTGTGTAAGTCTTTCACATCTTTTGTTACGTTGATTCCCAAGTATTTTATTTTTATTTTGAGGATATTCTGAATGGAGTGGTAGTCCTCATTTCCATTTCAGAGGATTTGTTGCTGATATACAGGGATGCCTTTGATTTATGATTGTTGATTTTATATCATGCCACTTTGCTGAATTCATTTACTAACTCTAATAGTTTCTTTGTAGACCCTTTTGGGTCTGCTTGGTATAGAGTCATGTCATCTGCAAATAGTGATAATTTAAGTTCTTCTTTTCCTAATTTTATGCCTTTAATTTCTTTCATTTGTCTAATTTCTCTGGCCAGTGTTTCGAGAACTATGTTGAACAGAAGTCGTGAGAGAAGGCATCCCTGTCTTGTTCCAGATTTTAGAGGGAATGCTTTCAATTTTTTCACAATTCAGAATGATACTAGCCTGAGGCTTAGCATAGATTGCTTTTAAAATATTGAGGTATGTTCCTGTTATCCCTAGTTTTTCTAGAGTTTTGAACATAAAGGGATGCTGTACTTTGTTGAATACTTTTTCTGCATCTATTGGGGTGATCATATGGTTCTTATTTTTAAGTCTATTGATGTGGTGAATAACATTTATTGATTTCCGTATATTGAACCAGCCTTGTATCCCAGGGATGAATCCTACTTGATCATGTTGCACAATTTTTTAAATATGTTTTTGTATCTGATTCGCCAGAATTTTATTGAGGATTTTTGCATCTAGGTTCATTAGAGATATTGGTCTGTAGATTTGTTTCTTTGAAGTGTCTTTGTCTGTTTTATGAATCAGGGTGATATTGGCCTCCTAAAATGAATTTGGAAGTTCTCTCTCTTTTTCTATTTCCTGAAATATCTTGAAAAGTACTGGTATTAGTTCCTCTTTAAAGGTTTTGAAAAACTCTGCTGTATACCCATTCGGTCCTGTTCTTTTCTTAGTTGGTAGTCATTGGATGGTTTCTTCTATTTCCTCAATTAATATTGGTCTGCTTAGGTTGTCTATATCCTCCTGACTCAATCTGGGCAGATCATATGACTTAAGAAATTTATCAATGCCTTCACTATCTTCTAATTTATTGGTGTATAAGGATTCAAAATAATTTCTGATTATCTTCTGTATTTCAGAAGTGTCTGTTGTGATATTGCCATTTTCATCCAGTATGATAGTAATTTGAGTTCTCTCTCTTCTTCTCTTTGTTAACATGGCTAAGAGTCTGTCAATTTTATTTATTTTTCAACTTTTAGTATTGTCAAATTTTTCAATTGATTCTTTTGTTTTGATTTTATTAATTTCAGCTCTGATTTTAATTTTTTCTTGCCTTCTACTTCTTTTGCTGTTGTTTTGCTCTTTTTTTTCTAGGATTTTGAAATGAACTATGAGATCATTTATTTGTTGTTTTTTTTTTCTTTTTTTAAGGAAAGAACTCCAAGCAATGAATTTTCCTCTTAGAACTGCTTTCAATGTGTCCCATAGATTCTGATATGTTCCGTCTGTCTTTTTCATTTATCTCTAAGAATTTTTTATTTTCCTCCTTGATGTCTTCTATAACCCATTGATCATTCAGTACGTATTGTTCATTCTCCAAGTGATGCATGAAGTTTCCTTCCTTCTTTTATTGTTGATTTTTCAGTTTCATTCCATTATGATCAGATAAGATGCCTGGTATTATCTATACTCCTTTATATTGTCTAAGAGTTGCCATGTGACATAATATATGATCTATTTTTGAGAGGTATCCATGTGCTGCTGAGAAAAATGTGTAACTGCTTGATGTTGGGTGGTATATTCTATATATGTCTATTAAGTCTATGTTATTAATTGTGTTATTCAGTTCAATAGTTTCCTTATTCAACTTTTGTTTGGAAGATCTGTCCAGTAGTGAGAGAGGTGTGTTGAAGTCTCCCATGATTATTGTATTGTGGTCTATCAGACTCTTGAACTTGAGAAGAGTTTTTTTGATGAACATAGCTGAACCATTGTTTGGGGCATATATATTTATGATTGTTATGTCTTGTTGGTGTATGGTTCCCTTGAGCAGTATGTAGTGTCCCCCTTTATCCCTTTTGCTTAACTTTGGCTTGACATCTATTTTATTTGATCTGAGTATGGACACTCCTGCTTGTTTCCGAAGTCCATATGAGTGATATGATTTCTCCCAACCTTTCAACTTCAGTCTATGTTTCTCTTTTCCTATCAAATGCGTCTCCTGCAGGCAGAAAATTGTTGGGTCTTCTTTCGTGATCCATTCTACTAGCCTGTGTCTCTTAATTGGTGAGTTTAAGCCATTAACATTTAGGGTTACTATTGAGATATGGGTTGTTATTCCAGCCATATTTGTTTATTTATGTTACTAACCATGTTTTTTTTTCCTCTTTGATTATTTTTCCCCCCTTTACTGTACTACCTCCCACTGTTGGTTTTCATTGTTATTTTCCATTTTGTCTTCCTATAATGTTTTGCCAAGGATCTTTTGAAGAAAGGGTTTTCTAGCTGCAAATTCTTTTAACTTTTGTTTATCATGGAAGGTTTTAATTTTATCTTCCATCCTGAAGCTTAAATTCGCTGGATACACAATTCTTGGTTGGAACCCAATTTCTTTCAGTGTTTGAAAAATGTTATTCCAGGATCTTCTAGCTTTCAGAGTCTGTGTTGAAAGATCTGCTGTTATCCTGATTGGTTTACCCCTAAATGTAATCTGCTTCCTTTCTCTTGTAGCTTTTAAAATTCTCTCTTTATTCTGTATGTTTGGCATCTTCATTATAATATGTCTAGGTCTTTATCTCTTATGATTTTGCACATTCGGCATCCTGTAGGCTTCTATGATTTGGGATTCTGTCTCATTCTTCATGTCTGGGAAGGTCTCTCATATTATTTCATTGAATAGTTTGCTCATTCCTTTGTTTTGCACCTGTATACCTTCCTGTATCCCAATTACTCTTAAGTTTGGTCTCTTCATGTTATCCCATATTTCTTGGATTTTCTGCTCATGGTTTCTTAACAGTCTTGCTGAGCTGTCTATGTTCTTTTCAAGTTGAAATACTTTGTCTTCATTGTCTGTTGTTCTATCTTCTACGTGATCTACTCTGCTGGTAGTATTCTCAATTGAGTTTTTAAGTTGGTTTATTGCTTCCTGCATTTCTATGATTTCTGTTTGTTTTTTTTTTATAACCTCTATCTCCCTGTATAGTTGATCTTTTGCTTCTTGGATTTGTTTATGTAATTTATTGTTGAAGTGATCTTTCATTGTCTGATTTTGCTGTCTAATGTCTCCCTGTTGACTCAGATCATCGGAAGCAAGTATATCCTAAATTCTTTATCTGACATTCCATCTGCTGCAGATATTACCTCTTCTAATGTTGAGTTGACCTGCATTGCTTGTGGTCCTTTCTTTCCTTGTCTTTTCCTACTGTTCGCGTTTTTTTCTGTTTGGTGGAACTTTTGTGTTATTGAATTTTACCCCTAAATGTTTATATTGCTATTGTATTCATGAAAAGTCTCCCTCACAGGTGTGGGCGGTGGCTCTGCCCCTCCTCCAATTGGGGCAATGTGCCTACCACACCAGCAGCCCTCTGGACCTGTTCTGCCGGTCGTAGCCTGTCCGCCTACCTTGCAGGAGCGGGTAGTTGCTCTACCCCTCTTCGGGCGCTGGTCCTGTTCAGCCAGTGGGTCACAGGTCCACCTACCTTGCAGGCGCAGGTGTCGGCTCTGCCCCTCCGCGTGCCGCTGGGCCTCTTCTGTCTGTGGATTGCAGGGCTGTCTACATTGCAGGCGCGAGTGGCAGCTCTGCCCCTCCCTAAACCGGGGCGATATATCTACCAGGCTGGTAGGTTGCTGGGTCTGTTTTGCCGGAGGGTGAGAGGTCCACCTGCTTTCCAGGCACGGGCAGTGGCTCGGCCCCTCCCCAAACCTGGTTATGTGTCTAGCACCGTGGCGGGGCCTAGCGCCTGGTCTGTCGGTGTTCGCAGGTCTGCCTACTTCGCAGGCGCGGGGGCCGGCTCTGCCCCTCTGAAGGCAGCTGGGCCTCTTCTGCCGGTGGGTCACAGGTTCACCTATCTAGAAGTTGCAAGGGGTGTCTCTGCCCCTCCGCGGGTTGCTCGGCCTGTTCTCCCTGTGGGTCGCATGTCCGCGTTCCTTGCAGGCGTGCAGCGGCTCTGCCCAACCCCCAACCAGGGCGATGTGTTTTGTATGATTGCGGGCCGCTAGGCCTGTTCTACCGGTGGCTCGCAGGTCCGCCTACCTTACAGGCGCGGTTGGCGGCTCTGCCCCTCCCTTCTCCATGTGTTTTTAAAGTTAACAAATATGAGAATTCCTGTCTCCATTTCTCTGTACCCTATTCAGCACATGTATTTTTATATGCACATATAGAATCCTACCTGGTATCACACGTAGATACTTGTGAGGTTGCTGACTTGGCAAATACAAATTGTGAGAAGAGATCACTCCTCCTAAATGCTGTTGGAACTTACAAAACAAACTATGGGTGAGCTTCCTAGTTGAACAACATTATACTTAAATTGATGTTCAGAAAAGTGAAGATTTTTGGATTTGTGGATGATATATATATTTCATGATATATTTCGATTGGGATTTATATTGCTACTTTTTAATGTATACGTGTGTGTGTGTGTGTGTGTGTGTGCATATATATATGTATAAACTCTCCAGATTTTTCAAAATATGAAATGTATGTGTCTTATTATATACTCCCTAAATTCATTGATGTTAATGAATGTGGATTTTTATTAAACTTTTCATAAGAATATTCTCTGGAATATTAATCCACCTGAAATATATATTTGTTTCCTAGTACTGAAAGCTAACTTCAGTGAATGGTGCATACAAATCCTAATATTGCTACAGTAAATGACTCAGTTTAACATCAATGCAAGTAGATTCCTATGGGACATGATATGTACTTTGACGTTCATTTTTATTCAAAACTGGTACATTAATATTTCTTCAGTTTTTGCACATAATAGAATACATTTTTTATTCACAAATTCACAAATTTATAGGATTTTTTTTCACTTTCAATTACTTCCTGCTTCAGAACATATGTATTCCCCCAGGTTTTGTGACTGTTGTTTTAATGAGACTTCTTTCCAAGCACATTATTTTTGATTTCCATAATCATTTTAGAAGCAAAACTCACAGACACTTCATGATAAACCATAACACTAATATTACCATTAGATGTATAACTGGTACGAATGATTGTATGAATATCAATATAAGTTTTCCAGTATATATCCAGATATCAATTCAATCCATTATTTAAATTTTGAACCAGTTATATTATTTATTCACAGTATGGTCTATTCATGCATTATCTCTATATTCGTATAACACAGCCTATACCTATTTGTACCCACAATACTAAATTATATGTCTTCAAAATATTGCTCCCAGAAATGGTGGAAGAAATACTCATGTCATCTGATCTATATATACATTAATCACAGTAATATTGTGGAAACAAAAAGCAAGGTCACACTTATGATTGTACCAAATCCTAAATGGAAAGTGAGCATGGATTAAAAAAAAAAATCCATATCCAGGTTGCCTAATGCTCTCAAAGTGAATCCTATTGGTGACTACATATTTGTTTCTTCCTGAAATTACATATTCAACTTCAACCCTGTTGAAAATGTCTAATCCTATCACTCACTTTATACTTGTCCTGATTTCCTAATGTCTCTATTGATATCTGATTTCCTGTATTTTTCCCCAGTTTATCACTGTGACTGACTCTTCACATGTGCTGACATTTACTTTCAGTCTCTACCCAAAACCCTATTGCTAAAGATCTTTTGGTCCAAATTCTATACACACTCTTCATTCTAAACCTACCGAATATCTTCCTAATCCACCAACTATCCCTTTTGGACCAGATGTTCTCTTCGACATTCAATCATCCAAAAGACAAGATCCTATGCCACTGTATATCAATTTATCTGAGACACCTGTGCAGAACATAATTGAAAGCTAAGAATCCCAATCATGGGGCCAATTCCCTTCTGTCCTTCAAAAATTACCTAGATTTCTTTTTTCATACTTATATTTCACCTATATATTCTTGAAAATATCGCAAAATCCCAATACCATTATTCATCCCAGAGAATGATTCCTAACCAAAATGGAACCTGTTATTAACCTTAACCATACAATGTTCCCTCAATCTAACTTTACAGAAGAGGAGGGACAGAATTGGTCTTCCAATACAGGAATGTAGGGGATCTTCCACCTCTGAGAACCTCAAAGTTCCATGCAGAAATGATCCCTGGAGAAGATTTAGGCAGCTATGAAGGACCTGAGAGAGCAAAAGTCATCTTCCATGGCAAACAACCCGGTCAGGATGAAGGGATGTGTCAGAATCAGCCTCACTCTTCTTAATGTAGAGAAGATGGACCAAACCAGGCCAGTGTGGACAGCTGTTCCCGGCTGCCTATGGTTGATATACAATTCTCAGTTGTGAAAGTATCACAGGAAATAGGGGCAGCCTCCATCTCATGGGAACCTTGGAAGCAAATTTTAGGACAAAGTGGTTTCCAAAGCAGTGACCTCATTCAGTTCACAAAGGAGGTGACCTTCCTCACTTCCTTGGTGATAGAACTCTCTGAACTTGGGATCCAGGAAGCCAGGCAACCAGAGGCAGTCCCAGTACCATTCCCAGTGGGCTCACTTATTTGGATTTACAAAGAACAGAGTCAGTCTTTCTTGGTACCTACTGATGTGAGAATGGCCAAATTTCAGGAGAGCTCAGAAGAGGGGCCTTTCCTGAGAAAGCAGGTAGTTGCTCACAGCTGGCTCCTGACCACTTCGCAGATTTGGCCAAGGAGACCAGATCTGAGACAGGACAGGACATTTCAGGGAACATAATAAGGCCCACAAGTCAGAGGACACTCCGGATTGTCACAGACCTCTTTGGGGGAAGGAGGTGGCTTTGTGGGTGTGAGTGTGAGTTTGTGGTTTTGTCTCATGTTCTAAGAATAGGTAAAAAAGGTGGTTTGTTTGGTTTGGAGTGGACTGTTCCTAGTAAGTCGTTTCACAAAGTGAGTGTTTCTATGTCTGTGTATCCCACTCTGTCCGTGGTTGTCGACATTTGAAAAGAGAATTCATCAATGGATGTGTCCTGTTTAGTAGAATCCTTCCCAGCATTCATCCTGCCCAATTGATGAATGGACTGTGGCTTCCCTTATGGATGGAAAACACCTACTAATTTCCTAAGTTCCTGTTTTCTTCCTAAATCTGGCCACTCTCCAGAATAGGCTCATGGTTTTGTGTCCAAGATATGTACCACCTCCAAGCTCTGTGACAAGGTCATGTAGTGGATAGCTAAAGGGAATGGCTAGCATCTCAAAAAACTCAGATATCTGTGTGACCAGGAAAGCCTCAGTGGAGAAACTCTGCTTTGGGCCTTTTGCTAACCAATTCTTCTCTTCCCCTGAATGTGAGGAAGGTCTTGGCCTCAGGACACAGTTTGTGAAGCCTGAAGAAAACAGTTTTAAAATGGAATTAAATGGGCATCACCTGTGGCTCTTTGTTAATTGCTTTGGAAATGGATGTGTCTGAATCAGTCTCTTGGCCCTGTGTTAGGCTGTGGCTTAGGTTCTCAGCACCTGATGGATCTAAAGAATGATCCCATGTGTGCATCCAAAACCAAAATGGGAAAAAGATCAGTCATTGTTGATGAAGTCTCTCGCCTTCCTCTCTTAGGTTCCTTACCACCATCAAGTGAGAATAGGGATCCTTTGAATCAAATGAGTTCTTCAAAGCCCTGCAAAGGCAATTGCATACATTCTTGTGTTTTCTCATGACTCCACATCACATAAAAAATCTATACCGACAGTCAGTAGGCCTCAAATTGGAGAAGCAGAGCAGTAATACTGGAAGGCATATTTGATCCCTCCTGGTTCACAGGAAGGGTGTACAATCCACCCTGACTTTAGGAAAATGATGGGCAAGCGAGCTTATTTGGACACTGTGTTGGGCTGCGCCCCTCATGGAAACATTCAGCCAGAGATTATGAGGAGTGTCTATATGGAAGAAGATGAGGGCCATGTGGGAGTGTTTTGGTTTTAACTGTGGTTATTTGTGTGGCAGTTGGAAGCGATGACTGGGTCCACCTGGGCTTGAACTCTGGTGTGATACCCCATAGAGACTGAGTCCTGGAACTGACCTCAGAGAAGTATTGCCATGAATTGTGTTGGGATATTAGGAGGCCACACATGGGAGTCGCCATTGGAAACAGAGATCAATTCCCAGGGTGGCTTTCCACAGAGCACTGGGAATCTCAGCCAGGGTATCACATAATTTTATTCTGAAACACTTGGCAGCCATAGTTGAGAGTCAAAACACAAATGCACTTAACATTGTAGACTTCAATGGGCCTGGCTTCATGTGGCATTTTGGCCACTTTTTTAGAAGCCTTAGCAGTTAGAGTTCTCCAGAGCTTTCATTGAAATGAGCTTCTTCACCATTTAATGATTACTGAATTAAATGAAACACTCAGTGACTCCAACCTCAACCTTGAAAGATGGGCTCGATAAATACCATTAAATTTTTGAAATTCCCATATCTAGGAGGCAGTGGAGAACCATTGGATATCCTGTTGGTGATCATGAGTGTACCAGACAGTGCCTTGATTGGCTGGGTTTCACGAAAATGATGTAGAACAGAGATGCCAGTAAATTGGAGCCTGCTGAATAGTGGACCTAGAGCAAAGGTGGGCATGTGTGAGATAAATCATCTGTGGTGCTTCTATCTGGATTTGCCAATGGCTTCCAAATGCCTTGTGACTGACATGGTGTATCCAGCAGACCATTATATGTAAATGATTCTTGTTATATGGATAAGTTTCAGGGCAATGTTCAGAATCAGGTTGCTATGGTCAAGGTGGCAACCTATGTTGGAAAGAAGCATGGTTTGTGCATTCTCCTGCAGACCCTGTTCCACCACACGTGACAGAACTCCCTCCAGCACTGTGTCCCAGTTAAATTCCTTGTATTTCGTGAAGCAAATACTGAACTCCCAGTGCAGCAGCAAAAAACATCACAAAAATTGGAGGATGATCAAATGGCTTCAGAGTCCACATGAGGAGACACTGAGCCCCAAGTGGCCACAGTTGACCCAGAAAGAGAGAATTCATCAATGCTGCCTCATTTTCATTGGTAAATAAGAAAGCATCTACTCCAGGTCACATAGATGCAGACCCAGCTTTTATGGTCTCACTACAAACGAAGCTAAAGCTCCTGACAACAACATATATTTCAAGAGCCCAACATCTGAGGCAGTTTTTCAAGAAGTCTTTAGGATAGCAGAGCTCCATGTTTGTGGAGTGTTTACATTGTCCCTTACTTTTGGAAACTCCCCTTCTACCTGCAAGGTTGTGAACTCCTGAGCATATTCAATTCCAGATATGTACTCACAGATTTTCTTACTCATCTTCTCTACATGTGTTACTTGGGACGAAGTTAAGGTCAAGGCATTGTTCTGGATGAGAGTCGGAAGATTTTTGTGTAGCACATATTTGCATACACATTGGATTCATTTTCCAATTTTCCTTTCGAAATACTGAATCCCTGACACTAACCCATACCCTACAAGACTCTGACAACTAATCCTAACTTGATGGAGAAAAGTAACCCAAACAGAATAGAAATACAAACACATCAGAGGAGCCATGGTGTAAAGTTGGAATTGCCTTTTCCATTATATAGGGTAGGAGTTATAAATCTAGTCAATTTTTTTTGTTGAAAGAGTTGTCCATGTATTTTTAAACTTATCAAATATGTGAATTCCTGTCTCCCCCATTTCTCTGTATCCTATTCAGCACATATATTTTTATATGCACATATAGAATTGTACCTTGTATCACACATATATTCTTCTGAGGTGGCTGACTTGGCAGATACAAATTGTGAGAAAAGTTCAGTCCTCCTAAACGCTGTTGGAACTGAAAATTCAACCTATGGGTGAGCTTTCTAGTTGAACAACATTATACATAAATCCATGTTCAGTAAAATGAATATTTTTGAATACGTGGATGACATATATTTCATGATGAATTTCGATTGGCATATATATTGCTAGTTTTTAATGTCTGTGTGTGTTTGTGTGTGTGTGTGTGTGTAGATATAGATATAGATATTGATATAGATATACACTGTCAAGATTTTTCAAAATATGAAATATATGTATATTTTGGCCACTCTTTGGGAAGCCTTACCTGTGAGAGTTCTCTAGAGCTTTCATTGAAATGAGGTTCCTCAACATTTAATGGTTCCTGAATGAATTGAAACCCACAGTGCCTCCAACTTCATCCTTGAAAAATTGCTCCATAAATACCTTGAAATTCCCCTGACCAGGTGGCACTGGAGAACCTTTGGATGTATTGTTGCTGATCATGAGTGTACCAGACAGTGCCTTGACTGACTGGGTTTCACGAAAATTGTGTAGAACAGAGATGTAAGTAAGTTGGAGAGTGCTGAGAAGTGGGCCCAGAGCTGTGGTGTGCAGGTGTATAATAAAATATCTGTGGTGGGGCCATGTGAGTCTGCCATTAACTTCTAAATGGCTTGTGGCTTACATGGTGCAGCTAGCAGACCCTTATATGTAAACGCATCTTGTTATAAGGAAAGGTTTCAGGACAATGTTCAGAATCAGTTTGCTATGGACAATGTTGCAAGTTATGTGCGATAGAAGCCTGGTTGGTGAATTCTCCTGTAGACCCTGACCCTCCACACGTGACAGAACTCGCTCCAGCACTGTGTCCCAGTTGAACTCCTTGTATTTCATGAAGGAAATACCAAAAGCCCAGTGCAGCAGCAAGAAACACCACGAAAATTGTAGGATGACCAATCGGCTTCACAGTCAAGACGGGGAGACACTTAGCCCTCCGTGGCCACAGTTTACCTTCAAAGGTAGGATTGAGCACTGCTGCCTCATGTTCTTTGGAAAATAAGAAACCATGTCCTCCAGGTCAGATAAATGAAGACCCATCTTTGATGGTATCACTACAAAGGAAGCTAAAGCTCCTGAAAAGAAAACATATTTCAAGTGCCCAACCTCAGAGGCAGTTTCTCACGAAGTCTTTAGGCCAGCAGAGTTCCATGATTGTGGACTGTTTATCCTGTCCCTTAATTTTGAAAACTCCTCTAAAATGTCCAAGCTTGTGAACTCCTGAGCATTTTCCATTCCAGATATGTATTCACAGATTTTCTAACTCTTGTCCTCTAATTGTGTCTTACTTGGGGTGAAGGTAATGTCAAGGCATTGCTCTGAATGAGAGTGGAAAGATTTTTTGTAGTGCATATTTGCGTAAACAATGGATTCATTTTCCTTTATTTTCATTTGAATTACTGAATCCATGACACTAAAGAATACCCTACTAGACTCTGACTACTAATGCTAATATGATGGAGAAAAATAACCCAAACAGAATAGAAATACAAGCAATTCAGAGGAGGCATAGTGTATAGTTGGACTTGCCTTTTGCATGATAAAGGGTAGTTGTTAAAAATCTGGTTAATTTTTAATTGAAATAGTTCTCCATGTGTTTTGAAAGGTATCAGATATGTGAATTCCTGTCTCCCTTTCTCTGTTGCCTATTCAGCACATGTATTTTTATATGCACAAATAGAATCCTACCTGGAACCACACGTACATTATTGTGAGGTGGCTGACTAGGCAGATACAAATTTTGAGAAGAGATCACTCCACCTAAACGCTGTAGGAACTGAAAATTCAACATTTGCGTGAGCTTCCTAGTTGAACAACATTACGCATAAATCCATGTTCAGTAAAATAAAGATTTTTGGATCTGTGTATGATATGTATTTCATGATGAATTTTGATTGGCATATATATTGCTACTTTTTAATATCTCTGTATGTGTTTTGTGAAAAATCTACACTAAATAGATTATTCAAAATATGAAATATATGTGTCTTATTATACACTCCTTAATTTCATTCATGTTCATGTATGAGACCAAGGCTCATGCAACAGCAAAAGACATTTATTGAGGATCCAATCCAGCATGCTGGTGCTCTGTGCTCACTCAAGAAGGGAGAGCAGCCCAGATCCCCGAGCAGGGGTTGAGCAGTGCTTAAGTACACGATTTGGCGAGTGTGAGACTTTACATATATCACAGCCTCCTTTAGCAAATCATCATACACTGTGGGAAAATGAAACAACAAATCCTAAACATGATTAGTTCATTCATTGGCTTGAACACGTCAGGCGGGAGTGATAGGTCAATTCTAAAGCGGGGTACACATTGAAATTGATTGATTTAGGCCCTGCGATGCATATGTGGTAGGCCACACAGGGTCCTAGGTTATTAAACTACCAGGCGGTCAGGGGGAATATTTACTGGGCAGTCCAGAAATTGTCCTACAATTTACAGGTATTTCAGGTTTTGCGTGTAGCATGGAAACTTAAAAATACCTGGTTCTTTACATTTTAAACCAGGCCTTGAAGATTAGAAACTTTACAACACCCAGTCTTTTACACTTTAACTTTAACACTTTAATTTCAATTTCTTTTACCCTTACAGATCACTCCTGGTTCAGAAGAAGGGTGTCCAAGCCACCCTGACTTTAGGCAAATGAGGGGCAAGGGAGCTTATTTTGGACACTGTCTTGGGCTGTGCCCCTCATGGAAACCTCCAGCCATATGTTATGATGAGTGTCTTTATGGAAGAAGATGAGGGCCATGTAGGAGTGTTTTGGTTTTAATTGTGGTCATTTGTGTGGCGGTTGGAAGAGATGACTTGGTCCACCAGGGCTTGAACTCTGCTCTGATACTCCTTAGAGCCTGAGTTCTGGAACTCACCTGAGAGAAGTATTGCCATGATTTGTGTTGGGATTATAGGAGGCCACACATGAGATTAGCCCTTGGAAACTGAGATCTAGGCCCAGGGTGGCTTTCCACTGAGCACTGGGAATCTCAGCCAGGATAACACATGATTTTTTTACTGAAAGACTTGGAAGTCATAGTTGACACTCAAAACACACATGTACCTCACATTGTAGACCTCAATGAGCCTGGCTTCATGTGACCTTCTGGCTACTCTTTGGGAAGCCTTGTCTGTGAGAGTTCTCCAGAGCTTTCATTGAAATGAGCTTACTCACCATTTAATGGTTCCTGAATGAATTGAAACCCACAGTGCCTCCAACATCATCCTTGAAAAATGGCTACATAAATACCATGAAATTTTTAATATTCCCATGACCAGGTGGCACTGGAGAAACTTTTGCTGATCATGAGTGTACCAGACAGTTCCTTGATTGGACTGTTTGTCATGAAAATGGATAGAACCGAGATGTCATAAGTTGGAGCCTGCTGAGTATTGGGGCTAGAGCAGTGGACTATATGGTTGTGAATAATATCTGTTGTGGGACCACGTGGATCAGCCATTGGCTTCCAAAATACTTGTGACTGACATGGTGCAGGCAGCAGACCTTATATGTAAGGCATCTTGTTATATTGAGAGGATTCAGGGCAATGTTCAGAATTCGGTTGCTATAGTCAAGGGGGAAAGCTATGTGGGATAGATCCATGTTTCGAAAATTCTCCTGAAGACCCTGACCAATCACACGTGACAGAGCTCCCTCCAGAATTGTGTGCCAGTTGAACTCCTTGTATTTCATAAAGCCAATTCCAAACTCACAGTGCAGCAGTAAGAAACACCACGAAAATGGAGGATGACCAAACGGCTTCCAGACCACATGGGGAGAAACTTAACTCCCAGTGGCCACAGTTTACCAAAGAAAAAGAGAATTCAGAACTGCTGTTCTTGTTCATTAGAAAATAAGGAACCATTTCCTCCAGGTCACATAGATGCAGACCCACATTTTGATGGTGTCACAACAAAGGAAGCTAAATCTCCTGACAACTTCATATATTTCATGTGCCCAACCTGAGAGGCATTTTCTCAAAGAGTCTTTAGGCCAGCAGAGCTCCAAGTTTGTGGAGTGTTTAACCTCTCCCTTACTTTTGGAAACTGCTCTACCACCTCCAATGTTGTGAACTCCTGAACATTTTCATTTCCACATATGTAATCACAGGTTTTCGAACTCCTCTCCACTAATTGTGTCTTACTTGGAGCGAAGTAAATGTCAAGGAATTGTTCTGGATGAGAGTGGCAAGATTTTTGTGTAGCACATATTTGTATACACATTAGATTCATTTTTCTATTTTCATTTGAAATAATGATCCCTGACACTAACACATACCCTAATAGACTCTGACTACTAATGCTAATATGATGGATAAAAAGAAACGTAACAGAATAGAAATACAGGCCTTTCATAGGAGGCATGGTATATACTTGGATTTGCCTTCAGCTTTATCAAGGGTATGTATTATAAATCTTGTCAAATTTTAATTGTAATATTTCTCCATGAGTTTTACATGTATATATATTTATATATATACACTCTCTAGATTTTTCAAAATATGAAAAAAATGTGTCTTATTAAACACTCTCTAAATTCATTCATATTCATGTATGTGGATATATAATCAACTTTTCACAAGATTATTCTCAGAAACATTCAACCACCTGAAATACATATTTGTTTCCTCGTCCTGAGAACTAACTTCAGTGAATGGTGCTTACAAATCCTAATATTTCTACAGTAACTGACACAGTTTATCATCAAAGCAAGTAGATTCCAATGGACATGATGTGTATATTGATGTTCATTTTAATTCAACACTGGCACATTACAATTTCTTCTGTTTATGCACATCATAGGATATATATTTCCTCCACAGGTTAGCAAATATATAGGCATTTGTTTCACTTTCAATCACTTCCTGCTTCAGAACACATGCATTCCTCCGTGTTTCTTGACTGGTCTTTTCATGAGACTTCTTTCCAAACACATTATTTTCGATTTCCTTTATCAGTTTTGAAGCAAAACTGAAACAGACTTCATGATAAACCATCACTGTAATATCATCATAAGATGTATAACTGGTTGGAATGAATGATTATATATCAATAAAAGATTTTTTATACATTTTCTGATATCAATTCAATACATTATTTAAAGTGTAACCAGTTATATTATTTATTCACATTATGGTCTATTCATGCATTATCTCTATATTCATAGACACAGGGTACACCTCGTTGTACCCCCAATACTAATTTATACATTTTTAAAATATTGCTCCCAGAAATGGTGGAAGAAATACTCATGTCACCTGATCTACATATGCATGTTATCACAGTAATATTCTGGACACAAAATGCAAAAGTCACACGTATGATTGTACCAAAGCCTAAAGGGAAACTCAACATGGATTACTAAAAACATCCATGACCAGGTTGCCTAATGCTCTCAAATGTCAATCCTATTGGTGACTACATATTTGTTTCTTCATAAGATTATATATTCAACCTCAAAACTGTTGAAAATGTTTAATTTTTTTTCACTCACTTGATACTCTTTGACTGATTTCCTAATGTCTCTATTGATATCTACTTTCCTACATATTTTCCCCAGTTCAACATTGTGACTGACCCTTCACATGTGCTGACATTGACATTCACTCTCTAACGGAAACACTATTGCTAATGAACTTTGGACCAAATCCTATACTAGCTCTTCTTCCGAAACATACTGACTATCTTCCTGATCCTATCGACTATCACTTTTTGAGTGGATGTTCTCTACTGCATTCAATCATCCAAGGTGCAAGGTCCTATGCTATTGTATATCGATTTTTCTGAAACATGTATGCAGAACGTAATTCAAAGCTACGTATCGCAATGAGTTGCCCAATGCACTTCTGAGCTTCAAATCTTACCTAGATTTCTGTTTTCATACGTATATTTCATCTCTATATTCCTATAAATATTGCAGGTTCCCAAGATCATTATTCATTCTGCAGAATGATTCCTAATCCAAATCAAACCTGCTATTTACGATAACCATACACGGTTGCCTCAATCTAACATTACAAAAGAGCAGGGACAGAGTTCGTCTTACAATACAGGAATGTAGGGTATCTTCAAACTGCTGAGAACCTGAAAGTTCGGTGCAGAAATAATCCCTGGATAAGATGTCAGCAGCTATGAAGGACCTGTGAGAGCAAAAGCCATCTTCAATGGCAAACAATCTAGACAGGAAAAAGGAATGTGTATGCATCAGACTCTCTCTTTGTAAGGTAGAGAAGATGGACCTAACCAGGCCTGCGTGGAGAGCTGTTCTCAGGTGCCTATTTTGATATACCATTGAAACTAGTAAAATTGTCAAAGGAAGTAAGGGCAGCCTCCATCCAATGTGACCCTTGGAAGCAATGGTTAGGGCAAAGTTGTTGCCAAGGCAGTGACCTCAATCAGTTCCTGAAGGAAGTGACCTACCTAACTTCCTTGGTGATGGAACACTCTGAAATTTTGATGCAAGAAGCCAGGCACCGAGAGCCAGTCCCAGTCCCAGTCCCAGTGCGCTCACTTGTTTGGATTTACCAAGTACAGAGTCAGACCTTCTTGGTACCTACTGATGTGAGGATGGCCAAATGCCAGGAGAGCTCTGAAGAGAAGCCTTTCCTGAGATAACAGGTAGTGGCTAGCCGTTGGCTCCTCACAGCATCACAGAGTTTGCCAAGGAGACAAGATCTGAGACAGGAGAGGTCATTTTGTGGAGAACATAGTATGGCCCACCAGTCAGAGGACACTCCGGATAGTCACAGACCTACTTTTGGGAAGGAGTTGCCTTTGTTTGTGGATGTGAGTTTGCGGTTTTGTCTCATGTTCTGAGAATAGGTAGGAAATGTGGTTGGTTTTGTTTGGAGTCGACTGTTTCTAGTAAGTCTTTTGACAAGGCGACTTTCTATGTCTGTGTATCCACTGTGTCCGTGGTTGTCGACATTAGAAAAGAGAATGCATCAATGGAGGTGTCCTGTCTAGTAGAAAGCTTCCCAGCATTTATCCTGCACAATTGATGAATGGACCGTGGTATGCCTTATGGATAGGAAACACCTACTAACATCCTAAGTTCCTGTTTTCTTCCTGAATTCTGGGCACTCTCCAGAATAAGCTCATGATGTATTGTCCAAGATATGTACCACCTCCAAGCTCTGTGACATGTCCATGTTCTTGATAGCTGAAGGGAATGGGAACATCTCAGAAAACTCAGATATCAGTGTGAGCAGTAAAGTCTCAGTGGAGAAACCCTGCTTTGGTCCATTTGCTTACCTATGGTTCTGTTGCCTTGAATGTCAGGAAGGTCTTTGCATCATGCCACCCCTTTGTGAAGCCTGAAGAAACAGATTTCAAATGGAAATGAATGTGCATCACCTGTGGCTCTTTTCTTAATTGCTTTGGAAAAGGATGTGTCTTAATCAGACACTAGGCTCTGTTTGAGGCTGTGGATAAGATTCTCAGCTCCTGATAGATGTAAAGAAGATCCCATGTGTGCATCCAAAACCAAAATGGCAAAAAGATCAGTCATTGTAGATGAAGTCTCCTGCCTTCCTCCGATAGGTTCCTGACCTCCATCAAGTGAGAATAGGGATTTTTTTGGGGTCAAATGAGTTCTTCAAAGTCCTGCAGAAGTACTTGGGTTCTCTCATGATGCCAAATCACATAATGAATCTATACCTGACTGTCAGTAGGCCTCAAATTGGAGAAGCAAAGCAGCGTTGATGGCAGGCTTTTTTGATCACTCCTGGTTCACAGGAAGGGTGTCCAGGCCACCATGAATTTAGACAAATGAGTGGCAAGGGTGCATATTTTGGACACTGTCTTGGCTGCGCCCCTCATGGAAACCTCCACCAGAGTTTATAATGACTGTCTATATGGATGAAGATGAGGGACATGTGGGAATGTTTTGGTTTTAATTGTGGTCATTTGTGTGGCGGTTGGAAGAGATAACAGGGTCCACATGTGCTTGAACTCTGGTGTGATTCCTCTTAGAGACTGAGTTCTGGAACTGACCTCAGAGAAGTGTTGCCATGAATTGTGTTGGGATTTTAGGAGGCCACGCATAAGAGTTGCCCTTGAAACCTGAGATCTAGGCCCAGGGTGGCTTTCCACAGAGAACTGAAATTCTCAGCAAGGATATCGCATGATTTTATTCTGAAAAACTTGGCAGCCATAGTTAAGAGTCAAAAGACACATGGACGTCCCGTTGTAGACCTCAATGGGCCTGGCTTCATGTGACCTTTTGGCCACTGTTTGGGAAGCCTTGCCTGTGAGAGTTTTTCAGGGCTTTCATTGAAATGAGAGTCCTCCCCATGTAATGGTTCCTGGAAGAATGGAAACCCCAAAGTGCCTCCAACTTCATTCTTGAAAAATGGATAGATAAATACCATGATGTTTTTGAAATTCCCAATGACTAAGTGGCACTGGAGAACCATTGGTTGTTCTCTTGCTGATCATTAGTGTTACAGACAGTGACTTGATTGGCTGGGTTTCATGAAAATGGTGTGGAACAGAGATGCCAGTAAGTTGGAGCCTGCTGAGTAGTGGGCCTAGAGCAGTGGTGGGCAGGTGTGTGATAATACAACTGTGGTGTGGCCATGTGGATCAGCCATTGGCTTCCAAATAGCTTGTGACTGACTTGGTACAGCCAGCAGACTATTATATGAAAAGGCATCTTGTTATATGGAGAGGTTTCTGGGCAATGTTCAGAATCAGCTTGCGATGGTCAAGGGGGCAAGCTATGTGGGATAGAACCCTGGTTGGTGAATTCTCCTGCAGACCCTGACCCAACACACGTCACCGAACTCCCTCTAGCACTATATCCTAGTTGAACTCCTTGTATTTCGTGAAGCAAATACCAAACTCCCAGTGCAGCAGCAAGAAACACCACAAAAAGTTCAGGATGACCAAATGGCTTCACAGTCCACTCAGGGAGACACTAAGCTTCCAGTGGCCACAGTTTACCAACAAAGAGAGAAATCAACACCGGTACCTAATGTTCAATGGAAAATAAGAAACGATGTCCTCCAGGTCACATAGATGCAGATCCAACTTTGATGGTCTCACCAGAAATGAAGCTAAAGCTCCGGACAACAAGATATATTTCATGTGTCCAAACTCAGAGGCAGTTTCTCAAGAAGGCTTTTGGCCAGCAGAGTTCCATGTTTGTGGAGTGTTTACGCAGTCACTTACTTTTGGAAACTCCTCTACCACCTCCAAGGTTGTGAACTCCTGAGCATTTTCCATTCCAGATATGTATTCACAGATTTTCTAACTCTTCTCTTCGAATTGCATCTTACATAGGGTGAAGATAATGTCAATGGATTTTTCTGGATGAGAGTGGGAAGACTTTTGTGTAGGACATATTTGCATACATATTGGATTCATTTTCCAATTTTCCATTTGAAATACTGAATCCCTGACACTAAACCATACCCTACTAGTGTCTGACTACTAATCCTAATATGAGGCAGAAAAATAACCCAAACATAATAGAAATACAAACAGTTCAGAGGAGGCACGGTTTATAGTTGGACTTGCCTTTTGCATTATAAAGGTTAGGAGTTATTAATCTAGACAATTTTTGTTGCAATAGTTGTCCATGTGATTTTAAAGATAACAAATATGTGAATTCTTGTCTCTCTTTCTCTGTAGCCTACTCAGCACATATATTTTTATATGCACATAGAGAATCCTACCTGGTACTACACGTACATTCTTGTGAGGTGGCTGACTTGGCAGATACAAATTGAGAGAAGAGATCACTCCTCATAAACGCCGTTGGAACTGAAAATTCAACCTATGGGTGAGCTTCCTAGAGAACAAAATTATACACAAATCTTTGTTCAGTAAAATGAATATTTTTGGATCTGTGGATGATATATATTTCATGGTGAATTTTGATTGGCATATATTGCTATTTTTAATGTCTCTCTGTGTGTGTGTGTGTGTATATATATATATATATATATATATATATATATATATATATACACACTCTCTCCATATTTTTCAAAATATGAAATATATGTGTCTTATGTACACTTCCTAATTTCATTCATGTTCATGAACGTGGATTTATAATCAACGTTTCACAAGATTATTCTCAGAAAATTTCATCCACCTGAAATACATATTTGATTCCTAGTACTGAAAACTAACTTCAGTGAATGGTGCATACAAATCCTAACATTTCTACAGTAACTGACACAGTTTATCATCAATGCAAGTAGATTCCTATGGGACATGATGTGTATATCGACGTTCATTTTTATTCAACACTGGGACATTACAATTTCTTCAGTTTATGCACATCATAGGATATATATTTCCTCCACAATTTAGCAAATTTATAGGGATTTGTTTCA
Organism: Callospermophilus lateralis; assembly: GCF_048772815.1. Taxonomy (NCBI): domain Eukaryota; kingdom Metazoa; phylum Chordata; class Mammalia; order Rodentia; family Sciuridae; genus Callospermophilus; species Callospermophilus lateralis. The sequence continues at coordinate 516,014 of NW_027517452.1, read as the reverse complement.
ATTTCAATCACTTCCTGCTTCAGAACACATGTTTTTCTCCATGTTTCTTGACTGATCTTTTCATGAGATTTCTTTCCAAACACATTATTTTCGATTTCCTTTATCACTTTTAAAGCAAAATGGACACACACTTTATGATAAACCATAACTATAATATCACTATTAGATGTATAACTGGTTGGAATGAATGATTTTATATCAATAAAAGATTTCTTATATATTTTCTGATATCAATTCAATACATTTTGTAAAGTGGAACCAGTTATATTATTTATTCACAGTATGGTCTATTCATGCATTATCTCTATATTAATAGACACAGGTTACACCTCTTTGTATCCCCAATACTAATTTATACATCTTCAAAATATTGCTCCCAGAAATGGTGGAAGAAATACTCATATCACCTGATCTACATATGCATGGTATCACAGTAATATTCTGGACACAAAATGCAAAATTCACACGTATGACTGTACCAAAGCCTAAATGGAAACTGAACATGGATTACTAAAAACATCCATGACCAGGTTGCCTAATGCTCTCAAATGTCAATCCTATTGGTGACTACATATTTGTTTCTTCCTAAGATTATATATTCAACCTCAATACCATTGAAATTGTCTAATTTATTCACTCACTTTGTACTTTTCCTGATTTCCTAATGTCTCTATTGATATCTACTTTCCTACATATTTTCTCCAGTTCAACATTGTGACTGACCCTTCACATGTGCTGACATTGACATTCACTCTCTAACCGAAACCCTATTGCTTATGAACTTTGGTCCAAATCCTATACTCACTCTTCTTCCGAAACATACTGACTATCTTCCTGATCCTATCAACTATCCCTTTTTGAGTGGATGTTCTCTACTACATTCAATCATCCAAGGTACAAGGTCCTATGCTATTGTATATCGATTTTTCTGAAACATGTATGCAGAACGTAATTCAAAGCTACGTATCACAATCAGTTGCCCAATGCACTTCTGAGCTTCAAATCTTACCTAGATTTCTGTTTTCATACGTATATTTCATCTCTATATTCCTATAAATATTGCAGGTTCCCAAGACGATTATTCATCCCGCAGAATGATTCCTAACCCAAATCGAACCTGTAATTAACCCTAACCATACACTGTTGCCTCAATCTAAAATTACAAAAGAGCAGGGACAGAGTTCATCTTACAATACAGTAATGTAGGGTATCTTCCAACTGCTGAGAACCTCAAAGTTCGATGCAGAAATGATCCCTGGAGAAGATGTAGGCAGCTATGAAGGATCTGAGAGAGCAAAAGCCATCTTCCATGGCAAACAACCTGAACAGGATGAAGGGATGTGTATGCATCAGCCTTTCTCTTCTTAATGTAGAGAAGATGGACCTAACCAGGCCTGCGTGGAGAGCTGTTCCCAGGTGCCTATTTTGATATACCATTTTAACTAGTCAAATTGTCACACAAAGTAGGAGCAGCCTCCATCTAAAGGGACCCTTGGAAGAAACTGTTAGGACAAAGTTGTTGCCAAGAGAGGGACCTCATTCAGTTCCTGAAGGAAGTGACCTAGCTAACTTCCTTGGTGATGGAACTCTCTGAAATTGTGATGCAAGAAGCCAGGCACCGAGAGCCAGTCCCAGTCCCAGTCCCAGTGGGCTCACTTGTTTGGATTTACCAAGTACAAGTAAGACTTTCTTGGTACCTACTGATGTGAGGATGGCCAAATGCCAGTTGAGCTCTGAAGAGGGGCCTTTTCTGAGATAGCAGGTAGTGGCTAACTGCAGGCTCCTCACAGCATCACAGAGTTGGCCAAGGAGACATGATCTGAAAGTGGAAAGGCCATTTCGAGAGGAACATAGTATAGCCCACCAGTCAGAGGACACTCTGGATAGTCACAGACCCACTTTTGGGAAGGAGGTGCCTTTAAGTGTGTGGGTGTGAGTTTCTGGTTTTGTCTCATGTTCTGAGAATAGGTAGAAAAGGTGGTTGGTTTGGTTTGGAGTCGACTGTTTCTAGTTACTCTTTTGACAAGGCAAGTGTTTCTATGTCTGTGTATCCACTGTGTCCGTGGTTTTAGACATTAGAAAAGAGAATGCATCAATGGAGGTGTCCTGTCTAGTAGAAAGCTTCCCAGCATTCATCGTTCACAATTGATTAATGGACTGTGGTTTGCCTTATGGATAGGAAACAACTACTAACTTCCTAAGTTCCTGTTTTCTTCCTGAATTCTGGGCACTCTCCAGAATAAGCTCATGATGTATTTTCCAAGATATGTACCACCTCCAAGCTCTGTGACATGTCCATGTTCTTGATAGCTGAAGGGAATGGGAACATTTCTGAAAACTCAGATATTAGTGTGAGCAGTAGAGTCTCAGTGGAGAAACCCTGCTTTGGTCCATTTGCTTACCTATGGTTCTGTTGCCTTGAATGTCAGGAAGGTCTTTGCCTCAGGCCACCCCTTTTAGAAGCCTGAAGAAACAGTTTTCAAATTTAAAGGAATGGGTATCACGTGTGGCTCTTTGCTTAATTGCTTTGGAAAGGGATGTATCTTAATCAGACACTAGGCCCTGATTGAGGGGGTGGCTAAGATTCTCAGCTCCTGATAAATCTAAAGAAGATCCCATGTGTGCATCCAAAACCAAAATGGCAAAATGATCAGTCATTGTGGATGAAGTCTCTTGTCTTCCTGTGTTAGGTCCTGAACTCCATCAAGTGAGAATAGGATTCCTTTGGGTCAAATGAGTTCTTCAAAGTCCTGCAGAAGTGTTTGGGTTCTCTCATGATGCCAAATCACATAAGCAATCTATACCTGACATTCAGTAGGCCTCAAATTGGAGAAGCAGAGCAGTATTAACAGCAGGCCTATATGATCACTCCTTGTTCACAGGATGGGTTTCCAGGCCACCCTAAATTTAGACAAATGAGGGGCAAGGGTGCATATTTTGGACACTGTCTTGGGCTGCGCCCCTCATGGAAACCTCCAGCCAGAGTTTATGATGAGTGTCTATATGGATGAAGATGAGGGCCATGTGGAAATGTTTTGGTTTTAATTGTGGTCATTTGTGTGGCGGTTGGAAGAGATGACTGGGTCTACATGGGCTTGAACTCTGGTGTGATTTCCCTTAGAGACTGAGTTTGGGAACTGACGACAGAGAAGTATTGCCATGAATTGTGTTGGGATTGTAGGAGGCCACACATGAGAGTTGCCCTTGAAACCTGAGATCTAGGCCCAGGATGGCTTTCCACAGAGAACTGAAAATCTCAGCAAAGATATCACATGATTTTATTCTGAAAAACTTGGCAGCCATAGTTAGAGTCAAAAGACACATGGACCTCACGTTGTAGACCTCAATGGGCCTGGCTTCATGTGACCTTTTGGCCACTGTTTGGGAAGCCTTGCCTATGAGAGTTCCTCAGAGCTTTCATTGAAATTAGCTTCCTCCCCATGTAATGGTTCCTAGATGAATGGAAACCCCAAAGTGCCTCCAACTTCATTCTTGAAAAATGCATAGATAAACACCATGAAATTTTTGAAATTCCCAATGACCAGGTGGCACTGGAGAACCATTGGATGTCCTGTTGCTGATCATAAGTATAACAGACAGTGCCTTGATTGACTGGGTTTCATGAAAATTGTGTAGTACAGAGATGCCAGTAAGTTGGAGGCTGCTGAGTAGTGGGCCTAGAGCAGTGGTGGGCAGATGTGTGGTAATACATCTGTGTTGTGGCCATGTGGATCTGCCATTGGCTTCCAAATGGCTTGTGACTGACTTGGTGCAGCCAGGAGACCATTATATGAAAAGGCATCTTGTTATATGCAGGGGTTTCAGGGTAATGTTCATAATCAGGTTTCTATGGTCAAGGCGGTAAGCAATGTGGGATAGAAGCCTAGTTGGTGCATTTTCCTGCAGAGCCTGACCCACCACACGTTACAAGACTCCCTCAAGCACTGTGTGCCAGTTGAACTCCTTGTATGTCATGAAGCAAATACCAAACTCCCAGTGTAGCAGCAAGAAACACCACGAAAAGTGGAGGATGACCAAATGGCTTCAAAGTCCACACGGGGAGTCACATTGCCCGAAGTGGCCACAGTTTACCTACAAAGAGAGACTTCAGCACTGGTGCCTCATGTTCATTGGAAAATAAGAAACCATGTCCTCTAGGTCACATAGATGCAGACCCAGCTTTGATGGTCTCACAACAAAGGTAGGTAAAGCTCCTGACAAAAACATATATTTCAAGTGCACAACCTCAGGGGCAGTTTCTCAAGAAGTCTTTAGTCCAGCAGAGCTCCATGTTTGTGAAGTGTTTACCCTGTTCCTTACTTTTGGAAACTCATCAACCACTTGCAAAGTTGTGAAATCATGAGCATATTCAATTCCAGATATGTACTCACAGATTTTTTACCTCTTTTCATATAATTGTGAATTACTTAAGGTGAGGGTAAGTCAAGGCATTGTTCAGGATGAGAGTGGAAAGATTTTTTGTATCACAATTTTGCATACACTTTGGATTAATTTTCCTAGTTGAACAATATTATACATAAATCCATGTTCAGTATAATAAATATTTTTGCATCCGTGGATGATATATATTTCACTATGAATTTCAATTGGCATACATATTGCTACTTTTTAATGTCTTTGTTTTTTTTGTATATATATATATATATATATATATATATATATATATATATATATATATATCTCCTATCCAGATTTTTCAAAATATATGTGTTTTATTATACACTCTCTAAATTCTATTATGTTCATATATGTGGATGTATAATCAACTTTTCACAAGATTATACTCAGAAATATTCATCCACCTGAAATACATATTTGTTTCCTAATACAGACAACTAACTTCAGTGAACGATGCATACAAATCCTAATATTTCTACAGTAACTGACTCAGTTTTACATCAATGCAAGTAGATTCCTATGGGGCATGACATGTATTTTGACGTTCATTTTTATTCAAGACTTGGTACGTTGCTATTTCTTCAGTTTATGCACATCATATGATATATATTTCATCCACAAGTTAGCATATTTATAGGCATTTGTTTCACTTTCAATCACTTCCTTCTTCAGAACAAATGTATTCCTCCATGTTTCTTGACTGGTCGTTTCATGAGACTACTTTCTAAACACATGATTTTTGAATTACATAATCACTTTTGAAGCAAAAATCACACCCTTCATGATAAACCATAACCATAATATTACCATTAGATGTATAACTAGTTGGAATGAATGATAGTATTTCAATATAAGATTTCTTATATATTTTAAGATATCAATTCAATCCATTATTTTATGTAGAACTAGTTATATTATTAATTCACAGTGTGGTCTACTCATGCATTTTCTCTAGATTCATATACACAGGGTACATCTCTTTGTACCCCCAATACTAATTTATACATCTTCAAAATATTGCTTCAAAAAATGGTGGAAGAATTACTCATGTAACCTGATCTACATATATATTTTATCACAGTGATATTCTGGACACAAAACGCAAGGCTCACACTTATGTTTGTACCATAGCCTAAATGGAAATTGAACATGTATTACTATAAACATCCATGTCCAGGTTGTCTATTGCTCAATATCAATCCTATTGGTGACTACATATTTGTTTCTTCCTAAGATTATATATTCAAACTCAACCCTGTTGGAAATGTCTAATCCTATCACTCACATTATACTTTGCCTTATTTCCTAATGTGTCTATTGATATCTGTTTTCCTACATATTTTCCCCTGTTCATCATGTGACTGACTCTTCTCATGTGCTGACATTTACGTTCACTCTCTAACCAAAAACCTATTACTAATGAAATTTGTTCCAAAACCTATACTCACTCTTCTTCCTAAACCTACTGACTATCCCAGTTTGAGTGGATGTTCTCTTCTACATTCAATCATCCAAGGTACAAGGTCTTTTGCCATTCGATATCGAATTATTTGAGACAACTGTTCAGAATGTAATTCAAAGCTAAGTATCCCAATCAAGGGCAAAATGCCCTTCTGGGCTTCAAGTCTTACCTAGATTTCTGTTTTCATACTTATATTTCACCAATATATTCTTATAAATATTGCATGTTCCAATACCATTATTCATCTCACAGAATGATTCCTAACCCCAATGGAACATGTTATTAACCCTAAGAATGCACCGTTCCCTCAATCTAATTTTACAGAAGAACAGGGACAGAGTTTGACTTACAATACAGAAATGTAGGTGATCTTCCACCTGCTGAGAACCTCAAAGGTCCATGTAGAAATGATCCCTGGAGAAGATGTAGGCAGCTATGAAAGACCTGAGAGAGCAAAAGTCATCTTCCATGGCAAACATCCTGGTCAGGATGAAAGGATATGTCAGAATCAGCCTCTCTCTTCTTAATTTAGAGAAGATGGACCAAACCAGGCCTGTGTGGAGAGCTGTTCCAGGAGCCTATGGTTGATCTACCATTCTAACTTGTGAAAATTTCAAAGGAAGTAGGGGCAGCCTCCGTTTCATTGGTCAATTGAAAGCAACTGTGAGGACAAAGTGTTTGCCAAGGCAGTGACCTCATTCAGTTCCTTAAAGAAATGACCACACCTTACACTTTTGGTGATGGAACACTGTGAACTTTTGATCCAGGAAGCCAGGAACCCAGAGTCAGGCCCAGTCCCAGTCCCATTGGGCTCGCTTGTTTTGATTGAACAAGGACAGAGACATTATTTTTTGGTCCTACTGTTGTGAGGATGACCAAATGCCAGGAAAGCTCTGAAAACTGGCCTTTCCAGAGAAAGCAGGTAGTGGCTCATCGCGGACTCCTGACAACTTCACAGAGTTGGCTAAGGAGACCAGATCTGAGACAGGACAGGCCATGTTGGGGGAATATATTATGGCCCACGAGTCAGACCACCCTCTGGATAGTCACAGACCTACTTGGGGGAAGGAGGTGCCTTTGTGGTTGTGGGTGTGAGTTTTTGGTTTTGTCTCATGTTCTGAGAATAGATAGGAAAGGCGGTTTGTTTGGTTTGGTATGGACTGTTTCTAGTAAGTCATGTGACAAGGCGAGTGTTTCTATGTCTGTGTGTCCCACTGTGTCCGTGGTTGTAGACATTAGAAAATAGAATGCATCAATGGATGTGTCCTGTCTAGTAGAAAGCTTCCCAGTATTCATCCTGCCCAATTTATGATTAGGCAGAAGATTGCCTTATGGATGGGCAACACCTGCTATCTTCCTAATTTCCTATTTTCTTCCTGAATTCTGGCCACACTCCAGAATAGGCTCATGGTTTTGAGTAAAAGATATGTACCACCTCCAAGCTCTGTGATATGGCCATGTACTGGATAGCTGAAGGGACTGGCGAGCACCTCAGAAAACTCAGATATCAGTTAGACCAGAAAAGTCACAGTGGAGAAACCCTGCTTTGGGCCTTTTGCTTACCTATTTTTCTTTTGCCCTGAATGTCAGGAAGGTCTTTGCCTCCAGCCACCCCTTTGTGAAGCCCTAAGAAACAGTTTTCAAATGGAAATGAATGGGCATCACCTGTGGCTCTTTGCTTAATTGCTTTGGAAAGGGATGTGTCGGAATCAGCCTCCTGGCCCTGTGTGAGGCTGTGGCTTAGATTATCAGCACCTGATGAATCTAAAGAAAGATCCCATGTGTGCATCCAAAATCAAAGGGCAAAAATTGCAGTCATTGTGGATGAAGTCTCTAGCTTTCCTCTGTAAGGTTTCTCACTTCAATCAAGTGAGAATAGGGATCCTTTGGGTCAAAAGAATTCTCCAAATCCCTGCAAAAGCTTGCCCATGTGTGCTTGGATTTTCTCATGACTCCAAATCACATAAAGAATCTAAACCCCACAGTCAGAAAGCCTCAAATTGTAGAAGTGGAAAAGTATTAATGGCAGACCTATTTGATTACTCCTGGTTCACATGAAGGGTGTCCAGGCCACTGAGATTTTAGGCAAATGAGGGACAAGGGAGCTTATTTTGGACACTGTCTTTGACTGCGCCCCTAATGGAAAACTCCAGCCAAAGGTTATGAAGAAGATGAGGGCCGTGTGGGAGTGTTTTGGTTTTAATTGTGGTCATTTGTGTGGCAGTTGGAAAAGATGATTGGGTCCACCTGGGCTTGAACTCTGGTGTGATTCCCCTTAGAGACTGAGTTCTGGAACAGACCTCAGAGAAGAATTGCCATCAATTGTTTTGGGATTTTAGGAGACCACACATGAGAGTGACCATTGGAAACTGAGATCTAGGCCCAGATTGACTTTCCACAGATCACTGGGAATCTCAGTGAGGAAATCACATTATTTTATTCTGAAAGACTTGGCAGCCATAGTTGAGAGTCAAAAAACACATGGACCTCACATTGTAGAACTCAATAGGCCTGGCTTCATGCGACCTTTTGACCACTCTTTGGGAAGCCTTGCCCTTGAGAGTTCCCCAGAGCTTTCATTGAAATGAGCTTCCTCACCATTTAACAGGTCCTGAATATATTGAAACCCACAGTGCCTCCAACATCATCCTTGAAAAATGGCTAAACAGATACCATGAAATTTTTGAAATTCCCAAGACCAGGTGGCACTGGAGAACCTTTGGATGTCCTGATGCTGATCTTGAGTACACCAGACAGTGCCTGGATTCACTAGGTTTCATGAAAATTGTGTTGAATAGAGATGCCAGTACGTTGGAGCCTGCTGAATAGTGGGCCTAGAACAGTGCTTGGCAGGTGTGTGATAAAACATGTGGTGGGGCAATGTTACTGACATGGTGCAGCCAGTAGATACTTCTGTGTAAAGGTATCTTGTTATATGGAGAGCTTTCAGGGCAATGTTCAGAATCAGGTTGCTATGGTCAAGGGGGCAAGCTATGTGGGATAGAAGCCTGGTTGGTGCATTCTCCTGCAGACCCTGACCCACCACTCGTCACAGAACTCCCTCCAGCACTGTGACACAGTTGAACTCCTTGTATTTCGTGAAGCAAATACCAAATCCCCAATGCAGCAGCAACAAACACCACGAAAATTGGAGGATGACCAAATGGCTTCACAGCCCACACTGGGAGACACTTAGCCCCCAGTGTCCACAGGTTACCTACAAAGTGAGAATTCAGCACTGCTGCCTCATTTTCATTAGAAAATAAAAAACCGTGTCCTCCAGGTCACATAGATGCAGACCCAGGTTTGATGGTCTCACTACAAAGGAAGCTAAAGCTTGTGACAACAAGATATATTTCAAGTGCCCAAATTCAGAGGCAGTTTCTCAAGAAGTCTTTAGTCCAACAGAACTCCATGTTTGTGGAGTGTTCACCCAGTCCCTTACTTTTGCAAACTCCTCTACCACCTCCAAGGTTTCAAAATCCTGAGCATATTCCATTCAAGATGTGTTTTCACTGATTTTCTAACTCTTCTCCTCTAATGATGTTTTAGTTGGAGCGAAGGTACTGTCAAGGCATTGTTCTGGATAAGAGTGGAAACATTTTTGTGTAGCACATGTTTACATACACATTGTATTCATTTTCCTATTTTCCATTCGAAATACTGAATCCCTGACACTAACCCCTACCCTACTATATTCTGACTACTAATACTAATATGATGGAGAAAAATAACCCAAACAGAATGAAAATACAACCATTTCAGAGGAGGCATGGTGTATAGTTGGACTTACCTTTTGCATTATATAGGGTAGGATTTATAAATCTAGTCAATTTTTTGTTGAAATAGTTCTCCATGTTTTTTTTAAAGTTAACCACCTATGAATTCCTTTCTCCCTTTCTCTGTAGCCTATTCACCACCTGTATTTTTATATGCACAGATAGAATCCTACCTGGTACCACACGTACATTCTTGTGAGGTGGCTGACTTGGCAGATACAAATTGTAAGGGATCACTCCTCTTAAACGATGTTGGAACCGAAAATTTAAATTATGGGTGATCTTCCTACTTGAACAATATTATTCATAAATCCATGTTCAGTAAAATAAATATTTTTCTATCTGTCGATGATATATATTTCATTATAAATTTCAATTGGCATATATATTGCTGTTTTTAATGTGTGTGTGTGTGTATGTATATATATATATATATATATATATATATATATATATATATACACTCTCCAGATTTTTCAACAAATGAAATATGTGTCTTATTTTACACTCATCAAATTCATTCATATTCATGTATGTGGATTTATAATCAACTTTTCACAAGATTATTCTTAGAAATATTCATTCACCTGAAATACATATTTGTTTCCTAGTACTGAAAACTAACTTCAGTGAATGGTGCATAAGAATCCTAATATTTCTACAGTAACTGACCCAGTTTAATATTAATGCAAGTAGATTCCAATCGGACATGATGTGTATTTTGACGTTCATTTTTATTCAACACTGGTAGATTAGTATTTCTTCAATTAATGCACATCATAGGATATAAATTTCATCCACAAGTTAGGAAATTTATAGGCATTTGTTTCACTATCAATCACTTTCTGCTTCAGAACACATGTGTTTCTCCATGTTTCTTGACTGGTCTTTAAATGAGAAAAGGGATGGACAAAGCAAGGAAAGGCACCTAAGATAGCACCGAATACAGGGAAACAGTCCTATTTGGTTGCAACCAGATTTAAAGGGCATTGCTTCTGTTGTAATCAGTTACTTCCCTGAACCCCAAGTTTAGGTTGTTTCAGAATTTTGTACCCAACATGTAAGGGAGCGGCTCAGAAGTTCACAGTCTGCAGAAGTTCAGAGAAAGCAGTTTTTGTTTCTGTTTTTTTTTCTCTGTTCTGGGCAAGTTAACATTTTAAGGACACCTGGGAGGGGGAGAGCTTTTTTCTTCTCTTTCTTTTTTCTCCCTGCCAGCTGTTAGCATGGAGTCCAGTTGGTAACTTCTTTATCTTAGAAATGTAGCCATCTCTGTGAAGCCACAATTTGAGGCCAGAGGCCTTGTTCACATATTGCCAGCATTGTGACTGACTCTATCCAAACACATTATTTTGGATTTCCATAATCGCTTTTGAAGCAAAACTAACATATCTTCATGATAAACCATAACCATAATATTAATATTAGATGTATAACTGGTTAGAATGAATGATTGTAAATCAATATAAGATTTCTTATATATTTTCAAATATCAATTCAATCCATAATTTAAAGTGGAAACAGTTATATTATTTATTCACTGTATGGTCTATTCATGCATTATCTCTATATTCATGGACACAGTGTACACCTCTTTGTACACCCAATACCCATTTATATGCCTTCAAAATATTGCTCCCAGAAATGGTGGAAGAAATACTTGTGTCACCAGATCTACATATATATTTTATCACAGTAAAATTCTGGACACAAATGCAAAGGTCACACTTAGATTGTACGAAATCCTAAATAGAAAGTGAGCATGGTTTACAAAAATCATCCATGTCAAGGTTGCCTTATGCTCTCAAATGTCAATCCTATTGGTGACTACATATTTGTTTCTTCCTAAGATTATATATTCAAACTCACCCTGTTGAAAATGTCTAATTGTATCACTCACTTTATACTTTGCCTGATTTAGTAATGTCTTTATTGATATCTGCTTTCCTACATATTTTCCTCAGTTCATTATTGTGACTGTTCTCATGTGCTGACATTTATAGTCACTCTCTAACAGAACCCCTATTGCTAAAGAACTTTTGTTCCAAATCCTATACTCAGTCTTCTTCCCAAACCTACCGACTATCTTCTTAATCCTACTGGCTATCCCTTTTTGACTGGATTTTCTCTTATACATTCAATCATTCAAGTAATGTTCGTGCGAGCATCAGAGGTAGAGACCACGAAGAGACTGTCTCATGCAACAGCAAAAGGTTTATTGGAGGTCAAGCATGCTGGGGCTCAGAGCTCACAGAAATAGAGCAGAGAGCCCTGAGAACAGCTTAAGCAGAGCTTATATTCTTTCCTTGGAAAGGGCAGGGACGGAAGTTTATTGATGGGTCACGGTGAGTGGGCGGTTTGCATGTAAACGGGTGAGGGAATATATTCTGCAATTTGGCAGTTGGGGACAGCACATTCTGGGAACAAAATTAGCAAACAGTTCTCAATATTTCAACAGTGTTTTGTTAAGCATACAGAAAAATAGGAAGTTACAAGTACCTATTTTGTTAACCTTTCATTCCCCACTTCTTCTTCTGGCTACTTATAATTATAAAAGTGATCAAGGCTGGTGTCACATTCTATGTCTGCAAGTGGGTTATTACCATAAGTTTAACTTGTCCAATTTGAGCTTGGAGAAAAAAAATTACACGTTTGAGCAAACAGGGTTTTATACTTTGCAGTAATATGAGGATTATTATTGGACCAGCCATGGTTGATAAAAACGTAGTTAACCAGAGGGAATGTATGGATCAGAATCAAACCACCCTTTTTATGCCTCTCTCAGTGACGCTCTTCAAGGTGTCTTTTTAATTTACTCATAGATTTTTTTTACAACTCCAGTATGGTCGGCATAAAAACAATATTTTTCCCTCAATGCAGCACAAAGGCCCCCTTCTCTCATGAATGGGCGGTCCAACCCTCGACTGTTCTGTAAAACAACTTCAGACAGAGAGGATAAATATTCCTGCAAAGCTGTGATGGAGGTTTCTACTATCTTTAAGTTTTGTTCTATTGCTGCTACTAATTGGGTCATTTGTTGTGTCCCATGGACTAGGGCAGGGGTTTCTGTGCCCACCCCTGCAGCAACTCCTATTCCTAATAGGATGGCTAAAGTTAGGGATATATGTTCCCAGCGGAACCGTGTTGTATGCCCGCCTGTTTGAATTTCAAATGAACCTGCATCATTATAGAGCACTCTGGGAAACATCTGCAGCATTACACAATTAATCACATCTGTTGACCATTTCATGAAAACATAAACAATGTTTAAGTATATAGAATTATACTGTTGTAGGGACAGACAAGGCAAGGCACCTAAGATAGCACCGAAAACAGGGAAACAGTGCTATTTGGTTGCAACCGGATTCAGAGTGCATTGCTTCTGTTGTAATCAATTAACGCCCTGAACCCCAAGTTTAGGTAGTTTCAGAATTTTGTACCCAACATGAAAGAAAAGGGGCTCAGAAGTTCACAGTCGGCAGAACTTCACAAAAAGATTTTTTTTTTCTGTTATTTCCTCTGTTCTGGGCAAGTTAACTTTTCAAGGACACCTGGGAGGGGGAGAGCTTGTTCTTCCTTTTCTTTTATCCTCCTTCAGCTGTTACCATGAAGCCCAGTTGGTATTTTTTATTTTAGAAATGTAGCCATCTCTGTGAAGCCCCAGCTCAAGGCCAGAGGCCTTGTTCACATATTGTGTGAAAAACTATTAAGGGGTTGTCTAACTTAGAAGTGCTGATTTTTCCAAGCAGTGGCCAAGTATAACAGGGCAACAGAAAAAGAGCAAGTTTATCTACACTGAACTCTTTTATAGGGACTCTTTTGCTGAAAGTTCTAAAGTCATCCATGGTGAAGACTTCTGGAGAAGTTCAGTTAAGATTTTTCTGTGGGCCTGGTATAGAGGGGAAAGACGGGGAAGGCGAGGAATGAGAGCAGCTCCGGGGATCTGAGAATGAGAAAAGAGAGATGTAAAAGCATAATGGAAAAGGGGTTTGGGATTTTCCTAGGAACAAAATCTTGAGCAGTAGAACAGGTAGAACAGAGGGGAAGACGGGAGTGAGTATCCCAGAAAGCCTGGGAGGGATTTTAAATTCTTAGTAACCTGTTTTCAGTGATGACAAAGCAACTTTAAAGGCCATTTTTATTACATCTTGGATAGGGGTCTGAGGGCTCTTCTCAGCTGGTTTGAGCTTTGGGTTACCTGGTAAGAGGACATGGGGAGACCGGGTGTAGGCACTGACAGGAGAAGAGAGGAGTGAGTGTTTAGAGGGGTACCTCAGTACCTGCTACCTCAGCAAGGGAGCAATGATCTGAGAACTGGCGGAGGTTTGGGTTTTTGATCTAGTAACTGGAGGAGAGAAATCAGGTTGCTGAGGTGGGACTGACAGTAGAGAGTCTGGAGCAGAAGCCTGAGGGTGAGGATCTATTGGAGATGCATAGTTCAGGAAGTGAGCGAAGGAGGTAAAAGGCCTCCACATAGGGGAATTTCCTTTCATCCTCTTGAGCACTTGCAGAAGTTAAAAAGGTAACACAGAATTTGAGGATCTAGAGACTCCTCTGGGGGCCATCAGTTTTGGTTGTCTAATTGGTAATATGGCCAATGCTGTGTACTGAATTTGATGAGGATTTTGCGTTCCACCAGGCAGCCCCTGTATGCTCAAATCCCCATCACTTACAAAAGAAGTTGGCTTTCCCTCCACACAGCCATGGCTGTTTGTGGCTTTGATAGTCTGCTGGGCAAACATACTAATCTAGTCTAGCCAACCTGCATCTGGCTCACGTGTCCCTAAATCCCTAATGTTTGTTTCCATTATCTATGGTATGGAAGGGATTTAATTGAATTTTAGTGGGATTTTCATTAGCGATATCCTAATAGGAAAGACTTATAGCCAGCTGACAAATGTCTGGGTGGAGAGCTAGCCACCAGGTCCCTAAGGGAGCTGTATACGAGTTAGAGCATACTTCTTGTCTAGTAGGATTTGTGATAAGCCATCGCTGCTGAACGGGCTGATGAGCGTTAGGTGTACTGGTGGCCAAGGGGAGAGTCTACAGCCTTATCCACATAGCGAATATGCAATTTGAAATGGTTACCAGTCTTTCCCAGTTTCCAGACAGAGTCTGGACAGGGCGCAGGCTTGAGATGAGAGGCATGGATCCAGGAAGTGTTTCCGTCTACTTTTACCGCTGTAGGTGTTATAATTAGCACCTGGTATGGTCCTTTCAAGCAGGGTTCCAGGGATGACACCTGATGTTGTCTTATGTAGATGAAGTCCCTTACTTGATATCAATGTGGAGTCCCCTTGTCCCCAGGTTGCAAGGCAGTTGTCAGATGTTTTCACCGGTATCATTGAGTTCTTTCAAGAGATTTAATTCTGTCAAGCAAGGGGGTGTGGAAGGCATCGTTAGGTCTTAGAGTTGGGGTTACATGCCTTACTAGAGGAGGTGCACCATAGAGAAATTCATAGGGGGTGAGTTTACACAAAGAAACAGAGGGAGTATTTCTTGCATGAAACAGTGGATAAGGCAGGGGCAGTCTAATATTTTATGCCGGTCTCTAAGCTTAATTTCGTTAAGGTCTCTTTAATGGTTCAATTTATTTTTTTTTCCTGTCCTGAGCTCTGGGGTCTAGAAGCACAATGTAACTTCCAATTAATCCCCTGGGTCCTGGCTAAGCCCTCACTTACCCGGGCCATGAACACCGTTTAATTATCAGACCCTATTACCTTAGGCAGGCCTTGTCTTGAAAAAATATCTTAATATCTTTCAGGATCTTCTTGACCACCGTTTGAGCCGGTTATTTATTTTTTTTTTTTTTTGTGAGAAAGAATTCAATCCATCCTGAAAATTTATCTACAAAGACTAGGAGATATTTAAGTCTATACCTTGCTGGCTTAATTTTAGAAAAGTCTACTTCCCAGAATTGTCCTGGTCTGGTTCATCGTAGGTGCTTTCCTGCAGGAAGCTTGGAAGGGTAAGCATTAACCAATTGACAGAACCGACAGGCTTTTGTTACCCGTTCAGTTATTTTTTTTCACTGTGAGTAAGTTAGTCGAAATCTCTGTTCCTGATCTTTCAGGAATGCCTGCAGTTTCTTTGAACCAAGGTGAGTAAGTTGATGTACATTTTTAACGTAGTGTAGGGCTTTCTGAAATTGCAGGCTGGGCTCAGTGAAGTTGAGCAGTTCAGTGTCAGTGTTCTTAAATGTTATCAAAAGCTTGCTGGTGCTCAAGGGTCCATTGGAATTGGGCATCCTTATTTAACAACGGGTATAAAGAAGCAGCTAAGAACACAAACCCAGGTATCCATAACCTGAAAAGGCAGCAGTCCCAAGAAACTCTCTGTGTTGTCTCCTGTTAGATGGAGGTGGTATCTGCACAACGGTTTGTTTTCTGGGCTCAGTGAACCATCATTTCCGCCCCTAAGGGAATAACCCAGGAAGATTCCTTCTTGCTGGCAAATTTGGGCCTTTTTGGCAGAAGCTCTATACCTGAGTTGAGCAAGCTCGGATAATAGTGCTTGGGTCCCAGACTCACAGTTTTCCTTGTTGTTAGCTACCAGTAGCAGGACATCCACATATTGAAGCAGGGTGACTTTGGGGTGCGTAATTCTGAAGTTGTTGAGATCTCTGTGGAGGGCTTCATCAAAGAGACTGGGGGAGGTTTTGAACACCTGTGGGAGTCTAGTCCAAGTTAGTTGACCAGAAGTTCCGTTATCTGGGTCTACCCACTCGAAAGCAAACAGCAACTGACTATCTTTATGCAGAGGCAAGCAAAAGAAAGCATCTTTTAAGTACAGAACAGTATACCATTTTCACTCAGCAACAGCAAAGTGTTTATTGGGGTTCCAGCATGCTGGGGCTCAGAGCTCACTAGACTAGAGCAGAGAGCCCTGAGAACAACTTAAACAGAGCTTACATAATTTTTTGGAGAGGACAGGGAGGGAAATTAATTGATGGGTCAGGGCAAGTGGGCAGTTTTTGTGGAACCGGGTGAGGGAGTACATTCTGCAGTTTGGCAGTTGGGGACAGCACATTTTGGGAACAAAATTAGCAAACAGTTCTCAAGATTTCAACAGTGTTTTGTTAAGCATAAAGAAAAACAGGAAGTGTCAAATACCTATTTTATTAACCTTTCACCAAAGCAAAATGAAAAGTGAGCATGGATTACTAAAAACAACCATGTCCTGGTTGCCTAATGCTCTCAAATGTCAATCCTATTGGTGACTACATATTTCTTTCTTCCTAAGATTATATATTCCACCTCAACCATATTGAAAATGCCTAATCCTATCACTCACATTATACTTTGTCTGATTTCCTAATGTCTCTATTAATATCTGCTTTCCTACATATTTTTCCCCAGTTCATCATTGTGACTGACTCTTTATATGTGCTCATATTTACTTTCACTCTCTACCCGAAACCCTATTGCTAATGAACCTTTTGTCCAAATCCTATACTCACTCTTTTTTCTAAACCTACTGACCATCTTCCTATTCCTACCGACTATTCCTTTTTGACTGGATGTTCTCTTGAACATTCAATCATCCAAGGTACAAGGTCCTATGCCATTGCATATTGATTTATCTGAGACATCTGTGCAGAACATAATTCAAAGCTAAGTATACCACTAAAGGGCCCAATGTCCTTCTGGCTTCAAATCGTACCTAGAATTTTGGTTTCATACTTATATTTCACCTATATATTCTTGTGAATATCGCAGGTACCCAATACCATTATTTGTCCAGCAGAATAATTCCTAACCCAAATAGAATATGTTATTAACCCTAACCATACACTGTTCCTCAATCTAACTTTGCAGAAGAGCAGGGACAGAGTTGGTATTACAATACAGGAATGTACGGGATCTTCCACCTGCTGAGAACCTCAAAGGTTGATGCAGAAATGATCCCTGGAGAAGATTTAGGCAGCTATGAAGGGCCTGAGAGAGCAAAAGTCATCTTCCAAGGCAAACAACCTAGTCGGGATGAAGGGATGTATCTGAATCAGCCTCTCTCCTCTTGATATAAAGAAGATGGACCAAACCAACCCTGTGTGGAGAGCTTCTCCTGGGTGCCTATGGTTGATATACAATTCTAACTTCTGAAAGTGTCACAGGAAGTAGTGGCAGCCTCCATCTCAAGGGACCCTTGAATGCAACTGTTAGGACAAAGTGGTTGCCAAGGCAGTGACCTCATTCCGTTCTTGAACGAATTGACCTACCTCACTTCTTGGGGGATGGAACTCTCTGAACTTGGGATCCAGGAAGCCAGGCACAAAGACCCAGTACCCGTCCCATTCCCAGTAGGCTCACTTGTTTGGATTTAACAAGGACAGAGTCTGTCTTTCTTGGTACCTAAAGATTTGAGGATGGCCAAATTCAAGTAGACCTCTGAAAATGGGCCTTTCCTGAGACAGCAGGTAGTGGTCAGCACAGGCTCCTGACAACTTCACAGAGTTGGACAAGGAGAACAGATCTGAGACAGGACAGGCCATTTTGGGGAAACATAGTATGGCCCACCAGTCAGAGGACACTTCGGATAGTCACAGACTTACTTGGGGGAAGGAGGTGACTTTTTGAGTGTGGTTGTGAGTTTGTGGTTTTGTCTCATGTTCTGAGAATAGGTAGGAAAGGCTGTTTGTTTGGTTTGGAGTGAACTGTTTCTAGAAAGTCCTTTGACAAGGTGAGTGTTTCTAGGTCTGTGTATCCCAGTGTGTCTGTGGTTGTAGACATTAGAAAAGAGCATGCATCCATAGATGTGTCCTGTCTAGTAGAAAGCTTCCCAGCATTCATTCTTCCCAATTTATGAATGGACTGTGGCTCGCCTTATAGAAAGGCAACACCTACAACCTTCTTAATTTCCTGTTTTCTTCCTGAATTTTGGCCACTCTCCAGAATAGGCTAATATTTTTGTGTCAAAGATATGTACCACCTCCAAGCTCTGTGACATGGCCATGTACTGGTTAGCTGAAGGGAATGGCGAGCATCTCAGAAAACTCAGATATCAGTGTGACCAGGAAAGTCTCAGTGGAGAAACCATGCTTTGGACCTTTTGCTAACCTATTGTTCTGTTGTCCTGAGTGTCAGGAAGGTCTTTGCCTCAGGCCACCCTTTGTGAACCCTGAAGAAAACAGTTTTAAAATGGAAATAAATGGGCATCACCTGTGGCTCTTTGCTTAATTACTTTGGAAAGGGATGTGTCTGAATCAGCCTCTTGGCCCTTTGTGAAGCTATGGCTTAGTTTCTCAGTGCCTGATGGATCTAAAGAAAGATTCAATGTGTGCATCCAAAACCAAAATGGCAAAAATATCAGTCATTGTGCATGAAGTCTCTCACCTTCCTCTGTTATTTTCCTGATGTCCATCAAGTGAGAATAGTGATCTTTTGTGTCAAATGAGTTCTTCCAATCCCTGCAGAGGTGCTTCAGTTTTCTCATGACTCCAAATCACATAAGGAATCTATACCTGACAGTTAGTAGGCATCAAATTGGAGAACCAGAGCAGTATTAACGGCAGACCTATGTGATCAATTCTGGTTCACTGGAAGGGTGTCCAGGCTACCCTGATGTTAGGCAAATGAGGGGCAAGTGAGCTTATTTTGGACACTCTCTTGGACTGCGCCATTCATGGAAACCTCCAGCCAGACGTTATGATGAGTGTATATATGAAAAAAGATGAGGGCCTTGGGGGAGTGTTTTGGTTTTAATTGTGGTCATTTGTGTGGCGGTTGGAAGAGATGACTGGGTCCATCTGGGCTTGAACTCTGGTGTGATTCTGCTCAGAGACTAAGTTCTGTAACTGACCTCAGAGAAGTAATTGCTTTGGAAAGGGATGTGTCTTAATCAGCCTCTTGACCCTGTGTGAGGCTGTGGCTTAGAATATCAGCACAAAATGGATCTAAAAAAGATCCCATGCATGCATCCAAAACCAAAATGGCAAAAAGAGCAGCCATTGTGGATGAAGTCTCTGGCCTTCCTTTGTAAAGTTCAGAAAGAATAAAAGAAATTGAAATTGAAACGTAAAGAACTAGGTTTTGTAAAGTTTACAAGCTGCACTGAGAACCTGAAATTCCTGAGTCAGTAAAGACAATTCTTTGATGTGTCCATTAGATGTGAGTTGAAATCTTCCCAGACGACCTTGTTACTTAACAACCCCTTCCCAGAAACCGTGCAGCTCAGCACATATACATCTCAGGGCTTCAACCAATCAGTTTAAATGTCTACCCCTTCACAGGGCTGACCAATCACCCCCTGCCCGACCTGTTCCCGCCAATGAATGTGCTAATCATGTTTTGGAGTTGTTATTTGATTTTCCCAGGGTACATGGTAATTTGCTAAAGGAGGCTATGATGTATGTAAAGTCCCTGCCCTCTCTAAAGAATGTATATAAACTCTGCTCAAATTGTTCTCTGGGCTCTTTGTTGTTTGCTTTTCTGATGTGAGCTCTGAGCCCCAGCATGCTGGACCCCCAATAAACCCTTTTCTGTTTCATGAGAAAGTCTCTTGGTGGTGTTTTTCTCCGACCTTCGCCCCACCTTTTCATCTGGAGGCCCCAGGTGAGATATTCGGCAACAGCGGACAAAAGACGCCAACTGACTTCTCTTAGGGTAAGTAAGGCGCCTGTTTCTTGTTTTGGGTTTCCGTTTAAGGCGTGGCAAAGTTGCTGTGGGTGAGGGCATTAGGTCTCTCCTATGTTGGCTGACAGAAGTGTCACAGAGCCAAAGGTCACGTCCCTGGGGGCACTCCAGAGGACTAGGGAAATCAAGGAATAGTAGTTTCCTCAACTGGGTTATATTTTGCTTCAGGATTCGGTTTTCCAGCCCAAAAGGTTTTGCCAGCTACTCAGTTTTGTTCATTGTCCTGAACTCAGGTTGAGTTTACTGTCTGTATTTATTGTCTAACCCATCAGGTTTTGCCAGTTACTCAGTTCTAATCGTTGTCTTGGACTCATGGTAAACGTTTACTGTTTGTCATTGTGTGTGTCGAGTTTGTGTCTTCACTCTCCCTGTTTGAGTAACTTCCATTATGGGACAAAGCACTTCTATGCCTCTGTCCCTGACCCTTGATCATTGGACTGATGTCCGCTCAAGGGCCCAGAATCTTTCTTTTTCAGTAAAACGCCAGAGCTGGCAGACTCTCTGAGCTTCAGAATGGCCCATCCTGGGAGTCGGATGGCCACCAGAAGGATCCTTCCACTTCCCTCTAATCCGAAAAGTCAGAGATATTGTCTTTTAGCTGGGGCCACGTGGCCACCCAGATCAACAGACATATACCCCTTCCCTCATGATTATATCATTCAAACCTTCCACAACTCCCGCTCTCCCCACCATTCTCCCTGAGTCACAAGACTGGATACTCTTCCCCCTCCTCATTCTCTACCCTCGCTCCCCAACCCCCAACATGTTTCAGATGATCCTCCCGCCACTGACTCAGCCTCTCAGCTGCTAGAGGCAATTGGGCCAGACTCAAGCCCTCCAGGGGACTTCCCTGCAGCAGCAGCAGCCCCTCCTCCCCTGGAGGAAGCTGGGCCACCTAAAGGAACCCGGCGGTGATGGATAATAGAAAACTCAGAATCCCCTGTGATGCTCCCTCTCTGTCCCTACGGGCCAATGAACCGTCCCAACTGGGAACCCAACAACTTTGAAGGTAGGTAGCATCTGTCCACTTATCGCCGGGCTCTAATAGCGGGTATAGCGGGTCACCAAGCGACCGCCAGAGGGCCGACTAATTTGGCCAATGTAAGAGAGATTATCCAAGGGCCTAATGAGTCTCCCTGTATGTCTCAGGAGAGAATTATGGAAGCATAAAGGAAATATACTTCTTTTGATCCTCAGGCAGAGGACCAAAAGGCATCTGTTGCAATGGCCTTTATCGAGCAGGCTGCCCTAGATATTAAGAGAAAGTTACAATGTCTAGATGGATTACAAGATATGATGTTAAGAGATTTAGTCAGAGAACCTGAGACAGTATATTATAAGAGAGAAATTGAGGAGGAGAAGGAACAGAGGAGAGAGAAGGAAAGGGAACAAAAGAAGGATGAAAGGAGCAAAAGGCAGACTAAAGCATTGGCTAAGGTTTTATTCACAGCAAAAAATACTCCAGAAGGTTAAATGCAGGGAGACAGAAAGGGATACCTGGGCCCACGCCAAAGGCTGCCCCTGGCATCAGATCAATGTGCCTACTGAAAAGAAAAAGGACACTGAGCCAAAGAGTGGCCCAAAAAGGAGCAGCCACACGAGCCCGCCATGCTGACTCTAGAAGAGGACTAAGAAAGTCGGGGCTTGGATCCCCTCCCCGATCTCAGGGTAACATTTGAAGTGGAGGGGATTCCAGTGAACTTTGAAATGGAAACAGGAGCAGTATACTCAGCCCTTAAGACCCCACTGGGCCCCCTATGAATAAATAAATGGTCCCTAGTTCAAGGGGCTAATGGCAGTAGATATCAGGCTTGGACAAAAAAGAGGATTATGAACCTAGTAAATGGAAAAGTCCACACTCTTTTCTAGTAATCCCAGAATGTCCAGCCCCATTGATGAGCAGGGATCTGCTTACCAAACTCTGGTCTAGAATGACCTTTATCCCTGATGGTCCCCAAGTGGAGTTTCTAAAGCCTTCAGTAAAAGCTCCCATAGTCACGGCTTTGACTATGTCCGTAGAAGGTGAACATCACTCTTCGTGTCCCCTAGGACTGATCAACAAAGCAAACTCGCACAGAAATGGATAAAAGATTATCCTAATGTCTGGGCAGAAACTGCTGGGTTAGGTCTAGCCCTTAAACAACCTCCAATAGCAGTATAATTAAAAGCCTCTGCCTCTCCAATCAGTGTTAAACAATATCCCCTAAGCAAAGAAGCTAAGGATGGGATAAGGCCCCATATTCAGAAATACCTGACTCTTGGGGTCTTAAGGCTCTGTCAATCAGCCTGGAATACCCCGCTGCTACCAGTTAGAAAGCTAGGAACTGGGGATTACCATCCTGTTCAAGACCTAAGAGAGATCAACAACAGAGTGGAGGACATTCACCCCACAGTACCCAACCCATATAATTTGCTTAGCACTCTGAATCCGGACCGGGAATGGTACACTGTGCTGGACTTAAAAGATGCTTACTTCTGCTTGCCCCTACATAAGGACAGTCAGTTGCTGTTTGCTTTCAAGTGGATAAACCCAAAAACTGGAACATCTGGCCAATTAACTGGGACTAGATTCCCACAGGAGTTCAAAATCTCCCTCACTCTCTTTGATGAAGCCCTCCACAGGGACTTCAATGACTTCAGAACTGCCCACCCTGAAGTCACCCCACTCGAATATGTGGATGATCTGCTACTGGCAGCCGACACCAAGGAGAACTCTGAGTCTGGGACCCAAGCACTATTATTCGAGCTTGCTCGGCTTGGATATAGGGCTTCTGCCAAAAGGCCCACTTTTGTCAGCAAGAAGTAATCTTCCTGGGTTATTCTCTTAGGGATGGCAAACGATGGCTCACTGAGCCCAGAAAACAAACCGTTGTGCAGATACCTCCCCCTTCTAATAAGAGACAACTCAGAGAGTTTTTGGGACTGCCAGCTTTTGCAGGTTATGGATTCCTGTGTTCGCATCTCTGGCTGCACCTTTATACACTCTGATGAAAGGGGATGCCCACTTCCAATGTACCCCTGAGTACAAACAAGCTATTGATAATGTCAACAAAAAGGTGCTGCTCTCTGCTTCATCCTTAGCACTACCAGATGTAGATAAACCCTTCAATCTCTACATAGAAGAAAAGAAAGGAATAGCACGGGGAATGCTCACTCAGACATTGGGACCTTGGAAATGGCTAGTAGCATTCTTATAAAAAAAACTGGACCCAGTGGCTAGCGTGTGGCCCCTTTGCTTAAGAGCTATAGCAGTGGCAGCCCTTCTAATAAAAGATGCTCATGAATGAACGTTGGGACAGAAGCTCACCATTATAGTCCCCCATGCCCTGGAGAGCATCATCTGCCAGCCTCCAGAGAGGTGGCTATCAAACTCCAGAATTAAGCACTACCAGAGCCTCTTGCTTGACAAAGACAGTATAATGCTGGGACCCCCTGCTCCACTCAACTCGGCTACACTGCTGCCAGAAGTATCATCAGGACCCGTCGCTCATGAGTGTCAAAACATACTGGCAGAGAAAACCAGTATACGACAAGACTTGAAGGATCAGCCACTGCCTCGCCCTGAAGTCGTATGGTTTACGGACGGCAGCAGCTTTCTCCAAGACGGTAAGCGGCGGGCTGCACGAGCAGTACTTAGCAAAACTAATGTCATCTGGTCCTCTGGTGTCCCAGAAGGGACATCAGTCCAAAAAGCAGAACTGATTGCTCTTACGAAAGCATTGGAACTAGCAACAAGCAAAAGGGCAACCATATACACTGACAGCCGCTATGCATTTGCCACTGCTCATGTGCACAGGGCTATTTACCAGCAAAGAGAATAGTAACCTCTTCCAGGAAAGAAATAAAGAATGAAGATGAGATCCTCCACCTTCTCTCAGCAGTGCAGGGCCCTAAAGAACTAGCTATATGGCACTGTCCAGGGCCCCAGGAGGGAAACGACCCCGTGGTGGTTGGAAACAGAAGGGCAGATGAGGAAGCTTAATTGGCAGCCCTAAACGAAGTGACTCTGTTAACTTTTTCCACATGGGGGGGAACAAAAATCAGGAGACTTGGCAGCTCCGGAACCTTCAGGCAACTTATCATCTGAGGAGACAGATACAGAACTCTGGGACCCTACAGAGCCAAGTTTACAATTTCAAAAAGCCCACCTTTATGTCAAAGACTTACACTAGCTCACCCACTTAGACTCAAAGAAGTTGTAGGCACTCTTAAAGGACCGAAGAAAGGACTTATTATTGACTGACTCAAAGAGGAAAGAAATAGCTGAGCAGGTGACTAGAGCTTGTCAAGTCTGTCAATTAGTTAATACTTACCCATCCAAGCTTCCTGCAGGAAGCACTTATGAGGAACCAGACCAGGACAATTCTGGGAAGTGGACTTTACTCAAATTAAGCCAGCAAGCTATGGACTTAAATATCTCCTAGTCTTTGTAGGTACTTTTTCAGGATGGGTCGAAGCCTTCCCCATGAAGAAAAAACCGGCTCAGATGGTGGTCAAAAAGATCCTAGAAGACATTTTTCCAAGGTCCGGCTTGCCTAAGGTAATAGGGTCTGACAATGGACCGGCATTTGTAGCCCAAGTAAGTCAGGGATTCGCCAGGACCCTGGGGATTAATTGGGAGTTACATTGTGCTTATAGACCCCAGAGCTCAGGACAGGTAGAAAGGATGAATAGAACCATCAAAGAGACCTTAACGAAATTAAGCCTGGAGACCGGCATAAAATATTGGACTATGCTCCTATCTTATGCACTGTTTCCTGCAAGAAATAACCTCTATGCCTCTTTGTGTAACCTCACCAATTATAAAATTCTCTATGGTGCCCTTCCTCCAGTAAGGGACCTAACCCCAACTCGAGACTTAATGATTCCTTTCACACACCCTTGCTTGACAGACTTAAAGCCCTTGAACAAACCCAGCACCCAGCGATACCTGTGGAAATAGTTGGCCACTGCTTATCAGCCTGGAGACAAAGAAACCCCACATTGTTATCAAGTGGGAGACTTAGTCTACGTGAGACGGCACCAGGTGTCATCCCTGGAACCCCGCTGGAAAGGACCATACCAGGTGTTTCTTATAACACCTACAGTGGTGAAATTGGATGGGATCACTTCCTGGATACATGCCTCACATCTCAAGCCTGTGCCCTGTACAGATTCCGGCTGGAAACTGAAACTGACTGGTAACCCTCTCAAGTTGCGTGTCTGTCGTGTGGATAGGGCTATGGATTCTTCCCCTGGCCACCAGCATTCCTAATCCCCATCAGCCTGTTCAGCAACAATGGCAAGTTATAAATCCTACTGGGCAAGTAGTGTGGTCTATTTCACATACAGCCGCTTTATGGACTAGGTGGCCATCTCTCCACCAAGACATTTGTCAGCTTGTTATAGGCCTCTCTGACTGGGATCTCCCTGACATAGAGACCCCACACATATCCCACTCAAACCCAAACCAGGGCAACATAGACCACCTTACCCCATGAATTATGGATGTCATCTCCCCAACTGAGGTGTAAACCAGCCAGTCTTGATTTTTATGTGTGCCCAGCTGATTTCCGAAGTTGCAAACAGGCCCAAACCTGTGGAGGACCCATTGACTTTTATTGTAGATCTTGGGGATGTGAACAAACGGGAGTGCATGGTGGAACCCAAACTCTCCAGACAGTATGATTCAGGTAGGACCAAATGACACCTGGATTGATTCCAAGAAATGTGCCGCTAGCCAAGCGGTGTCAAAAACTCGCTGTGGAAAGAATAGTCTATGTTACCCCCTCAAATAACTTTCACTTCCAAAGGAAGGGGATACCTCAGAACAACATGGCCTATGGGAAATACTAGGGGAATGCAATTTTATATTTATGGCCCTGGTTATGACTTTGCTCTCTGGTTCACCATCCAGCTTAAAAAGGAAGAAAAGCCCACAGCAATAGGGCCAAATCCCCTCAAGCCAGGAATTAAACCTCCTAAACCTCCCATGCCTAGATCTACCAGAACCCCTCTACCATCTCATACTTCCTGGTTTCGGTCTTTGCCTACTTTCCCAGTCCAGAATACAGCTGACTCCTCCCCCTGGGAACTAATTAAAGGAACCATTATGGTACTGAACTCCACACAATCAGAACTCCTTGCATTTCAGCCCAGGTATTAGATAGCTCTGTAAATTATTGTGTAATGGTGCAGATACTCCCCAGGGTGCTCTATGATGATGCAGAATAATTTGAAGGTCTACTAGGGGGACTAACAACCTGATTTCACCGGGAGCCAGTGTCTCTTACTCTAGCCATCCTACTGGGGATAGGAGTTACTGCAGGAGTGGGTACGGGAACAGCTGCTATGATCCGTGGGTCACAACAAATGGCCCGATTAGAAACAGCAATAGATCAAGACTTGAAAACGTTAGAGACCTCCATCACAGTTTTGCAGGAATCCTTAACCTCTCTCTCTGAGGTTGTTTTAAAAAAAAGGCAAGGATTAGACCTCCTCTTCATGAGGGAGGAGGGCATCTGTGCTTCACTGAGAGAAGAATGCTGTTTTTATGCTGACCATAGTGGAGTTTTAAAGAATCCATGAGTAAATTGAGAAAATGCCTTGAAGAGCACCAGAGAGAAAGGGAGATTCAACAAGGGTGTTTTGAGTCATGGTTTACCCAGTCCTCTTGGTTAACTAAACTCTTATCAGACTTAGCTGGACCCCTGATCATCCTTATGGTGTTACTAAATGTGGGACCTTGTTTGCTAAACTGCATAGTTTCCTTTCTCCAGGTTCAGATTGGGCAGGAAAAAACTCATGGTAATCAGATAAAAATACTATCCACTGGCAGAAATAGAATCTGAGAACCCGCAATAATTATGATTCATTACTTTTAAGATTAAAAGTAGTTAGAAAAAGGAGTGGAAAATGAAAGAATAAAAGAAATTTAAATTGAAACGTAAAGAACCAGGTTTTGTAAAGTTTCCAAGCTGCACTCAGAACCTGAAATTCCTGTGGCAGTTAAGACAATTCCCAGAACTGCCCATTAGATGTGTGTTGAAATCTTCCCTGACCACCTAGTAGCTAAACAACCCCTTCCCAGAAACCCTGCAGCTCAGCACGAATACATCTCAGGGTTTCAACCAACCAGTTTAAATGTATACCCCTTCTCAGGGCTAAAAAATCACCCCCTGCCCGACCTGTTCCCGCCAATGGATGTGCTAATCTTGTTTTAGAGTTGCTATTTGATTTTCCTGCGGCGTATGATGATTTCCTAAAGGAGGCTATGATGTATGTAAAGTCCCTGCCCTCTCTAAAGAATGTATATAAACTCTGCTCAAGTTGTTCTCGGGGATCTTTTTTCTTTCCTCCTCTGGAGTGAGCTCTGAGCCCCAGATGCTGGACCCCCAATAAACCATTTCTTTTGGCATGAGACAGTTTCTTGTTGGTCTTTTCCTCCAACGTTTGATGACCTTTTCAGTTCCTGACTACCTTCAAGTGAGAATAGCAATCCTTTGAGTCAAATGAGTTTTTCAAAGACCTGAAGAGGCTAGCCCATAGGTGCTTGGGTTTTCTCATGACTCCAAATCACAGTAAGAATATATACCTGACAGTCAGTAGGCCTCAAATTGGAGAAGAAGAGCAGTATTAGCAGCAGGGCTATTTGATCATTCCTGCTTCAAAGGATGGGGTCCAGGCCACCCAACGCCCTTATGGACTTCAAATCTTACCTAGATTTCTGTTTTCATACTTATATTTCACCGCATATTCATGTAAATATCACAGGATTCCAATACCATTATTTATTCTGCAAAATGATTCCTAATCGAAATCGAACCTGTTATTAACCTTAACCATACACTCTTCCCTCAATCTAACTTTACAAAAGAACAGGGAAATTGTTGATCTTACAATACAGGAATGTAGGCGATCTTCCACCTGCTGAGAACCTCAAAGTTCCATGCAGAAATCATCCCTGAAGAAGATGTAGGCACCTATGAAGCATGTGAGAGAGCAAAAGTCAACTTCCATGTCAAACAACCTGGTCAGGATGAAGGAATGTGATTGAATCAGCCTCTCTCTTCTTAATGTAGATTAAATGGACCAAACCAGGCCCAGGCCTGTGTGGAGAGCTGTTCCTGGGTGCCTGTGGTTGATATACCATTCTAACTTGTGTAAGTGTCACAGGAAGTAGGGGCAGACTCCATCTCATGGGACCCTTGGAAGCAACTGTTAGTACAAAGTGGTTGCCAAGGCAGTGACCTCATTCATTTCCTGAAGGAAGTCACCTACCACACTTCCTTGGTGATTGACTGCCAGGCACCCAGAGAAGTCCCAGTCCCAGTCCCAGTGGTCTCAATTGTTTGGATTTATCAAGGACAGAGTCAGTCTTTCTTGGTACCTACTTAAGTGATGATGGCCAAATGCCAGGAGAGGTCTGAATAGAAGCCTTTTCTGAGAAAGCAGGTAGTGGCTCAACCATGGCTCCTGACAACTTCAAAGAGTTGGCAAAGAAGACCAGATCTGAGACAGAACAGGCCACTTCGGGGAACATAGTATGGCCCACCAGTCAGAGGACACTGAGGATAGTCACAGACATACTTGGGGGAAGGAGGTGCTGTTGTGGGTGTCCCTATGAGTTTGTTGTTTAGTCTCATGTTCTGAGAATAAGTCGGTTTGTTTGTTTGGAGTGGAATGTTTCTAGAAATTTGTTTGACAACATGAGTGTTTCTATGTCTGTGTATCCCACTGTATACATGGTTATAGACATTTGAAAAGAGAATGCATCAATGGTTGTGTCCTGTCTGGTAGAAAGCTTCCCAGCATTCATCCTGCCCAATTTAAGAATGGAGAGTGGCTTGCCTTATGGATGGGCAACACCTACTACCTTCCTAAGTTTCTCTCTTCTTCTTGAATACGGGCCACTCTCCAGAATAGTCTCATGGTTTTTTTTTTTTCCAAGCTCTCTGACATGGGCATGTACTTAATAACTGAAGGGAATGGGAGCATCTCAAAAACTCAGAATTCTGTGTGACCAGTAAAGTCTCAGTGGAGAAACACTGCTTTGGGCTTTTTGCTTACCTATTGTTCTGTTGTCCTGAATGTCAGGAAGGTCTTTGCCTCAGGCCACCCCTTTGTGAAGCCTGAAGAAAACAGTTTACAAACGGAAATGAATGGGCATCACCTGTGGTTCTTTGCTTAATTGCTTTGGAAAGGGATGTGGCTGAATCAGCCTCTTGGCCCTTTGTGAGGCAGTGGCTTAGATTGTCAGCATCTGATGCATCTAAAGAAAGTTTCCAAGTGTGCATTCATAACCAAAATGGCCAAAAGAGCAGTCTTTGTGGATGAAGTGTCTCGCCATCTTTTGTAACCTTCCTGGCCTCCATCAAGTGAAAATAGGAATTCTTTGGGTCAAATGAGTTCTTCAAAGCCCTCTAGAGGCTAGCCGATAGGTGCTTGAGTTTTCTCATGACACAAATTCTCATGAAGAATCTATACCAGACAGTCAGTAGGCCTCAAATTGGAGAAGCGGAGCAGTTATAGAGCAGGACTAATTGATCACTCTTTGTTCACAGGAAGGGTGTCCAGGCCAAGCTGACTTTAGGCAAATGAGGCGCAAGTGTGCTTATTTTGGACAGTGTCTTGGGCTGTGCCCCTCATGGAAACCTCCAGCCAGAGGTTATGATGAGTGTATATGTGGAAGAAGATGAGGGCCATGTGGGAGTGTTTTGGTTTTAATTGTGGTCAGCTGTGTGGTGGTTGGTAAAGATGCCTGGGTCCACCTGAGCTTGAACTATGGCGTGATTTCCCATAGAGACTGAGTAATGGAACTGACCTCAGAGAAGTATTGCCATGAATTGTGTTGGGATTTTAGGTGGCCATGCATGAGATTCACCCTTGAAAACTGAGATATAGAAAAGGGTGGCTTTCCAAAGAGTACTGTCAAACTCAGCCTGGATATCACATGACTTTATTCTGAAAGATTGGCCACCATAGTTGAGAGTCAAAACATACATGGACCTTACATTGGAGACCTCAATGGGCCTGGCTTCATGTGTCCTTTGGGCCACTCTTTGGGAAGCCTTGCCTCTGAGAGTTCACCAGAGCTTTCCTTGAAATGTGCTTCTTCAAAATTTAATGGTTCCTGAATGAATTTAAACCCACAGTTTCCCCAAATTCATCCTTGAAAAATGGCTAGATAAATACCATGAAATTTTTGAAATTCCCATGACCAGGTGGCCCTGGAGAATCTTTGGATGTCCTGTTGCTGATCATGAGGGTACCAGACAGTGCCTTGATTGACTGGGTTTCATGAAAACGGTGTATAACACAGATACCAGTATGTTGGAGGCTGCTGAGTAGTGGGCCCAGAGCTGTGATGTGCAGGTGTGTGATAAAGCATCTCTTGTCAAGCCATGTGGATCTGTCATTGACTTCCAAATGGCTTGTGGCTGACATGGTGCAGACAGGAATCACGTATATGTCTGAATCCTCTCCATAAAAGGCATCTTGTTATATGGAGATGTTTCAGGGCAATGTTCAGAATCAGGTTGCTATGGTTAAGGGGACAAGCTATGTGGAATAGAAGCCTGGTTGGTGCATTCTCCTGCAGACCCTGACGCACCACAGGTGACAGGACTCCCTCCAGCACTGTGTCCCAGTTGAACTCCTTGTATTTCGTGAAGCAAATACCAAACTCCCAGTGCAGCAGCAAGAAACACCATGAAAAGTGGAGGATGACCAAATGGCTTCACAGTCCACATGCGGAGACACTTAGCTTTCAGTGGCCACAGTTTACCTACAAAGAGAGAAGTCAGCACTGCTGCCTCATGTTATTTGGAAAATAAGAAACAATGTCCTCCAGGTCACATAGATGCAGACTCCGCTTTAATGGTCTCCTTAGAATGGAAGCTAAAGCTCCTGACAACAACATATATGTCAAGTGCCCATCCTCAGAGGCAGTTTCTCAAGTAGTCTTTAGGCAGGCAGAGCTCCATGTTGGTGGAGTGTTTACCTTTTAGACCAGGATGCAAGAAAAGACCACTGACTCCAATTAAAATCAAATTAAAGCAAACTTATTATTTCCACCACCCGGGCTGTGTCTCCCTCCCAAAACCACGGGAACAAGAGAGCAACCCCACCTTTCCTACAGAATGGCTTTATAGCGCAGAATGTTACAGAAAAGGGTGGTTACAGATAACAGAACTCTGACAAGCATCACACTAACGATAGTTTACATTTTTTTTTTTTTTTTGCTGGCCCCAACATCAGAATTTATGAGAACCATTAGAGCCTCAGAGAGTGTCGTCTGGCCAGGGAAGGCCAATATTTATGAGGTGTAAATAAAGTTTCAGAGAGGGCGGTTATCTGGTCAGAGAGCCATGCATGGGTGAGTTCAAGGCATCTGCAGGCATTCAAAGCAGGTTCAAAATTTGCTGTAATTTATAGTTAAGCCAAAATTATCTTTTCATGGCTATGTGGCAAGATGGCTCCAATTTAAATAAAATATCAGGTTGGGTCTATCATTCCCCCATTTTCTAATGTGTCCCTTTCAAATCTTTGATAGGGTAGGGGACGAGCACTGAGGGAAATTTAATTCCTCAGGTAACAGTCTCCCCATTTTTTGAACTCACCCAAAACCGGTCTCCCTGATTTTACTGACTTAATTAATTACTTATATTGATAGTCTATTTATTTTTGGCTCCATTGTAGTAAGAAGCGAGGCGTCACTCATTTTGACTTCTTCTGAGCTGAGAGAGGGTGACGTGAGGGGGTACGGTCTGAGAGACATGAGTTGCCTTTTCGAAGTCAGTTCGGTTTGAAGTCTGGTTGGGGAAGTACAGGTTGTAAAGTCATCTGGGGATGGGTTCTTCTATGAGAGAAACAAAATACATGAGTACTGAATAAATGTTGCAGCAGCTGGAACATGTCACTGTATAGAAGTTCCCTCACCAGTCTTAAATATCCCCAGTTATCAGGACTGTCAACTTAATATTTAACATTTAGGGTTACAGTTGTCCCTCCCCATAAAATACAGTGTTATAATTTAATACCATCTGATCCTGCAAAATTCTTTTACTAGTATGACCTCTGTGTCTAATAGAGAAACCCTTAATTCTGTTACTCAAGGCTGGATAATTGTACTAGCAAACTCCAATATTACCTGTGTAGGTTAGGAATATCTGTAGGCCTTAAACTAAAAACTTCTGCCTCTGGCAGCTCCTCTTGATAGTCTCTTTTTATAGTTATCAGGCATTCCTCTCTGAGAACCCTTCTTTGTAGCCTCCAGTCTTATTTATTTTGGGAGGCTAACATAAAGTGTATACCTTAAAATATTATTATTACTGTTATTATTTAAAATGCCCAGGAATGGCTGTATTTTGCGTTTAACTGTCTTTCCTAAATGTTTAAGATGAAGCAGTCAAACTGACTTTTGTTTCTATCTATTATGAACAGTCAGCTGAGCTTTTACGGGAGTCATTCCTGGGGAAACTTGAGAGCAGCTTCTCAGTTCTGCTAGTGCCATTTTCGCTAGGTGTGTCCAGGTCTTGCTTGACCCTGTGGCTTCCCTCGGAAGCATCAGGGATGTCTCCCTTCTCTGATGACTTTCTTCTTCATAGAAAATGCACTGATTGGCTTTCTGTTCTCCAGTGGCTCAGAGTTGCAAAGCTCTTTAGGGAAGTCCCCTGTTCCCTGGATACAGACTGACTCAGAGGGCAAGAATCAAATATTGGTTTTCTTGGCCCTTTTCATTTAACTTTAATTTTAAATCCTAATTTTAAACATCCAGCAAATAAATTTTAGCAGCCTTATATTAAGAGTACTGGGCTTTAATGTCTGTAATTTAAAATTATTTATCTTTTTATTAATTGGGATCTGTATTTTTCTGTCTGTCTTTTGGTGATGACTTGTTATCTTTAATTAACCCATGTTGTGTTCTTAAAGCAACACTTCTGTAAAACACTAACAGGGAATCTTTAGATCACTTATAAGGAAATTACAAAATAAAATTAACAAGAGTAAATATACTTAGTTCGTGTAATAGCTACCCTGAATTTTTAGGCTGAGTTATTTATTATATTTCTTGTTTGAGATCCTAATAATCTTGATATGAAAAAAAAAGAACTTTTGAATGTAACTTTAAATGAAATAACATCTGACCCACTGCTTTTGTAGTCATTCTCACATGTAGTAAGTTGGGACACAGAGCCTTATCTCAAGTAAGGCAGGGCTCTTTATAAATCTTAAGTGTTTTAGTTCTAAAGATGGTCTTTGTTTTTAAATATCAGTTTAAAAAGTTAACATTAATTGTTTGAGGTCACATGAACATTAGTTAACACCATATAATATAACATTTAAAACATGAATAAAATAAACGCTGAAAGTTTTATCCTTTTCATAGCTAAGGCTCTCATTAACATAAAAATACATTCAAATTGTTCCCCAATGTAAAAAAGTAACATAAAAGTTTACATATCTTATTGATAAAAGGTAAATAAATGCCCAATATATTTTTTTTTTACCATACAACTTCAGAACACCAGCTTCACATAATGCTCTTTTAAAGTTTCTACCTTAGAGACTTGTATTCCTGGAAGATATGAGCACATTAATAGCATCACAATTGCATTGATGTTTCTACATTAACCAAGTTTAGCTTTTAAAGAAATGGCAGTACAGTGCTCTAAAATAACAGATCGTATTTAATAAGTTGTTTAATATTTATGGTTGCTTGCTCTAGAAAAATAAAACTTAATAAACACAATGCTATTGGTAAACGTATGTTTTAAGAAATTTTTGTGTCTTTTACACATGACTGATTTTTACAATCTTATACAGACTTTAGAACAAACTTATACAGACCTTAGTAAATCAATAACATATCTAACAAGAATACTCATGAATGAGTAATCAAATATCAAATTTAATTTATTTATTTATCAAAATATTAGACAAAAGTATTGAACAGTGTAGACCATTTTTTTGTTGAAGGAAAAGTCCTAGAACCAAGGCATATTAGACCTTTTGTCGACATTAATATTTTATTAGATTTTTGAACACCTAGAAAAACATGTAAGCTTAAATTTAAAGACATTTATTTTTATCTGTTTATCCAATTTAAAGTGAACCATTTAAATCACGTAAATTAAAGATCTTTGGATCCGCTTTTTAAAATTTGTTTTTGTGAGTGCTCCTTTTTTTATGAGCGCTCCTTATGTATGTTAATTTGTATATAATATACATGATTTACGGACATATGTATATATACACATACAACACATAACAAGAGTGTACACACATAATTATAGTAAAGGCCTTGTAGCTTTTCGCAGGTGAAATCTCCATTGCAATGTTTCAAAAACTCCACTGTTGGTCAAAGATAGAACTGATCAGAAAAACATTAACCTAGGTCTGTAGGATCAAAATCATGAGTTAAAAACAATACAGAATCTAAGGAAAAAAATAAGAGTCCTAGAAAAAGTGACTGGGCAGTTATTAGTAAATACCATACAATGTAATTTTTTCTCCCCCCCCCTTAGGCCTCAGATCAGTCTCCTACTGAGCTAGTAGGCTTCTTTCATTTGCATTTCAACATAAGGCCTGGCTGAGGTCTGGAAGGAGCACGGAAAAACTGCTATTCTGAGCAGACACCTCAGGCCTAAGGCATTTTAACCATAATTTTCAGGTTTGGATGTTGAAAATTATGGTATAATTTTAAGTTACAATTCACAAAATTTTATATCTTTACATCTTGTTCTGTCAACAGATACCATACTATGATTTACTATCCTTTTCCAAATTAATGCACTGGTACACACTGTGATATTTTCCCAGTCTACCCAATTCAAAACTGGTGAAAAATAAGACTGAATGTTTGGGAAGTTACTTGCCAACTTGGAAATAGAGTTCTTTAGTTTTCCATGCTAAGTATTTAAGTTCTCTTGCATGAATTATCTAAAATCATAAACTAAACAATTATATGAACCAGACTTTTAACTGCAAGATTGTACAATGCTTCAAAAACCCATTCAGATACCAGATTGTTACAATAAAACGTCATCATTTAGACACACATTGAGCTAAGATCATTCCCTAGAAACAATTTATAATATGAACACATTATTGCACATGTCTTTAAGGGCCAGAAACAAAGACACAAGACAGACAGAAAGGAGCTCCAGACTATGGCTGACAGACAGAAGCCTTTAAAACATAACAGATAAGAGAAAAATCTCCTACACCTGTAGCACGATAGATGTCCCCACAAGGGGAACAGATGTTTTCAAAGAGGAGCAACCTGAAATGTGAAATCAAGGGTCTCCATGGTGACTTTACTGCATTTAGTGTCCCCTTTTTCTTATTCTCTTTTTTAATAAGACAGAGGTGGCATAATTCTTACAGTGCAGGGACGGAAGGAGGGAATTCTCTGAAGCAACAGGGCTTTGGCAGCTGCTGGGAGTCCTTCAGTCCCTCCTTTTACTTACAGGATTAGCTCCTCTGGTTCAGTTCCACCCCGAGCACGCTCCGTCTCCTAATATTTCAGTAGTCAGCTCTCAAAAAGTCCCGGGGTCTGGGGGAGGGTATCAAAATTTGTAACTTAAATTTTGGTTCCTGATGTTGAAGCCAATTAATACCAATTTAATAATGAGGACAGCGTTTGAGAAAAAGAAAAAGGGAGGTTTACTGCTTTGCTAACAAAGGAGAAACACAGGGAATTCTGCCAAAAGTTGTGACTCTCTTGATCAGGAGGGACAAGAGGTTTTAAAGGAGTTTCACTTTTTCACCTAAGAGATACTCAGTTCTTAGGTCACCAGCAGGCATTGCCCTCTGCAGTGGGTGTGCTCCAGGCAACCAGCTAGGGGCTTCTCTCATCCTGCTTGACAAAGGGGGCGAAAGTTCATCACAGTTCCTTAAAACACAGTCCAAAGGGGTGTCAGGCTTACTTGCTTTATTACCCATTTTCACGTCCAATATCATTATGTTTTTACCACAGAAATCACACAACAAAACGCACAAAACTAACAAACCAAAAACATACAGAACACAGAAAAAAACACAAAGAAACAGAAAACCAGTGAAGAAACAGAAAAACAGAGGAGCAATACAACGTCTTGCTAAAGCTCCGGGGAAGGAGCTCCTGCATGCCCGTTGGCACCTCTGTACCCTTTCAGAGGAATTCCCTACAGAACAGAACAGAGGACAGAATGATTCTTGTTACTGTCCCGGACAGGAGTATATGTGAGCCTCCCCATGCCACCTCTCTGTCATCAGAAGAGATGTCCCTTTACCGGATATCAGATGTTATAAAGATACCACTTACCTATGGAGGCCTCCTCCACCAGGTGCTTGCTAATAGTTATAGTGCGATGGTTCACTGCAGTGCTCCCCGGACTGAAGGCTCACTCCAAGGCCTTTGAACTTGGCTCTCCAGCCCGGAGCCTTGGAGGAAAGGCCAGCTTCAGAATTTCCAGGAGTCTGGTCTTGTGATCTGGTCGGGTCATCTCACTGGGGAACTCTAAAATATTAGACCAGGATGCAAGAAAAGACCACTGACTCCAATTAAAATCAAATTAAAGCAAGCTTATTATTTCATCCGGGTGGGCTGCCTCTCCCTCTCAAACAGCGGAAACAAGACAGCATCCCCACATTTCCTACAGCCCGGCTTTATACCCTAGAAAGTTACACAAAAGGGGAGTTACAGAAAACAGAACTTTGACAAGCATCACACTAATTATAGGTTACATTTTTTATTTGCTGGCCCCAGCATCAAAAATTATGAGGACCATTAGAGCCTAGAGAGGGTCTTTGGCCAGGAAAGGCCAATATTTATGAGGTGTCACTAAAGATTCAGAGAGGGCTGCAATCTGGTCAGAAAGCCAGATATGGGTGAGTTCAAGGCATGGGCAGGAATTCCAAGTAGGTTTGGAATTTGCACTAATTTATAGTAAAGAAAAAATTATCTTCTCATGGCTGTGTGGCAAGATGACTCCCAATTTTATTGAAAGATCAGGTTGGGAGATCAACCCTGTCCTTTACTTTTGGAAACTCCTCTACCACATCCATGTTTGTGAACTCCTGAGCATTTTCTATCCCAGATATGTATTCACAGATATTTTAACTCTACTCCTCTAATTGTGTCTTACTTGGGGCGAAGGTAATGTCAAGGAATTGTTCTGGATGAGAGTGGGAAGATTATTGTACACCATATATATGCATACTCATTGGATTCATTTTTCAATTTTCCATTCAAAATACTATATCCCTCACAATAACCCATACTCTACGAGACTCTAACAACTAATACTAATATGATG
Organism: Callospermophilus lateralis; assembly: GCF_048772815.1. Lineage (NCBI taxonomy): Eukaryota > Metazoa > Chordata > Mammalia > Rodentia > Sciuridae > Callospermophilus > Callospermophilus lateralis. The sequence goes on along the minus strand of NW_027517452.1, from coordinate 478,444 downwards.
GAGAAAAATAACCGAAACAAAATTGAAATACAAGCAGTTCAGAGGAGACATGGGGTATATTGGACTTGCCTTTTGCAAGATAAATGGTAGGTGTTATTAATCTAGTCAATTTTTAATTGAAATAGTTCTCCATGTGTTTTTAAAGTTAAAAAATCTGTGTATTCCTGTCTCCCTTTCTCTGTAGCCTATTCAGCACATGTATTTTTATATGCACATATAGAATTCTACGTGATATCACAAGTAAATTTTTGTGAGGTGCCTGACTTGGCAGTTACAAATTGTGAGAAGAGATTACTCCTCCTAAAAGCTGTTGGAACTGAAATTTCAAGCTATAGGTGAGCTTCCTAGTAGAACAACATTATACATAAATCCATGTTCAGTGAAATGAATGTTTTTGGATCTGTGGATGATATATATTTCATGGTGAATTTTGTTTGGCATATGAATTGGTATGTTTATTGTCTGTGGTTGTTTGTGTGTGTGTGTGTGTGTGTGTGTGTGTGTGTGTGTGTGTTTGTGTGTGTGTGTATATATATATATATATACACACACACACACACTCTCCAGAATTTTCATAATATGAAATGTATGTGTCTTATATACACTCCCTAAATTCATTCATGTTCATGTATGTGAATTAATAATCAACTTTTCACAACATTATTCTCAGAAATATTCATTCACCTGAAATATATATTTGTTTCCTAGTACTGAAAACTAACTTCAGTGAAAGGTACATACAAATCCTAATATTTCTACAGTTACTGACCCAGTTTAACATCAATGCAAGGAGATTCCTATGGGACATGATGCATCTTTTGATGTTCATTTTTATTCGACAGTGGTACCTTACTATTTTTCAGTTTTTGCACATCATAGGATACATATTTCATCCACTAGTTAGCAAAATTATAGGCATTTGTTTCACTTTTAATCACTTTCTTCTCCAGAACACATGTATTTCTCTATGTTTCTTGACTGGTCTTTTAATGAGACTTCTTTCCAAATACATTATAATCGATTTCCATAATCATTTTGAAACAAATCTCACACACCCTTCATGATAAACCATAACCCTAAGATGACCATTAGATATATAACTGGTTGGAATGAATGATTGTATATCAATATAACATTTCTGATATATTTTCAGATATCTATTCAATCCATTATTTAAAGTGGATCCAGTTATATTGTTTATTCACAGAATGGTGTATTCTTGCATTATCTCTATATTCATAGACACAGGGTACGCCTATTTGTACCCCCATACTAATTTATACGTCTTCAAAATATTGCTCCCTGAAATGGTGGAAGAAATACTCATGTCACCAGATCTGCATAGACATTTTATCACAGAAATATTCTGCACACAAAAAGCAAAGGTCACATGTACAATTGTATCAAAGCCTAAATGGGAAGTGAACATGGATTACTAAAATCATCCATGTCCATGTTGCCTAATGTTCAAAAATGTCAATTCTATTTGTGACTACATATTTGTTTCCTCTTAAGATTATAAATTCAAGCTCCAGCCTGTTGAAAATGTGTAATCCTATCACTCACTTTATACTTTACTTGATTTCCTAATGTCTTTATTGATATGTGCTTTCATACATGTTTTCCCCAGTTCATCATTGCGACTGACTCTTCACATGTGCTGACATTCACCTTCACTCTCTACCCGAAACCCTATTGTTAAGAACTTTTGGTCCAAATCCTATACTCACTCTTCTTCTTAGCCTACCGAATACCTTCCAAATCCTATCGACTATTGCTTTTTGACTGGATGTTCTGTTCAACATTCAATCATCCAAGTTACAAGGTCCTATGCCATTGTATATTGATTTATCTGAGACAACTGTGCAGGACATAATTCAAAGCTAAGTATCCCACTCAAGGGCCCAATGCCCTTCTGGGCTTCAAATCTTACCAAATTTCTGCTTTCATACTTATATTTCACCTATATACTCTTGTAAATATCGCAGGTTGCCAATACCATTATTCATCCCGCAGAATGATTCCTAACCAAAATCGATGCTATTATTGAACCTAACCATACACTCTTCCCTTAATATAACTTACAGAAGAGCAGGGACAGAGTTCATCTTACAATATAGTAATGTAGCTGATCTTTCACTGGCTGAGAAACTCAACGATCCATGAAGAAATGATCCTTAGAGAAGATGTAGGCAGCTATGTAGGACCTGAGAGAGCAATAGTCATCTTCCACAGCAAACAACCAGGTCAGGATGAATTGATGTGTCTGAATCAGTCTCTCTCTTCTTATTGTAGAGAAGATGGACCAAACAAGGCCTGTTGTCGCGACCCCTTGCCCGCAAGGAAGACGCAACTCAGGAATCTTCTTTCAGCAGTTTATTCAGGCCCTTGATATTTCTTCTAATTCCCCGTCGGATGCCCCTCCCAGCCTTAATAAAGCATCCCAAGCCCCAATGCGAAGCTGCCACGTGGAACGTTCTCACAGGGTGCTGAGAAACCATGCACCAACTCTCCCAAACAAGGAGTTGTTTATTACAGACCACAGTGGAGCCAGCGCCATCTTGCAATGGCGACCATAATCTGCAGAAACGGCTCACCACAGTTCCCCCCTTCTGTTTTCTGAAAACAATACAGGCGAGAGTAGAGGTCCTATCCCACTGTGCAGAAGTGGCTGCATAGTATGGCTCAGTCCTAAGGAGGGCCCTTCCCCAGATCTGAAGCCATATCAGCCGACGCCTTTTTTCGTGGGGCGGGGCGTGGACATCAAACCCGCATGCAATAGGACATGCTCTCCTTGAGGTCCACTTCAAGGATCACTCAAGTGCAGTGCCTTGCCTCGCATCCTGTATCGTGACGAAGGTGGACGAAGGGGGACAGCTAAGGCTGAACTGTGGCTGTACACAACGTCAAACGAGTTGACAGCACCCCGAAAGAAAGGCACGGACTTTAAGGCGATAGAGAAGCATTAGTGTGGAAACCCACCTGCGTGCAATGGCAGCAAGACCGGCAGAGTGTAAGGGCTTTCCAACACTAAGAGAATAACGAGGAAAGACATGCCGATCCCAGTGCAATGTTATAATAACTTAGGGTGCAATGGCCATGTCAAAGATTTACTGTTTAAGATGCGCAAGCCAAACTTGAGGTGAATTGCCATTTTCTAAAGCTGCAAGAGCTTGGATGATCATAGCCTTATCGTGAGCATTGCGGGCCTTGAGGCGACAGAGAAACCACAAACAGAGAAACATACCGAAGCAACACATTGCACCAAAAATGCCTACCCCCACCCACTCTTTAAAAAAGGAAAAGGCAGAAGATATCCAATCGGTGAATTGACCCAAAGTCACGGGATCAACACGTGTGCTATTCAAGACAGCTATCTGGGTTAGTTGAGACTGGATCATGTCTTTCCCTTCCATGGACCAATTTCCAGCCAAATATTCGCCAATGGTGCGGGAAGCATTCCTGGAATCATTAAATCTGACAGAGGTTATGCATAAATGTGCACGTTGGTCAACACAACCCAAAAGCACTAAGTCAGCCAATTCTTCTACCTGAGCTTAGAGTAAATCTATTCTTTGGTTGGCAGCTAAAATCCCTGACAAAATATGTTGATTAATTGTATTTTGGGATTCAAGTATGGAGGAAGTTTGTTGGACAACTTGATTAATAGTGGCAGCAGTTTGTACTTGATTGGCCATAGCCACTCCGGCCGTAACAGCTGCAGCAACAGATACCGCCACGGCTGTCACTATAGCCGCTGTGATTCCAAAATCTCTGCGGACTCTAAGTAGCTCAACAATAGGGAATTTATCAGGATCCACAGTGACCGGGATTGGGACAAAAGTTGGAATCTTCATAAACACTGCTACAGTCCAGGAACCATTCCAACACTCAGATAAGAGACAGGTAGTATGAGAAAAATCCAGCATCCCCGATGAGGTGGCCTTAGCCAAAAGGAATAAGAAGGGGGATTGGACACAGACCATTGCAGGAGGCAATGTGGCATTATACAATAGAGAGTTGAATGAAACAGATGTAAGTCTATTACCTTGTTCACTTTCCCTAACAGTACCAGAAATATTAGCCAGCCAACTTTTGGCTCCTACCAACTGAGCCAGTGCAGAAATATCGGCTGAAGCCCCCTTTTCATTGGAAATCAGCCATTAAAACCAGGACCAACCTACTCCTGTAGAGGAGCTGGCACTATTGTTAAAGTTATAAACATACCTATCAAGAGAGGGGGAAAGGGAGAAACCTTTAGCAACTTGATGTTTCTCCCAAGAATGATCCTGACAAGGCGTAAATATTGGGGGGAAAACAAGATTAGGGGAACAGTAAGGAGAGGCCTTGAAATGAGTGGCATTATAAATACTACTAGAAAAAGGAGGCACTGGGATTAGTACCTCGGAGATAATAGCCAAGGTAGTTATGTTAAGAGCAGAGCTGCTGTTTGCAGGGGACTCTGAGCCTGATTGATTCCCCGAAGCTACCTTGCTCAATACAGCACTGATAATGCTTCCTGAGACCTGATTGGACCGCAATGGGTCCTCCCAGTTAGTCAAATTTTTGGTCTTAAGGCTAATGCAATTAGCGTTTCTAAGGCTGAAACAAAAAACTCCTGTGAGATTAACTTGAGATTGATTAAAAATTCTCTCCATGTCCCCTCTAGGAGAGGCACAGGGAGCAGACATCTCACATGAGGTAGAAAAAAGAGTGGGGAGGACACTAGAATTACCATGAACCGGCATTGGCATTGGCCATGCCCGTGCCACTGCCCACCACCGCATTGGTGTCGCCTGTGCCATCGGCACCAGCACCAGAGCCAGAGCACTTAGTAGAATGAAGATCCTCATCACAGGATTGTTGTGGTATCTCTTGTTGATGGTCAGTTGATGTCGAGACTCTTCTTGTCAAGCGTTCAGGGACCCACAATGGTTCCGTACGATCCTGGGGAAAAACACATACAGATCCTCGTGCCCATGTCAGCACGGGTTCAGGGCCGTTCCATTGGCCCGTAAGAACATCCTTCCACTTAACATAGCCAATCACAGAGGGCTGAGGGGACACATGTCTATCGGCCGCAGAGCGACCATGAATATCCAAATTCAAAAAATTAATGGTAAAGAGAGCTAAGGACAGGCGTTCTTTAGGAGTGTGTTCAGCTCCTATTCCCCCTTTTTGTTTTTGTAAAGTTTCCTTTAAGGTGCGATGAGCACGCTCAACAATGCCTTGTCCTTGAGGATTATAAGGCAAACAATGAGTAAGTTGTACTCCCATAGTAGAACAAAAAACTGTAAATTGTCTGCCAGTATAAGCAGGTCCATTATCAGTCTTAAGGGATGCAGGTGCACCCCATGCTGCCCATGCCTCTAAACAGTGAGTAATGACATTACGTGCCTTTTCTCCCGATAAAGCAGAAGCATGGATAATTCTAGAGCACGTATCAACGGAAACATTCACATACTTAAGGTTACCAAAGTCAGGTATATGTGTCACATCCATTTGCCAAACAATCAATGGCTTTAATCCCCGAGGGTTTACTCCATAATTAGGGGCATGAAGAAATGTGACACAATGGGGACATTGCAATACTATCTGCCGAGCATCCGCTCTTGAAATGGGAAAACGCCTGTGCAGCGTTAATGCATTAACATGGAAGTTTTGGTGAAACAACTTAGCCCTCTCTAAGGAGGAAGCCAAGCATATCAATTGGCCTCTAGTGGCTAAGTCCGCACAGGCATTACCTTGGGATAACGGACCAGGAAGAGAGGTGTGAGCCCTGATGTGCATTGGATAAAAAGAAGCAGTGCGGTTAGAGATAAGCTGTTGAAGCTGAGTAAAGTAAACAGACACATTGTGGGCATCACTAATAGTTCCCACGGTCTCCAGGACTTTTAGTGCTTGTACCACATAGCTAGAGTCCGAAATAAGATTAAAAGGAAAAGAACAGTGTTTAAAAACTTCAATAACAATTTGTAGTTCTACCCATTGTGGATTTCCAGGAACAAATTGATGCTGGATAGGGGGAGAGTCATTAATTACATAAGCTCCCAATCCAGACTTGGAACCATCAGTAAAAATGTTAACAGCCCCCGGAATTGGACTGGATGAAGTTACCTTAGGGAAAATGATGGGATGTTCTTTAACAAAATGGAGTAATGGATGAGAAGGGTAGTGATTATCAATACCCCCTTTAAACGAGCAACACAGAATAGCCCAGTTGTCTAGAGTAGCACATAAAACATTAAGTTGAGCTTTAGTGTAGGGTATGATAAGAGAAGAAGGTGATTGGCCGAAAAATTGAATGCTTTGTTGAATCCCTTTAAGTGCCAATGCTGCAACAGCATCAGGATAATATTCTAAGGATTTTCCTGGGGATACATGTGGGTGGATCCATAGTAAAGGCCCATCTTGCCACAGTACTCCAATAGGCTGCCGCATAGTGGCAAGCACACATAACTGGAAAGGTTTATCACTCTGGAGCCTGCATAGAGTGGCATGATGTATAGCTTGTTCTACTTTTATAAGGGCCGCTCTAGCCTCAGTAGTGAGGCTACGAGTTGAAGCAAGATCTGGATCACCCTTAAGAGTAGCATACAAAGGCTGGAGCACAATATTAGGAATATGTAAATATCCTCTTATCCAATTAATATCTCCCAGAAATTTTTGAAAATCATTTAGAGTTTGGAGATCTTGAGTCCTGATGGTAATTTTTTGTGGTTTTAATTTGTCATACCCAATTGTCGCTCCCAAAAACCTGATAGAATCCCCCGTTTGAACCTTTTCAGGTGCGATGTGCAGTCCATGTTGAGCCAACAGCATCACGAGTTCTTTATAAGCCTCATAAACTGTCTGTTCTAATTTTGCGGCCAATAACACATCATCCATATAGTGAATGATCTTGGTGGAGGAATAATTACGTCTGAGAGGTGCGAGTGCCTTCCCCACATACATCTGGCACATCGTGGGACTGTTAGCCATCCCCTGTGGCAACACCACCCACTCAAACCTTTGATCTGGTTCCTCGTGATTACACGAGGGAAGGGTGAAAGCAAAACGTTGTGAATCTTTAGGATGCAAAGGAATGGAAAAGAAACAGTCTTTAATGTCAATAACAATTATATGCCAGCCTTGAGGAACAGAGGAGAGCAGAGGCAGCCCTCTTTGAATGGGCCCCATAAGCTACATCTGAGCATTAACTGCTCGTAGATCATGCAGTAGGCGCCACTTCCCTGATTTTTTCTTAATGACAAATATGGGAGTATTCCATGGAGAAGTAGAAGGTTGGATGTGACCCAAATCAAGTTGTTCTTTGACTAGATCATGGGCTGCTGCCAGTTTAACTGAGGGAAGAGGCCACTGAGGCACCCAAACAGGCTCCTCGGTGAGCCATGTTATAGGTATTTGAGCCCCAGTGGCCTCTAGGAAAAACCCAGACCAAACCTGTTAAGCTTTTGATGACCTTGCACAGGATGCTTACATCCCTGTAGGTGCCTTCCTAGTCCTAGACCTGGCCTATATCCCATATTTTGCATGATATGTTGAGACACTGGGGAATAGTCATTACTAAGAGTGAACCCCATGTCTTTTATCAGATCACGGCCCCATAAAGAAATGGGTAAATCAAGTACATAAGGCTGAAAGGTACCATCATGTCCTTCCGAGTCCTTCCAAGATAGATGTCTACAGCTGATTTGAGGGGCTTGGGCATATCCAAGTCCTCTTAAGGATTGATCAGAAGCCTGCACTGGCCATCCCCTAGACCAGTCCTTAAGGGCTATGATACTACGATCTGCTCCTGTGTCCAGCAATCCCACAATAGATTTACCTTCTATGCTGAATTCCAAAGTGGGGCGATTGCTCATATCCAGTGACAAATAGGCACAATTTCCTCCAGTGGTACCAATCTGATTTCCTGTCCGTGACCTTGAGTCAGCAGGGAAGTGATTATGCAAACTAGGCAAAATTAGCAATTGAGCAATCCGATCCCCTGGGGAGATAGACACAATGCCCCTTGGAGCTTCCACCATAACTTTTACTGCCCCTACAGTATCAGGGTTTATTACTCCGGGGAAAACATGAAGACCTTGTAGGATAGAGGATGCACGTCCAATTAACAAACCTACAGTGCCAGGGGGTAAAGGCCCTTTGAACTCAGTTTCCACCAATTGGACTCCCATCTTAGGTGTTAATATGAGTCTGGAGGTGGAACAGAGGTCCAATCCCGCGGCACCTGTAGTGGTTCTCCGCATCTCGTGGGATGGCGCAGAGAAGGCCATGTCTCGGTTTCGGGTGTGACATTCTCCATTGCCCCATATATTCGTGGGCCCTGGGGTCGGGGGCCCCTTCGGCCGTTTTTTGGCCCAGCTGAAATAGGCTGTCCATGGATGTCCCTCACTGATCTACACTCTCTTGCCCAATGCTTCCCCTTTTTGCATTTTGGACACAGCCCCGGTTGACGAGGGCTATTAGAAGGGCCACCACGAGGAGGTCCAGTAAAATTGCCTTTTTTGGGACAGTCACGTTTGAAATGGCCGGATTGACCACAATGGAAGCATGTTCCGGCACCAGGACCGCCCCCTTTTGCGATCCGAAGGACAGCAGCTGCAAGACCTGCATTAGTTAAAGGTCCTCCAAGCTCTCTACACACTTTCATCCAAGCTTCTATGCCCTTGTTTTTATAAGGAGCGATTGCTGCTTTACATTCTTTGGTGCATTGCTCAAAAACAAGTTGTTTAATCAAGGGCATTGCTCTATCAGGGTCACCAAAGATTTTTCCTGCGGCATCCACCATCCTAGCAACAAAGTCCGAGACAGGTTCTGTGGGGCCTTGCATGATTTTTGTTAAATTGCCAGACACTTTTCCTCTATTTGGGAGTGATTTCCATGCACGGATACAAATGTTATTGATCTGTTCATATACCTCAGGGGGGTATCCTGTTTGTTGATTAGCAAATCTGCCTTGTCCCAAAAGCATTTCCTTGTCCCAATGGGGGTGTCCGGCCGCATAGTTTTGGGCAGCCTGCTCTACAGCGCCCTCTACCACAAAGGCTCTCCAGTCCAAATATTTGCCTGGAGAAACACAAGCCCGAACAAGGCTAGCCCAATCAGAGGGAGTCATACAGTATCTAGACAGACTCTCCACCTGAGTTAATGTGAAGGCGGCATCCACCCCATAAGTGCGCACAGACTCTGCCAGGGTCTTCACAATTTTGAAATCTAAAGGCTCATGGAATCTTCCCCTATTGTCATCCTGGAAAACTGGATAAGCAAGACCCATCTCAGCGTTAACAGCCCTCCATGCTTGGGCATGGAAAGCTCTCCTCGAAACACCCTCACCGTACGGCGGCAGGTCCGGAGGATCATTTTTCTTGAGCTCCTGTTTATTTTTGTTCCCTTCTCCCATAGTTAAACTCCCTAGCTGCCGAGACAGTCTCCCGAGCTCCTCCTTCTCATCCTCCTCCTCTTCTGACCCACTTTTGCATGGGAGTGTGCGCAGTGTACTGAGATATGGATACAAGCGTTTCCTCCCACGTTTCTCGCTCTGCACATTCCCTTCCTCCTGAAATATTTCACTCCGTGCCAGAGACAATTGCCTCCTCCCCTGTTTCTCGCTCCGCACACTGCCATCCTCCTGAAATACCTCACTGCCTGCCATTTCTGATCTTTCTTCATGTAATTGCTCTAAAACTTCTTGTCCTTTAGTAAGTGCTTCCTGACATCTGCCATCTGCGAGGCAACTACGGATCATCTTCCAAAGGGGTATCACCCCACCCTCTAATATGCCCTGCTCAGAAGCAAAGTCAAGATCTGTGCCTAAATTATCCCAGCTAGGTATAGTGAGGCTGCCAGAAAATGCGAACCACGGGGCAACAATATCTGTCTTCTGTAAAAATCTCTGTAAAGTACTACGTTTCACTTTTAGGCCCTTGGAACGTAACAGGTTATCTAGGGCCAGGAGAAGCCGACTTGAAGATACGGCACCCATGACACAACAAAAGACACACAACAAACAAAAGTGAAAGTAAGAGCGAAAGTACACAGTGCAGCTGCAATAAGATTTAATGCTCTCTCTGGCTTTACAGAGGAGCTGCCGCTTTGATAGCGGGTCCTAATTACCTAGGACTAATCTCCGCTTTGACCACGGGTCCCAATTAATCTGGGACTAATCTCCGCTTTGACCGCGGGTCCCAATTAATCTGGGACTAATCTCCACTTTGACCGCGGGTCCCACATACCTAGGACTGATCTCCGCTTTGATAGCGGGTCCTACTTAACTAGGACTGATTTCCGCTTTGACCGTGGGTCCTACTTACCTGGGACTAATTGGTGCACCACCCCTGACTGCTGAAAGTTCTGGTTCCCGGGTTTTCAGCACCACTTGTCGCGACCCCTTGCCCGCAAGGAAGACGCAACTCAGGAATCTTCTTTCAGCAGTTTATTCAGGCCCTTGATATTTCTTCTAATTCCCCGTCGGATGCCCCTCCCAGCCTTAATAAAGCATCCCAAGCCCCAATGCGAAGCTGCCACGTGGAACGTTCTCACAGGGTGCTGAGAAACCATGCACCAACTCTCCCAAACAAGGAGTTGTTTATTACAGACCACAGTGGAGCCAGCGCCATCTTGCAATGGCGACCATAATCTGCAGAAACGGCTCACCACAGCCTGTGTGGAGAGCAGTTCCCGGGTGCCTATGGTCGATATACAATTCTAACTTCTGAATGTGTCACAGGATGTAGGGGTAACCTCCATCTCATGGGAACCTTCGAAGCATCTGTTAGAACAAAGTGGTTACCAAGGCAGTGACCTCATTCAGTTCCTGAAGGAATTGACCTACCTCACTTCTTTGTTGATGCAATTTGCTGAACTCGGGATCCAGGAAGCCAAGCACCCAGAGCCAGTCCCAGTCCCAGTCCCATTGGGTTCACTTGTTTGGATTTACCAAAGACAGAGTCAGTCTTTCTTGGTAAATACTGATCTGTGGATGGTTAAATGCCAGGAAAGCTCTGAAGAGGGGCCTTCCTGAGAAAGCAGGTAGTGACTCCCTGATGGCTTCTGACAACTTTACAGAGTTGGTAATGAAGACCAGATCTGAGACAGGACAGGCCATTTCGTGGGAACATAGTATGGCCAATCAGTCTGAGGACACTCTGGATAGTCACAGACCTACTTGGGTAAAGGAGGTGCCTTTGTGGGTGTGCATGTGAGTTTGGTTTTGTCTCATGTTATGAGAATAGGTAGGAAAGGCAGTTTGTTTGGTTTGGAGTGGACTGTTTTTAATAAGTCATTTGACATGGCGAGTGTTTCTTTGTTTGTGTATCCCACTGTATCCGTGGTTGTAGACCTTTGAAAAGCGAATGCATCAATGGTTGTGTCCTGTCTAATATAAAGTGTCCCAGCGTTCATCCTGCCCAATTTAAGAATGGAGAGTGGCTTGCCTATGGATGGGCAATACCTACTATCTTTCTAAGTTCCTGTTTCTTCGTGAATTCTGGCCACTCTCCTGAATAGGCTCATGGTTTTGTGTCCAACATATGTACCACCACAAGGCTCTGTGACATGGCCATGTACTGATAGCTGAAGGGAATGGGAGAATCTCAGAAAACTCAGATATCAGTGTGACCAGGAAAGTCTTAGTGGAGAAACCCTGCTTTGGGCCTTTTGCTTACTTATGTTTCTATTACCCTGAATGTCAAGAAGGTCTTTACCTCAGGCCACCCCTTTGTGAAGCCTTAAGAAAACTGTTTTCATATGGAAATGAATGGGCATCACCTGTGGCTCTTTGCTTAATTGCTTTGGAATGGGATGTGCTTGAATCAGCCTCTTGTCCTTGTGTGAGGTTGTGGCTTAAATTCTAAGCACCTGATAGATCTAAATAAAAATCCCATGTGCTTCCAAACCAAAATGGCCAAAAGAGCAGTCATTGTGGATAAATTTTTTTGCCTTCTTAGGTTGGGTTCCTGACCTACATCAAGTGAGAATAGGGATCCTTTGGGTCAAATTCGTTCTTCAAATCCCTGCAGAGGCTATCCCATAGGTGCTTGGGTTTTCTCATGACTCCAAATCACATAAAGAATCTATACCTGACAGCTAGTAGGCCTCAAATTGGAAAAGCGGAACACTTTACCAGCAGGAATATTTGATCACTCCTGGTTCAAAGGAAGAGTACCCTGGCCACCATGATTTTAGGCAAATGAGGGGCAAGTGAGCTTATTTTGGACACTTTCTTGGCCTTGCCTCTCATAGAAACCTCCAGCCACAGGGTATGATGAGTGTCTATATGGAAGAAGATGAGTGTCATGTGGGAGTGTTTTGGATTTAAGCGAAGAAAGAGAGAACTGAAATTACTGACATATGGGATCGAAAAGGCAATATAACAACAGATGCTACAGAAATAAAGAAGACAATTAGAAATTATTTTGAAAACCTATATTCCAATAAAATAGAAAATAGTGAAGACATTGATAAATTTCTTAAGTCATATGATTTGCACAAACTGAGTCAGGAGGATACACACAATTTAAACAGACCAATATCAATGGATAAAATAGAAGAAGCAATCAAAAGACTACCAACCAAGAAAAGTCCAGGTTCAGATGGGTATACAGCGGAGTTTTACAAGACCTTTAAAAAAAAATTAATACCAATAATTTTCAAGATATTTCAGGAAATAGAAAAAGAGGGAGCTCTGCCAAATTCATTCTATGAGGCCAAGAACACTCTGATTCCGAAACCAGACAAAGACACCTCAAAGAAAGAAAACTACAGACCAATATCTCTGATGAACCTAGATGCAAAAAACCTCAATTAAATTCTGGCGAATTGGATACAAAGGCACATCAAAAAAATTGTGAATCATGATCAGGTAGGATTCATCCCTGAGATGCCAGGACAGTTCAATATACAGAAATCAATAAATGTTATTCACAACATAAATATACTTAAAGATAGGAACCATATGATCATCTAGATAGATGCAGAAAAATCATTCGACAAAGTAGAGCATCCCTTTATGTTCAAAACATTAGAAAAACCAGGGATAACAGGAACTTACCTCGACACTGTAAAAGCTATCTATGCTAACCCTCAGGCTAGTATCATTCTGAATGGAGAAAAATTGAAGGCATTCCCTCTAAAATCTGGAACAAGACAGGGATGTCCTCTATCACCACTTCTATTCAATATAGTTTTCGAAACTGGCCAGAATAATTAGACAGACGAAAGAAATTGAAGGCATAAAAATAGAAAAAGAAGAACTTAAAATATCACTAATTGCAGATGACATTATTCTTTATATAGAAAACCCAAAAGGGTCTACAAAAAAAACTACTAGAACTAATAAATGAATTAAGCAATGTGGCAGCATATAAAATCAACATGCATAAATCAAAAGCATTTCTGTATATCAGCGACAAAACTTCTGAAACAGAAATGAGGAAAAACACTCCATTCACATATCCTCAAAAAAAAAAAAATCTTGGTAATCAACCTAACAAAAGAGGTGAAAGATTTATACAATGCAAACTACAGAACCCTAAAAAGAGAAGTAGAATAAGATCTTAGAAGATGGAAAATATACCCTGTTTATGCATAGGCAGAACTAACATCATCAAAATGGTGATATTACCAAAAGTTCTCTATAGGTTTAACGCAATGCCAATCAAAATCCCAAGGGCATTTCTTGTAGAAATAGAGAAAGCAATCATGAAATTCATATGGAAAAATAAAAGACCCAGAATAGCAAAAGCATTTTTAAGCAGGAAGTGTGAATCAGGCGGTATAGCGATACCAGATTTTAAACTATATTACAGAGCAATAGTAAAAAAAAAAAAAAAAAAAAAAAAACAGCATGGTACTGGTACCAAAACAGGCAGGTGGACCAATGGTACAGAATGGAGGACACAGAGACTAATCCAAAAAGCTACAACTGTCTTATATTTGATAAAGGAGCTAAAAGCATGCAATGGAGGAAGGATAGCATCTTCAACAAATGGTGCTGGGAAAACTGGAAATCCATATGTAACAAAATGAAACTGAATCCCTTTCTCTCGCCATGGACAAAAGTTATATCAAAATGGATCAAGGAGCTTTATATCAAATCAGAGACATGGCGTCTGATAGAAGAAAAATTGGCTACGATCTACATACTGTGGTGTTGGGCTCCAAATTCCTCAAAAGGACACCCATAGCACAAGAGTTAATAACTAGAATCAACAAATGGGACTTACTCAAACTAAAAAGGTTTTTCGCAGCAAGAGAAACAATAAGAGAGGTAAATAGGGAGCCTACATCCTGGAAACAAATCTTTATTCCTCACACTTCAGATAGAGCCCTAATATCAAGAATATACAAAGAACTCAAAAAATTAGACAATAAGATAACAAATAACCCAATCAACAAATGGGCTAAGGATCTGAACAGACACTTCTCAGAGGAGGACATACAATCAATCAACAAGTACATGAAAAAATACTCACCATCTCCAGCAATCAGAGAAATGCAAATCAAAACCACCCTAAGATACCATCTCACTCCAGTAAGATTGGCAGCATTTATGAAGCCAAACAAACACAAGTGCTGGGGAGGATGTGGGGAAAGAGGTACACTTGTACATTACTGGTGGGACTGCAAATTGGTGTAGCCAATTTGGAAAGCAGTATGGAGATTTCTTGGAAAGCTGGGAATGGAACCACCATTTGACCCAGCTATTCCCTTTCTCATTCTATTCCCTAAAGACCTAAAAAGAGCATGCTACAGGGAAACTGCTACATCGATGTTCATAGCACCACAATTCACAATAGCAAGACGGTGGAACCAACCTAGATGCCCTTCAATAGATGAATGGATAAAAAAAAGTGGCATTTATTCACAACGGAGTATTACTCTGCATTAAAAAATGACAAAATCATAGAATTTGCAGGGAAATGGATGGCATTAGAGGAGATTATGCTAAGTGAAGCTAGCCAAACCCTAGCAAACAAATGCCAAATGTCTTCTTTAATATAAGGAGAGTAACTAAGAACAGAGAAGGGACGAAAAGCATGAGAAGAAAATTCACATTTAACAGGGATGTGAGGTGGGAGGGAAAGTGAGAGAGAAGGGAAATTGCATGGAAATGGAAGGAGACCCTCAGGGTTATAAAAAATTACATACAAGAGGAAGTGAGGGGAAAGGGAAAAATAATACAAGGGGAAAAATTTATTAGAGTAGTGGGATTAGAGAGAGAAGAGGGGAGGAGAGGGCATGGGAGGGGGGATAGTAGAGGATAGGAAAGGCAGAAGAATACAACATACAGTAGTAAGGCAATATGTGAATCAATGGATGTGTAACTGATTTGATTCTGCAATCTGTATACAGGGTAAAAATAGGAGTTCATAACCCACTTGAATCAAAGTGTGAAATATGATACATCAAGAACTATGTAATGTTTTGAAGAATCATAAATAAAAATTTAAAAAAAAAGAAAACTCACTTCGGTTAATGATGCACGCGAATCCTAATATTTCTACAGTAACTGACCCAGTTTAACATCAATGCAAGTAGATTCCTATGGGACATGACGTACATTTTGACATTCATTTTTATTCAACACTGGTACACTACTATTTCATCAGTTTATGCACATTATAGGATGTATATTTCATCAACAATTTAGCAAATTTATAGGCATTTGTTTCACTTTCAATCACTTCCTGCTTCAGAACACATGTATTCCTCCATATTTTTTGACTGGTCTTTTCATGAGACTTCTTACCAAACACAATATTTTCCATTTCCATTATCACTTTTGAAGCAAAACTCACACACACTTCATGATAAACAATAACCCTAAGATTACCATTAGATACATAACTGGTTGGAATGACTGATTTTATGTCAATTTATGATTTCTAATATATTTTCAGATATCAATTCAATCTATTATTTAAAGAGGAACCAGTTATATTATTTATTCACAGTAAGTTCTATTCATGCATTATCTCTATATTCATAGACTCAGGGTACACCACTTTGTACCCCCAATACTAATTTATATGTCTTCAAATATTGCTCCCAGTAATAGTGGAAGAAATAATCATGTCACATGATCTACATATATATTTTATCACAATAATTTTCTGGGCACAAATGCAAAGGTCACACTTATTATTGTACCAAATCCTAAATGGAAAGTGAACATGGATTACTAAAAACATCCATGTCCAGGTTGCCTAATGCTTTCAAATATCATTCCTATTGGTGACTACCTATTTTTTTCTTCCTAAGATTATGTATTCAATCTCAATCCTGTTGAAAATGTCTAATCCTATCACTCACATTATAATTGCCTGATTTTGTATTGTCTCTATTGATATCTTCTTTCTTATATTTTTTCCAGTTCATCATTGTGACTGACTCTTCACATGTGCTGACATTTACATTCACTCTATAACCAAAACCCTATCGCTAAAGAACATTTGGTCCAAATTTTATACTCACTCTTCTTCCTAAACCTACCGACTATCCTATTTTGAGTGGATGTTCTCTTCTACAATCAATCATCCAAGGTCCAAGGTCCTATGCCATGGATTATCGATTTATCTGAGACAATTTTGCAGAATGTAATTAAAAGCTAAATATCCCAAACAAGGGCGTAATGCCCTTGTGGACTTCAAATCTTACCTAGATTTCTGTTTTCATACTTATATTTCAGCTGTATATTCTTGTAAATATGGCAGTTTTCCAATACCATTATTCATCCAGCAGAATGATTACTAACCCAAATCGAACATGTTATTAACCCTAACCATACACTGTTCCCTCAATTTAACTTTACAGAAGAGCAGGTACAGAGTTCATCTTACAATACAGGAATTTAGGGTATCTTCCACCTGCTGAGAACCTTTGAGGTTCCATGTAGATTTGATCCCTGAAGAAGATGTAGGCAGCAATGAAGGACCTGAGAGAGCAAAAGTCATCTTCCATGGGAAACAACCTTTTAAGGATGAAGGGTTGTGTCTGAATAAGCCTTTCTCTTCTTAATGTAGAGAAGAAGGACCAAACCAGGCCTGTGTGGAGAGATGTTCCCGCAAACTGGTGCGGCCAATTTGGAAAGCAGTATGGAGATTCTGGGGAAGGCTGGGAATGGAACAACAATTTGACCCAGCTATTGCCCTTTTTGAACTATTCCCTTAAGACCTTAAAAGAGTGTACTACAGGGATACTGCCACATCGATGTTCATAGCAGCACAATTCACAATTGCTACACTGTGGAACCAACACAGTTGTCCTTCAGTAGATGAATGGATAAAAAAAAAATGTGGCTTCTATACACCCTGGAGTATTACGCAGCACTAAAAAATGACAAAATCATGGAATTTGCAGGAAAATGGATGGTACTAGAGCAGATTATGCTTAGTGACGCTAGTCAATCCTAAAAAACAAATACCAAATGTCTTCTTTGATATAAGGATTGCAACTAAGAACAGAGCAGGGAGGAAGAGCAGGAAGAAAAGATTAACATTAAACAAAGATATGAGGTGGGAGGGAAAGGGAGAGAAAAGGGAAATTGCATGGTAATGGAAGGAGACCCTCATTGTTACACAAAATTACATGTAAGAGGTTGTGAGGGGAATGGGAAAATAAACAAGGAGAGAAATGAATTAGAGTAGATGGGGTAGTGAGAGAAGATGGGAGGGGAGAGGAGGGGGGATAGTAGAGTATTGGAAAGGTAGCAGGATACAAAAGTAACTAATAGGGCATTATGTAAAAATGTGGATGTGTAACCGATGTGATTCTGCAATCTGTATTTGGGGTAAAAATGGGAGTTCATAACCCACTTGAATCTAATGTATGAAATATGATATGTGAAGAGATTTGTAATGTTTTGAACAACCAATAAAAGAAAAAAAGTAGCAATATATATGCCAATCGAAATTCATCATGAAATATATATAATCCACAGATGCAAAAATATTCATTTACTGAACATGGATTTATGTATAATGTTATTCAACTTGGAAGCTCACCCATAGGTTGAATTTTCAGTTCCAACAGCGTTTAGGAGGAGTGATCTCTTCTCACAATTTGTATCTGCCAATTCAGCCACCTCACAAGTATATACGTGTGATACCAGATAGGGTTTTCTATGTGCATATAAAAATACATGCACCGTATAGGCTACAGAGAAAGGGAGACAGGAATTCACATATTTGTTAACTTTAAAAACACATGTAGAGTTATTTCAACAAAAAATTGACTAGATTTATAACTCCTACACTATATAATGCAAAAGGCAATTCCAACTACACACCATGCCTCCTCTGAACTGCTTGTATTTCTATTCTTTTTGGGTTATTTCTCACCATCATATTAAGATTATTAGTCAGAGTCCAGTAGGGTAGGGGTTAATGTCAGGGATTCAGTATTTCAAATGGAAAATTGGAAAATGACTCCAATGTGTATGTAAACATGTGCTACACAAAAATCTTCCCACTCACATCCAGAGAAGTGCCATGATATTACCTTCGCCCCAAGTAAGACACAATAAGAGGAGAAAAGTGTGAAAATCTGTGATTATGTATCTGAATGGAATATGCTCAGGAGTTCACAACCTTGGAGGTGGTAGAGGAGCTTCCAAATGTAAGGGACAGGGTAAACACTCCACCAACATGGAGCTCTGCTGGCCTATGACTTCTTGGGAAACTGCCTCTGAGGTTGGGCACTTGAAATATATGTTGTTGTCATGAGCTTTAGCTTCCTTTGTAGTGAGACCATCAAATCTGGGTCTGCATCTATGTGACCTGGAAGACATGGTTTCTTATATTCCAATGAACCTGAGGCAGCAGTGCTGAATTCTCTCTTTGTAGGTAAACTGTGGCCACAGGAAGCCAAGTATCTCCTGGTGGGGACTGTGAAGACATTTGGTCATCCTTCACATTTTGTGGTGCTTCTTGCTACTGCACTGGGAATATGGTTTTTGCTTCACAAAATACAAGGAGTTCAACTGGGACAGAGTGCTGGAGAGAGTTCTGTAACGTGTGTTGTGACTCATTTATTTGTTGGTTTTTCCTTTTTTTTTTTGAGGAATGACCACCAGGCGATGAATTTCCCTCTTAAAACTGCTTTCATTGTGTCCCGTAGATTCCGATATGTTGTGTCTGTGTTTTCGTTTATCTCTAAGAATTTTTTGATTTCCACCTTTATGTCTTCTGTAACCCATTGATCATTCCGTAACATATCGTTCATTTTCCATGTGATGTAGGACTTTTTCTTCCTTCTTTTATCATTGATTTACAGTTTCATTCCATTATAGTCAGAAAAAATGCATGGTATTATCTCCACCCCTTTATATTTACTGAGGGTTGCCCTATGGCATAATATATGGTCTATTTTTGAGAAGGATCCATGTGCTGCTGAAAAAAAGTATATCCATTTGATGATGGTTGGTATATTCTATATATTTCAGTTAAGTCTAGGTTATTGATTGTGATATTGAATTCTATATTTTTTTAATTCAACTTTTGTTTGAAATATCTGTCCAATGGTGAGAGAGCTGTGTTGAAGTCACCGATAATTATTGTGTTGTTGTCTATTTGATTCCAGAACTTGAGGAGAATTTGTTTTATGAAGGTCGCAGCACCATTATTTCGTTCATAAATATTGATAATTTTATGTCTTGTTGGTTAATGATTCCTTTTAAAGTTATATAATATCCATACTTATCCCTTTTGAATAACTTAGTCTTGAAGTCGATTTTATTCTATGTGAGGATGGCCACCCCTGGTTGCTTACGAGGACCGTGTGCATGGTATATTTTTTCCCAACCTTTCACCTTCAGCCTGTGCATGCCTTTTCCATTCAGATGTGTCTCCTGGAGGCAACATATTGTTGGATTTGTTTTTATAATCCAAGTTACCAGCCTATGTCGCTTTATTGGAGAGTTCAACCATTAAGGTTTAGAGTTACTATTTATATATGGTTTGTACTGCCAGCCATTTTGATTATTTATTTTTTTTTAATTTAGTTTGTTTCTCCATGATTAGCTTTTCCCCCGCCCTCTGTTATTACTGAGGCACTTCCCAGTGATAGTTTTGGTTGTTGTATTTCATTTCTTCCTCGTGTAGTGTTTTGCTCAAGACACTTTGCAATGCTGGTTTTCTGGCTGCAAATTCTTTTAGCTTTTGTTAATTATGAAATATTTTTATTTTGTTGTCGTACCTGAAGCTTAATTTTTCTGGATACAGAATTATTGGTTGGCAACCATTGTCTTTCAGTATTTGAAATACATTGTTCCATTATCTTCTCGCTTTCAGCGTCTGTGATGAAAAATCTGTTGTTAAACTTATTGGTTTACCCCTGAATGTCATCTGCCTCCTTTCTCATGTACCTTTTAATAATTTCTCTTTGGTCTGTTTATTGGATATTTTCGTAACAATGTGTCTTGGCATTGGTCTACTGTGATTTTGTGTGCTCGGTGTCCTGTATGCATCTACAATTTGTATATCCATTTCCTTTTTTATTTCTGGAAAGTTTTCTAAAATTATTTCATTCAGCAGGTTACTCATTCCCTTGGTTTGAATCTCTGTACCTTCCTCTATCCAGATGACTCATAAGTTTGTTTTTTTATGTTATCTCATATCTCTTGGATGTTTTTCTCATGATTTTTTACCAGTTTTTCGGAGTTGGCTAGACTCCTTTCAAGATGATATATTTTTTCTTCATTATTTGACGTTCTGACTTCTACTTGCTCCACTCTGTTAGTGATACTCTCAATTGAGTTTTTAATTTGGTTTATCGTTTCCTTCATTTCTAGAATTATTGTTTGATTTCTTTTATAATCTCTATCTCCTGATAAAGACGCTTAACTTCTTCTTTTATCTGTTTATGTAATTCATTTTCAATGTGTTCTTTCACTGTTTGGAATTGCTGTCTCGTATCCTCTTTAAGGTTCCATTCCATCTGTCTAAGGTATTCCTTGAGTTCTTTAAATGACCATTTTCCTGATGATTCTAGGTCCTCCTGATTATTTAGGTTGTCCTTCATTGTTTGTACACATTTTCATCCTTGCTTTTTTATGCTGCTAATGTTACTTCTTGTTCTGTTTGACTGCTGAGTTACTGCTTACTCTTATAAATTTATTTGAAGCTTGGGAGAAAAGATAGTAGTAGGGATGGGAAGAAGTCACTAAAGAGAATGAGAGTAGGCAGGTAGAATTCAAGGAAGGGAGAATAAGAAAATTGAAAAGAAATGAAAAGACAAAAGAAAAAAAATAGAAAATAAAGAAAGAAATAAAATTTTTTAGAAATAATAATGATAATTATAAAAATGAAAATTAAAATTTAAAAGAATCATAAAATAATAAATTTTAAAAATTTTAAAAAATAAAAACATTTAAAAAAGTTAAAGAACAACAACAAAAAAATGAAAATGAAAGAAAAAGAAGAAAATAAAAAGAAAAAAATAATAATAATACATGCAGTAATAGAGTTCAATTAACTTCTCTTCCAGTAGGTGGAGCTGTGTGCATTGGGCCAAGCTTCTCCTCTCAATAGGTGGGAAGCAATCACTGTGCAGCAACTCTTTATCCCAGAATGGGTGGATCTCCAATCCTGAGTGTCTAGGGCCTTCTCTTTTTTTTCCTCAAGCCAGGCCCCCCAACCTGTGACGCTCACCACAATACTATGTAATGTTTTGAACAACCATTAATAAAAAGATTTAAAAAAAGAAAACTAAATTCAGTGAATGATGCACGCGAATCCTAATATTTCTACAGTAACTGACTCAGTTTAACATCAATGCAAGTCGATTCTTATGGGACATGATATGTATTTTGCCGTTCATTTGTATTCAACACTGGTACACTACTATTTCATCAGTTTATGCACATCATTGGATATATATTTCATCCACAATTTAGCAAATTTATAGGCATTTGTTTCACTTTCAATCACTTCCTGCTTCACAACTCATGTATTCCTCCATATTTCTTGACTGGTCTTTTCATGAGACTTCTTTCCAAACACATTATTTTTCGATTTCCATAATCACTTTTGAAGCAAAACTCACACACACTTCATGATAAACAATAACCCTAAGATTACCATTAGATATATAACTGGTTGGAATGAATGATTGTATGTCAATATATGATATCTTATATATTTTCAGATATCAATTCAATCCATTATTTAAAGTGGAACCAGTTAGATTATTTATTCACAGTATATTCTATTCATCCATTATCTCTATATTCATTGACACAGGGTACACCACTTTGTACCCCCAATACTAATTTATATGTCTTCAAATATTGCTAACCGAAATGGTGAAAGAAATACTCATATCACATGATCCACAGATACATTTTATCACAATAATTTTCTGGGCAGAAAATGCAAAGGTCACACTTATGATTGTACCAAAGCCTAAATGGAAAGTGAACATGGATTACTAAAAACATTTATGTCCAGGTTGCCTAATGCTTTCAAATGTTATTCCTATTGGTAACTACATATTTTTTTTCTTCCTAAGATTATGCATTCAATCTTAACCATGTTGAAAATGTCTAATCCTATCACTCACATTATACTTGCCTGATTTTGTAATGTCTCTATTGATATCTTTTTTCCTATATTTTCTCCAGTTCATCATTGTGACTGAGTCTTCACATGTGCTTACATTTACATTCACTCTATAACCGAAACCCTATTGCTAAAGAACATTTGTTCCAAATTTTATACTCACTCTTCTTCCTAAACCTACAGACTATCTTCCTAATCCTACTGACTCTCCCAATTTGAGTAAATGTTCTCTTCTACAATCAATCATCCAAAGTACAAGGTCCTTTGCAATTGTATATCGCATTATCTGAGACATCTCTGCAGAATGTAATTCAAAGCTAAGTATCCAAATCAAGGGCCTAATGCCCTTCTGTGCTACAAATCTTACATAGATTTCTGTTTTTGTACTTATATTTCACCTCTATAATCTTATACATATTGCAGGTTACCAATAGCAGTAATCATCCTGCAGAATGATTTATAACCCAAATCGAACAAGGTATTAACCCTAACCATACACTGATCCGTCAATCTAACTTTACAAAAGGGCAGGGACAGAGTTCATCTTAAAATACAGGAATGTAGGGGATCTTCCACCTGCTGAGAACCTCAAAGGTCCATGCAGATTTGATGCCAGGGAAAGATGCAGGCAGCTATGAAGTACCTGAGAGAGCAAAAGTCACCTTCCATGGGAAACAACCTGGTAAGGATGATGGGTAGCTTCTGAATAAGCCTCTCTCTTCTTAATGTAGAGAAGATGGACCAAACCAGTCCTGTGTGGTAAGCTGTTCCCGGATGCCTATGGTTGATATACCATTCTAACTTGTGAAAGTATCACAGGAAGTAGGGGCAACCTCCATCATAGGACCATTGGAAGGAACTGTTAGGACAAAGTGGTTGCCAAAGCAGTGACCTCATTAAGATATTGAAGGAAGTAACCTCACCTTACTTCTTTGGTGATGGAAGTCTCAGATCCAGGAAGCCAGGCACCAAGAGCCAGTCCCAGTCCCAGTCTCAGTGTTCTCACTTGTTTGGATTTACCAAGGACAGAGTCAGTCTTTCTTGGTACCTACTGATGTGAGGATGGCCAAATGTCAGGAAAGCTCTGAAGATGGGCCTTTCCTGAGAAACCAGGTAGTGGATCACCGCTGGCTCATGAAAACTTCACAGAGTTGGCCAAGGAGACCAGATCTGACACAGGACAGGCCATTTCAGCGGAACATAGTATGGCCCACCATTCAGAGGACACTCCCGATAGTTACAGACCTACTTGGGGGAAGGAGGTGCCTTTGTGGGTTTGGGTGTGGGTTTGAGGTTTTGTCTCATGTTCTAAGAATAGTTAGGAAAGGTGGTTTGTTTGGTTTGGAGTGAACTGTTTCTGGTAAGACGTTTCGCAAGGCGAGTGTTTCTTTTTCTGTGCATCCACTGTGTCCGTGGTTGTAGACATTAGAAAAGAGAATGCATCAATGGATGTGTCCTGTCTAGTAGAAAGCATTCCAGGATTTATCTTGTCCAGTGTATGAATGGACTGCGGCTTGACTTATGGATGGGCAACATCTACTATCTTCCTAAGTTCCTGTTTTCTTCCTGAAAACTGATCACTCTCAGAATAGGCTCACGATTTTGTTTCCATGATTTGTACCACCTCCAAGCTCTGTGCTTACCAATTGTTCTGTTGCCCTGAATGTGAGAAAGGTCTTTTCTTCAGGCCAAACCTTTGTGAAGCATGAAGAAAACAGTTTTCAAATGGAAATGAAAGGGCATCACCTGTGGCTCTTTACTTAATTTCTTTGGAAAGGGATGTGTCTGAATCAGATTTTTGGCCCTGTGTGAGGTTATGTCTTAGATTCTCAGCACCTGAAGGATCTAAAAAAAAGATCCAATGTGTGCATCTAAAACAAAAATTTCCAAAAGAGCAGTCATTGTGAATGAAGTCTCTTGCCTACCTCTGTAAGGTTCCTGACCTTCATCAAGTGAGACTAGTGATCATTTGGGTCAAATGAGTTCCTCAAAACCCTGCAGAGGCTAGCCCATAGGTGCTTGGTTTTTCTCATGACTCCAATTCACATAAAGAATCTAAACCCCACAGTCAATAGGCCTCAAATTGGAGAAGCAGTGCCGTATTAACGAGTATTAGGGATTAACGTATTAGGGATTCTTTGGGTCAAATGAGTTCTTCAAAGTCCCGCAGAGGTTCTTGTGTTTTCTCATGACTCCAAATCACATAAATAATCTATACCTAAAAGTCAGTAGGCCTCAAATTGGAGAAATAGAGCAGTATTAACGGCAGGCTTATTTGATCACTCGTGGTTCACACGAAGGGTGTCCAGGCCACCTTGAATATTGGCAAATAAGGGGCAAGGGAGTTTATTTTGGACACTGTCTTTGGCTGTGCACCTCATGGAAAACTCCTGGCAAAGGTTACGATGAGTGACTATATGGAAGAAGATGAGGGCCATGTGGGAGAGTTTTGGTTTTAATTTTGGTCATTTGTGAGGCGGTTGGAAGAAATGACTGGGTCCACCAGGGCTTGAACTCTGGTGTGATTCCCCTTAGAGACTGGGTTTTGGAACTGACCTCAGAGAAGTATTGCCATGAATTTTGTTGGGATTTTAGGAGGCCACACATGAGAGTCGCCCTTGGAAACTGAGATCTAGGCCCAGGGTGGCTTTCCTCAGATCACTGGGAATCTCAGCCAGGATATCACATGATTTTATTCTGAAAGACTTCGGTACCATAGTTGAGAGTCAAAACACACACGTACCTCACATTGTAGACCTCAATGGGCCTGGCTTCATGTGTCCATTTGGCCACTCTTTGGGAAGACTTGCCTGTGAGAGTTCTCCAGAGCATTCACTGAAATGAGCTTCCTCAACATTTAATGTTTTCTGAATGAATTGAAACCAACAGTGCCTCCAACTTCATCCTTGAAAAATGGCTAGAAAAATACCATAAAATTTTGGAAATTCATTGGAGAAGCTTTGTATGTCCTGTTGCTGATCATGAGGGTACCAGACAGTGCCTTGAATTACTGGGTTTCATGAAAATGGTGTAGAACAGAGATTTCAGTATGTTGGAGCCTGCTGAGTAGTGGGCCTAGAGGAGTGGTGGGCAGGTGTGTGAAAGAACATCAGTGGTAGGGCCATGAGGATCTACCATTGGATTCCAAATGGCTTTTGACTGACATGGTGCAGCCAGCAGACCCTTATATGTAAAGGCATCTTGTTATATGGAGAGGTTTCAGGGCAATGTTCAGAATGAAGTTGATATGGACAAGGCGGCAATGGGACAAGATATGAGGGATAGAGCCTGGTTGGTGCATTCTCTCGCAGACTCTGACCCACCACTCGTGACAGAACTCCCTCCAGCACTGTGTCCCAGTTGAGCTCCTTGTATTTTGTGACGCAAATACCATACTCCCAGTACTGCAGCAAAAATACCACAAAAAGTTGAGGAGGAACAAATGGCTTCACAGTCCACACGGGGAGACACTTAGTCTCCAGTGGTCACAGTTGACCTACAAAGAGAGGATTCTGCACTGCTTCCTCATGTTTATTGGAAAAGAAGAAACCCTATTGCTAAAGAACTTTTGGTCCAAATCATATACTCACTCTTCTTCCTAAACGTACCGACTATCTTTCAAATCCTAATGACTATCCTTTTTTGAGTGAATGTTCTCTTCTACATTCAATCTTCCAAGGTACAGGTCCTATGCCATTGTATATCAAATTTTCTGAGACATCTGTGCAGAACATAATTCAAAGCTAAGTATCCCAATCAAGGGCCCAATGCCCTTCTGGCCTTCAAATCATACCTAGATTTCTGTTTTCATTCTTATATTTCACCTCTATATTTTTGTAAATATCGCAGGTTCCCAATAACATAATTCATCACAGAGAATATTTCCTAACCCAAATTGAACCTGTTTTAACCCTAAATATACACTCTTCCCTCAATCTCATTTTACTGAAAAGCAGGGACAGAGTTGTTCTTAGAATACAGGAAAGTACGGGACCTTCCACCTGCTGAGAACCTCAAAGGTCCATACAGAAATGATACCCAGAGAAGTTGTAGGCAGGTACGAAGGACCTGAGAGATCAAAAGTCATATTCCATGGCAAGCAACCTGGTCAGGATGAAGCAATGTGTCTGAATCAGCTTTTCTCTTCTTATTGTAGAGAAGATGGATCAAACCAGCCTGTGTGGAGAGCTGTTCCTAGGTGCCTATGGATGATATATCATTCTAACTTGTGAAAGTGTCACAGAAAGTAGGGGAAGCCTCCATCTCATGGGACCCTTGGAAGCAACTCTTAGGACAATTTGGTTTCCAAGGCAGTGGCCTCATTCAGTTCCAAAGAAAGTGACATGCCTCATTTCCTTGGTGATTGAACTCTCTGAACTTGGTATCCAAGAAGCCAGGCACCAAGAGGCAGTCCAAATCCCAGTCCCAGTGGGCTCACTTGTTTGGATTTTCCAAGGACAGAGTCAGTCTTTCTCGGTAACTACTGCTGTGAGGATAGCCAAATGCCAGGAGAGTTCTGAAGAGGGACATTTCCTGAGAAAGCAGGTAGTGGCTCAACACTTTGTTCCTGACAACTTCACAGAGTTAGCCAAAGAAACCAGATCAGAGAGGTGGTTTGTTTGGTTTGTAGTGAACTGTTTCTAGTAGATTCTTTTACAAGGTGAGTGTTTCTATGTCTGTGTATCCCACTGTGTCCCTGGTTGTAGACATTAGAAAAGAGAATGCAACAATGGATGTGTCCTGTCTAGTAGAAAGCTTCCCAGCATTCATCCTGCCCAATTTATGAATGGAGTGTGCCTTGCCTTATGGATGGGCAACACCTACTACCTTCATAAGTCCCTGTTTACTTCCTGAATTCTGGCCACTCTCCAGAATACACTCATGGTTTTCTGTCCAAGGTATGTACCAACTCCAAGGTCTGTTACATGACCATGTACTGGATAGCTGAAGGGAATGGCCAGCATATCAGAAAACTCAGATATCCGTGTGACCAGGAAAATCTCGGTGTATAAACCTGCTTTGGGCCTTTTCCTTACCTATTGTTCTTTTGCCCTGAATGTCAGGAAAGTCTTTGCCTCAGGCCAGCCCTTTGTAAAGCCTGAAGAAAACAGTTTTGAAATGGAAATGAATGGGCATCACCTGTGGCTCTTTGCTTAATTGCTTTGGAAAGGGATGTGTCTGGATCAGGCTCTTGGCCCTGTGTGAGGCTGTGGCTTAGATTTTCAGCACCTGATGGATCTAAAGAAAGATCCCATGTGAGCATCCAAAACCAAAATGGCAAAAAGTTTATTCATTGTTAATGAATTCTATTGCCTACCCCTTTTAGGTTCCTAAAATCCATCAATTGAGAATAGGGATCCTTTGGGTCAAGTGAGTTCTTCAAATCTCTGCAGAGGACCTTGGTTTTCTCATGACTCCAATTCACATAAAGAATCTAAACCCCACAGTCAGAAGGCCTCAAATTGGAGAAATGGAACAGTATTAAGGGCAGGCCTATTTGATCACTTCTGGTTAACAGGAAGGGTGTCCAGGCCACCCTGAATTTAGGCAAATGAGGTGCAAGGGAGATTATTTTGGACATTGTCTTGGCCTGCGACCCTCATGGAAAACTCCAGCCAGAGGTTATGATGAGTGTCTATATGGGAGAAGATGAGGGCCATGTGGGAGTGTTTTAGTTTTAATTGTTTTTATTTAAGTCGTGGTTGGAAGAGTTGACTGGATCCACCTGGGCTTGAACACTGGTGTGATTCCCCTAGAGACTGAGTTCTGGAACTGACCTCCAAGAAGTATTGCTGTGTATTGTGTTGGGATTTTAGGAGGCCACGCATGAGATTCGCCCTTGGAAACTGAGATCTAGGCCCAGGGTGGCTTTCCACAGAGCACTGGGAATCTCAGGAATGATATTACATGATTTTATTCTTAAAGACGTGGCAGCCATTGTTGCAAGTCAAAACACACATGGACCTCACATTGTAGACCTCAATGGACCTGGCTTCATGTGACCTTTTGGCCTGTCTTTGGGAAGCCTTGCCTGTTAACGTTTTCTAGAGCTTTCATTGAAATGAGCTTTTTCTCCATTTAATGGTTCCTGAGTGAATTGAATCCCACAGTGCCTCCAATGTCATCTTTGAAAAATGGCTAGATAAATACCATTAAATTTTTGAATTCCCATGACCAGGTCGCACTGGAGAAACTTTGTATGTCCTATTGATGATCATGAGTGTATCAGACAGTGCCTTGATTGACTGGTGTTCATGAAAATGGTGTAGAAGAGAGATGCCAGTAATTTGGAACCTGATGAGTAGTGGGCCTAGAGCAGTGGAGTGCAGGTATGTGTTAAAACATCTGTGGTGGGGTCATTTGGATTTGCATTGGCTTCCAAATGGTTTGTGACTGACATAGTGTAGCCTCTAGATCCTTGTATGTAAAGGCATCTTGTTATATGGAGAGGTTTCAGTGCAATGTTTAGAATCAGATTGCTATGGTCAAGGGGGCAAGCTATGTGGGATAGAAGCCTGGTTGGTGCATTCTCTTGCAGACCCTTACCCACCACACATGACAGAACTCCCTCGAGCACTGTGTCCCAGTTGAACTCCTTGCATTTCGCGAAGCAAATACCAAACTCCCAGTGCAGCTACAAGAAACACCACAAAAGTGGAGGATGATTAAATGTCTTCACAGTCCACACTGGGAGACACTTAGCCCCCATTGGCAACAGTTTACCTACAAAGAGAGAATTCAGCACTGCTGCCTCATATCCATTGGAAAATATGAAACCATGTCCTCCAGGTCACATAGATGCAGACCCAGATTTGATGGTCTCAATACAAAGGAAGCTAAAGCTCCTGAAAACAACATATATTTCAAGTGCCCAACCTCAGAAGCAGTTTCTCAAGAAATCTTTATGCCGGCAGAGCTCCATGTTTGTGGAGTTATTACCCTGTTCTTTGCTTTTGGAAACTCCTCTACCACCTTCAAGTTTGTGAACTCCTGAGCATTTTCCATTCCAGATGTGTATTCACAGATTTTCAAATCTTCTCTAATTGTGTCTTACTTGGGGTGAAGGTAATGTCAAGGCATTGTTCTGAATGAAAGTGGGAAGATTTTGGGGTAGCACATATTTGCATACACATTGCATTCTTTTTTCAGTTTTCCATTGGAAATACTGAATCCCTGACTGTCAGGGGTAGAAGGAATTCTTCTTCAAAGAATAGCCTGACACTTACAAGAAACAACACCCAGGGAGACATCATCTCTTGGAGACATCATTTAGCCATCTGTGTCCCTGAGACATCCTGTGGCCATCTGTCTTCCTGAAATATCCTGAGGTTATCTCACCTTGTGTAGACATCCAGGAACTGCCGATAAGAGAGCGTTCCCATCTCCAGCATATAAAATCCCCTGTGTGAACAATGTATTTTGAAGGTTGATCAGAACTCCTGTCTTCCTGTCATCTCTCGTGTCTCTTGTCCCTTCATTCCTCCCTATCTTGGTTCGCTGCCCACGTTGATGTGTCCTGCCAGCCGGGACATCTGGCGCTCACTGACTGGGGCTCGAGCCTTTGAGTCATAGGGAACCCCGTCCTCCTGGAAAACTTGGTCAAGCGGAGCTCACAATTGCCTCAGCAGACACCACCGAGAGACAGATCCAGGAGGAGAGTGGGGATGACCCATGGGGAGTGACCCACCATGGGTCAAGCAGTTTTGTCACATGATTTGTATTTGTCAGGCCTCAAGGATTCCTTCAAGACATGGGGGGCACGTGTTAAGAAAAAGGACTTAAAATTTTTCTTTTCATACATAGGGGAATTGTGTCTATGATTTCACCTTGAAGGGACCATTAATGGTAAAAGATGGCTTAGAGTAGGAGACTGTTTAAAAGATTATTTTGAATCCTTTGGACAGAAAAATTGCCTGTTCCCACCTTTTCTTACTGGAAATTAATTAATGAATTTCTTAAAATTTCACCCTTTGACAATGGTACCTTAAAACTTTTCAGGATTAGGAAAGAGACTATGCAAAAGACCTCTCGTACCCCCTCGCATGCCCATCAGTTAGTATAGACATAGACCATTCTCAGTCTCCCCAGGACCCTGGAAACCTTCCTGGTCCCCCTCAAAATACCACCCTAATGAATAGGGCTCCATAGGTTACCAACCGCCTTTATCCAGTTTTAAATCCTGGAGACACATTGACCCCTGGGGAGAAGGCTAACTTGGAGAAGGAAGCAACTCCCTATGATACAGAAGACCTGCCACTGCTTAGGACCCAGCCACAGCCTATAGGACTTACACATCCACCTCCCTCCTATATCTCTCCTGCTTTTTGTGCTCTGGCCCTTCAGGGGCCAAATCCCCCCACCAGATATTTTTTCCCCAATTCCCTTGCCTAACCTGGCTCCCTTGGGAGAGTCTCTCCAACATAGACTGGAAGAGATCCAAGTTTAAAAAGAATTAAGATCCCTTGACTCTGAGCTTTATTCATTAGCCTTAGGCATGGAGTCAACACAAGCTGGCCCAAAGTGGTCTAATACAAAGGCTAAGCCGCTCCATTGGACTGTTCTCACTTTTCAGTCACCCTCAGTTAGATAGTTAAGCCTGCCCAGGTTGATGTCAAAGACTTAGACAAGGATCAAGAGGAGGAAGCGGGGGAAATGGATCAAGGAGATCAGGACTCAGAGGATGAGGACTTCATCCGTAGGCAGAAAGGAACCCAGTGTGTCTACAAAACATTAAGCCTGCGTTTTCTTGAAAAAACTTAAAAAGTCTTGTGCTCACTATGCACCCATTGCACCCTACACGTAGGCTTTATTAGAAAGCTACATGACACAATGTCTTACTCCCAATGATTGGAAATTTTTAGACCAAGCTACCCTCAATGCCGCAGACTTCCTCTTATGGAATGCAGATTTCAAAGAGCACTGTCAGGAAACTGCTCAGAAAAATTTAACTAAGCCCTCCTCTAATTCCTGGACTTATGTTAAGCTAGTGGGCAATGCGCCTTTTGACACTAAAACTTAACTGGCACGTTTCCCTGCTGGACTTTTGACACAGATTCAGATGGCTGGCTTACATGCTTGGAGACGCCTCCCTCAAAAGGCCTCTGCTACGACTTCCCTGGCAAAAATTCGACAAGGGCCCGACAAGCCTTATAGCGACTTTGTTCCCCGGCTTAACCTAGCTGCGGGATTCTTGCTTGGACCAAGCGAAAGCGAAAGCACCTTTGTAAAACATCTTGCCTTTGAAAATGCCAACCTGGCATGTCAGGATGTTCTTCGACCACATAAGAAAAAAGTGAAACTTTCTGACTTTATTGGACTCTGTGCAGGGTTGGGTGTAGCCCTTGCCATGGGTCTCACCCTCGGTGCCGCCTTTACCAAGGCCTTTCACAATCCTGGCTCACGTAGTTGCTTTACTTGTAAACAACCTGGCCATTTTGCACGTGAGTGTCTGACAGGCAAACAAAGCCTAAGAATAGTGTCTTTTCAAACTGAGGCTAAACTGCCCCCAGCTACCCTTTGCCCTAGATGAGGTAAAGGTCATCACTGGGCCAGTGAGTGTAGATCTAAGACAAATACCCTCAGCAGCCTATCTCAAAATCCTTCTCCACAATTGCCTCATTCCAATTAGCCACCCCAGGCAGCGCAGGATTGGACCTTTTTGCCGCCACCGATACAATATTAGACTCAATGCAAGGGCCCCAGATAATACCCACTGGAATTATGGGTCCCACTCCATCTCATATGTGTGCCCTTATTCTTGAAAGAGCCTCTACTACCTTACAAGGTGTTCAGGTCTTCCCTGGCATTAAAGATAATGATTTCACTGGAGAAATAAAAATACTGGCCACAGCTATTAATGGAGTTGCGGCCATCCCAGCAGGAACAAGACTTGCACAATTAATACTCCTTCCCTTGGATTCAGGAGGCACTTCCACCACTCAAACCTACCGAGGGGGACTACCTCCTTGGGCTCCTCTGATGTATATTGGGTTCAGCCCATTTCTCACAATAGACCCACCCTTATCTTACTTATTGAAAGAAAGGAATTCCAAGGAATTCTTGATACTGGAGCTGATGCCACAATTATTTCTCAAAAATATTGGCCAACAGGTTGGCCCCTCACCCCATCCTTGACAGACCTTAAAGGGATAGGACAGTCAAAAAATCCTCTGGTCAGCTCTATGGCTCTTAGCTGGACTGATAAAGAGGGTAATATGGGAACTGTCACTCCTTTCTTTGTTCCTGACCTTCATCTTAACCTATACGTCCGAGATATTTTGAGTCAAATGT
This sequence comes from Callospermophilus lateralis, assembly GCF_048772815.1. NCBI lineage: Eukaryota > Metazoa > Chordata > Mammalia > Rodentia > Sciuridae > Callospermophilus > Callospermophilus lateralis. The sequence goes on along the minus strand of NW_027517452.1, from coordinate 445,592 downwards.
AAGTTATTCTTTCCAGTCCCAATTCCATGGTGACTCATCAAATGCTTCATATGAATTTTGTCCCTGGTACAGGCATGGGGAGACTGAGACAAGGACTGGTTGAGCCTATACAACCCTTACAAAAAACAAATACATATAGACTTGGGTATTTGGATTTTTAGTGTTGGTCCCTGACCCTCCTGTACCCCATGCAGATAAAATTATTTGGGAGACTCAGACTCCTGTGTCGGTGGATCAGTGGCCCCTTACCCAAGAATAATTGGAGGCTGCCTCCATGTTAGTGCAGGAACAGCTGGCAGCTGTCTATGTAGAGCCATCAAGCTCACCATAGAATAATTCTATTTTTGTTATCAAGAAAAAATCAGGCAAGTGGCACCTTTTACAAGATTTGTGTGTCATTAATAAAGTTATATGCCTGATGGGAGCACTACAGCCAGGCATTCCCACACCAGTGGCTATTCCCAAAAACTATTGTAAAATGGTTGTTGACTTAAAGGATTGCTTTTTTACCATTGCTTTAAATCCTGAGGATAGACCCTATTTTGCCTTTGGTCTCCCTCACATTAATTTTCAGGGCCTTATGCAGAGATTTCAATGGAAGGTTCTTCCCCAAGGTATGGCCAACAGCCCTAGTCTTAGCCCAAAATACGTTTCTCAAGCAGTAGACCCTGTGAGAGAGCAATGTTCACAAATTCATATTTTACATTAATTGGATGATTTGTCAATTGCTGCACCTAATATCCATGACGTTAATAATTGTTACCTGGACCTTTACAAAACCCTCACTACCTTGGGACTACAGATAGCTTCTGATAAGGTTCAAACACAGGACTGTTATACCTATTTGGGCCTTAAACTTCAAGATAATCAGATTCAAATTCCTAAAATACAACTACGTGTGGACCATCTTCACACTCTTAATGATTTTCAAAAATTACTGGGGGATATTAAATGGCTAAGAACATATTTAAAATTACCCACTTGTGTACTTTTGTCCCTTAATTATATTTTGAGAGGTGATTCCCACCCCTCCTCCTCTCAAAAGCTTACACACGAGGCATTACAGGCATTAAACCAAGTCACAGAAGCCATTGCCCAACAATTTGTTACACAAATTTCTTATAACCTTCCTCTGGTTCTGGTTATTTAACAAACTCCTCATACACCCACAGGAATAATTTGGCAGCGAGATCCACATTTTAAAAATAAAGGCTGCCCCTTGCTTTGGGTCCATTTACCCACCACATCCTCCAAGGTTATTACTGTTAATCTTGCTCAGGTAGCTTCTATTATTATTAAAGGTCATTTGATTCTCGACAACATTTTGGCAAAGAACCTCATAATAATTTAATTCCATATATGAAGGACCAAACCAAATTTTTAATACAGAAACGGGATGAATGAGGTATTGCCCTGTCAGGCTTTTGGGGAACAATTGATAACCACCTCCCCAATGACCCCCTTTTACATTTTGTCCAGTTACATCCATTTATTTTTCCCAAAATTACTCAAAAGGCTCCCATTCCTCAAGCCCTTAATGTCTTTACAGACGGTTCCAGTAATGGCTGAGCGCTCTTTGTTGTCAATAACCAGCCTACCATCTTTGATACTATCTATCAGTCAGCACAGGTTGTGGAATTGTTTACCATAACACAAGTTTTTATAATATTTTTTGATAATCCTGTTAATATTTATACAGACAGTGCCTACATTGCTCATTCTGTGCCCCTGCTGGACATTTCCCCCACCATTAAGGCTTCTTCCAATGTGGCCTTTCTTTTTCATCAGCTTCAGCAGCTAATTCAGGCCAGACAACACCCATTCTTCTTAGAACACATCAGGGCACACTCTGATCATCCCAGGCCTCTAACACAAGGTAACGCCCAAGCTGATTCAGCAACTCGTTCCATCTTTCCAATTTTTGTGGGCTCCATTCAAAAGGCCACAGAGTTACACAATCTTCACCATCTAAATTCCAAGAGCCTTCAATTACTTTGTAAAATTACCATGCAACAGGCACGAGAAATAGTAAAAGCATGGCCAGGTTGCACTGTCTCCCTCCCCATTCAACACATGAGAGTTAACCCCCGAGAATCACTGCCCAATCAGTTTTGGAAAATGGATGTTACTCATTTTCCTGAATTTGAAATTACCAAATATATACACGTTTCTATAGATACCTTCAGCGACTTTATTTTTGCATCACCACATTCAGGAGAGGCTACCAAATATGTTCTTTCTCCTCTTATTTCAGCCTTTTCCATAATGGGTAAACCAATACATATTAAAACAGATAATTATCCTGCATATACCTGTGCCAAGTTTAAATAGTTTTGTGCTACCTTGCAAATTCGTCATACTACTGGAATTCCATACAACCCTCAGGGCCAAGGCGTTGTGGAACGTGCCCACCTTACCTTATAGACTTGGATAACCCTCCATAAGGCTTCGGCCCTTGTATTTACCACTCCCAGGCATCGCCTTAACCATGCCTTACTTGCCCTTATTTTTCTTACCCTAGACAGTGAAGGCCATTCGGCCGCAGACAGAAACTGGCATCCCTTGTCCAATTCTGTTCGCCCACCTCTTATGTGGTGCAATTCCCTTACAAATAAATGGAAAGGTCCAGATCCTGTTCTCATCTGGGGACGAGGCTCAGCTTGTCTTTTGGACCAAGAGCAATCAGCCCCAAGATGGTTACCAGAATGCCTGGTTAAACAGGTTAATGACTTACCTCAACACAGGGATGGAGGGCCTCCCCCTGAGGACAAATTTTGTTCTTTTTCAGATGCAGCCAACAATCTGTGTGGGGATCCTGATTTAGGCACTTCTGCTTAACAGGTTTGTACATGGAGGCCTTGGCCCTCCATGTTCCAACATCATGGTGTAAGTTTTTGGGCCCCCCTGTGAATGCAAGTGATGATCTTGGACTCAGGCTCCCACTAGTTGGACCGAGACTGCTGACTGCGTGACTAAGGTGGCTTACCTCCATGCCGAGGTTGACCATAAACTTGGAGGAGTTCATCAGCCTAAATGGGTATGTGTTAACAAGCCAAAGTTTATTCCCCCTAGTACAAGTAAAGCTCTCCAAAATTCTTCTGCAACCTGTTCGCATACCCAGGCGAGGCATGACTCTTGTTATGTGTCGCCCTCAATTTGTGTTAACAAGCAGGGAGAACAATTTTTTGAAGCCTCCCAAACTAAAACTCATGCAGCAGGGGGGACCACTATTCATTATACCTCCGTTCTATTTGACCAGGGAGTAGAAGGCAAATACACCAAGCTACAGTCAGCTGGTTGCCAAGGCCCTATCGGTAAACCCTCCTGCTGGCCCATTAAGGCCCCTACAGGGGTCACTGATGGTGGAAGAACCACTGATGCTGTCAAACATCCTCACATAATCAAACTTTTGAAACCCCAAATCCCTGAGCTCACATATCATCCCTTAATGTTGCCTAAATCTCATCTCCCAGGTTTAGATACCAATACATTAGATATTTTGGAAACTACCTTCTACTTGCTTAATAATTCCAACCACACCCTTGCTGGTGATTGCTGGCTCTGCATGACAACAGGGGCAATTATGACTATGGCAGTTCCTATTAATTCTATCATAGACAATGATAATACATGCCAACCCGGATTTCCTTTTTAAGTACAACTTATAGGCACTATTACATTATGTCTTTTAGGCGCGATGCAGAATAACACCTATGATATTGATGTTGGAGTTACTTTCTTTGAAAATTGCTCAACATACAAAATTATTCCTCACCCACCCCAACTCTTTGTCCTCCCAATGGCAGAGTTTTAATGGGTGGAGGAAACTTGGCCTTCCCCAGGCTTCCAGCGAATTGGACCGGTGGCTCTGTTCTTGCCTTATTACTCCCTGATATAACTATAGTCCCAGGAGACGAACCTCTACCCATTCCTAGCCTAGACACCTTAGTCAAAAGACACAGGCGGGCAATACAGGCCTTACCACTCATTGCCAGCTTTGGAATAACAGCTGCTGTGGGCACAGATACACTGGCTTAGGCACAGCTATACACTCTTACCATCGCCTGTCTCAACAACTTATAAATGATGTACAAACTCTATCAGGAACCATTAAAGATCTGCAGGACCAAATAGACTCCCAGGCAGAAGTGTTCCTTCAAAAAGACGAGGCTTAGATTTGCTGACAGATAACCAGGGAGGTATTTGCTTGGGCTTAGGGGAACGATGCTGCTTTTATGCCAATAAATCAGGCATAGTATGCACTAAAATTAAGCACCTTCAATAAGATCTAGAAAGAGATGACGCGAACTATTTGAAAATCCCCTCTGGACTGGGCTTTATGGATTTCTACCCTACCTTCTTCCCCTATTAGGCCCTTTGTTGGGTTTACTTATAATTGGGTCCATAGGACCCTGCATTATAAACAGGCTGGTACAATTTATTAAAGAACAGATTAATATTTTGGCCTCTAATCCCATACAGGTCCATCATCGTCTGGAGATGGAAGACCGTGCTGCCAACATTTAAAAGGAGGTTCTACCCTTCTCACAGGCTTATTTCTTAAGTTTACATCCCCACAGATCTCTCTTTCTTATATAAAAGTATGAGTAACAGCTCTGACCAACTATCTTCTGCCCTTGCCATAAGGGTTCGTCCCCCATGGGCCCCTCCACTTGGCGGAGGATGCACCCATGGAGTGAGGATGTTATCCCAGTTCGTTATTGTGATTGACTCTTCACATGTGCTGACATTTATATTCAATCTCTACGCAAAAGCCTATTGCTAAAGAAATTTTGGTCCCACTCCTATACTCACTCTTGTTTCTAAACCTACCAACTATCATCCTAATCCTACTTACTATCCCTTTTCGACTGGATGTTCTCTTCAACATTCAATCATCGAAGATACAAGGTCCTATGCCATTGTATATCGATTCATCTGAGACGTCTGTGCAGAATATAATTCAAAACTAAGTATCCCACTCGAGCGCCTAATGCCTTACTGGGCTTCAAATCTTACCTAGATTTCTGTTGGTTCCAATACCATTATTCATCTCGCAGAAGGATTCCTAACCCAAATCGAACCTGTTATTAACCCTAACCATACACTGTTCGCTCAATCTCACTTTACAGAAGAGCAGGTACAGAGTTGGTCTTACAATACAAGAATGTAGGGGATCTTCCACCTGCTGAGAACCTCAAAGGTCCATGCAGAAATGATCCCTGGATAAGATGTAGGCAGCTATGGAGGACCTAAGAGAGCAAAAATCATCTTCCATGGCAAAAACCCTGGTCAGGACGAAGGGATGTGTCTGAAACAGCCGCTTTCTTCTTAATATAGAGAAGATGGACCAAACCAGGCCTGTGTGGAGAGCTGTTCCCAGGTGCCTATGGTTGAAATACCATTCTTACTTTTGAAAGTGTCACAGGAAGTAGGGGCAGCCTCCATTTCATGGGACCCTATGAAACAACTGTTAGCACAAAGTGGTTGTCAAGGCAGTGACCTCTTTCAGTTTCTGAAGGAATTGACCTACCTAACTTCCTTGGTGTTTGAAATCTCTGAACTTGGGATCCAGGAAGCAAGGCATCCAGAGCCAGTCCCAGTCTCAGTCACATTGGGCTCACTTGTTTGGATTTACCAAAGATAGGGTCAGTCTTTCTGGGTACCTACTGATGTGAGGATGGCCAAATGCCAGGAGAGCTCTGAAGAGGGGCCTTTCCAGGGAAAGCAGATAGTTGCTCACCAATGGCTCCTGGCAACTTCACAGAGTTGGAAAAGGAGACAAGATCTGAGACCTTACAGTGCATTTCGGTGGAACAGAGTATGGCCCACCAGTCAGAGGACACTCCATATATTCACACACCTACTTGGGAGAAGGAGGTGCCGTTTGAGTATGGGTGTGAGTATGCGGTTTTGTCTCATGTTCTGAGAATAGATAGGAAAGTCGGTTTGTTTGGTTTGGAGTGGACTGTTTCTTGTATGTCATTTGACAAGGCAAGTGTTTCTATATCTGTGTATCCTACTGTGTCCGTGGTTGTAGACATTAGAAAAGACAATGCATCAATGGATGTGTCCTGTCTAATAGAAAGCTCCCATCACTCATCCGGCCCAATTTATGAATGGACTGCAGCTTGCCTTATAGATGGGCAAAACCTATTATCTTCCCAAGTTCCAGTTGTCTTCCTGAATTCTGGAAACTCTCCAGAATAGGCTCATGGTTTTGTGTCCAAGATATAAACCACTTCCACACTCTGTGAAATGGCCATGTACTGAATAGCTGAAGGGAATGGGGGCATCTCAGAAAACTCAGATATCAGTGTGACCAGGAAAGTCTCAGAGGAGAAACCCTGCTTTGGGCCTTTTGCTTGCCTATTGTAGTGTTGCCCTTAATGTCAGGATGGTTTTTGCCTCAGGCCACACTTTGTGAAGCGTGAAGAAATTAATTTTCATATGGAAAAGAATGGGCATCACCTGTGGCTCTTTGCTTAATTGCTTTGGAAAGGGATGCGTCTGAATCAGCATCTTGGCCCTGTATGAGGCTGTGGCTTAAATTCTCAGCACCAGATGGATCTAAAGAAAGATCCCATGTGTGCATCCAAAAAAAATGGCAAAAAGTTCAGTTTTTGTGGATGAAGTTTCTTGCCTTTCTCTCTTAGTTTCATGACCTTTATCAAGTGAGAATAGGGATCCTTTGGGTCAAATGAGTTCTTGAAAGCCATGCAGAGGTGCTTGGGTTTCCTCATGACTCCAAATCACATGAAGAGTCTATACCTGACAGGCAGTAGGCCTCAAATTGGAGAAGCAGAGCAGTATTACGAGCTGGCCTACTTGATCACTCCTGGTTCACAGGAAGGGTGTCCAGGCCACAATGACTTTAGGCAAATGAGGGGCAAGGGAGCTTTTTTTGAACATTGTCTTTGGATGTGCCCCTCATGGAAATATCCAGCCACAGTTTATGATGAGTGTATATATGGAAGAATATGAGGGCTATGTGGGAGTGTTTTGGTTTTAATTCTGGTCATTTGTGTGGCGGTTGGGAGATGACTGGGTCCACCGGGGTTTAAACTCTGGTGTGATTCCCCTTAGAGACTGTGTTGTGGAACTGACCTCAGAGAATTATTGCCATGAAATGTGTTGAGATTTTTGGAGGCCACACATGGGAGTCACCCTTGGAAACTGAGATCTAGACCAAGGGTGGCTTTCCACACAGCACAGGGAATCTCAGCAATGATATCATGTGATTTTATTCTGAAAGACTTGGCAGCCATAGTTGAGAGTCAAAACAAACATGGACCTCACATTGTAGACTTCTATGGGCCTGGCTTCATGTAACTTTTTGGCCACTCTTTGGGAAACCTTGCCTGTGAGAGTTCTCTAGAGCATTCATTGAAATGAGCTTCCTCACCATTTATCGGTACCTGAATGAATTGAAACCCAGAGTGCCTCCAAATTCATCCTTGAAAAATGGCTACATAAATACCATGACATTTTTGAAATTCCCATGACCAGGTGGCACTGGACAACCATGAATGTCCTGTTGCTGATTTGAGTGTACCAGACACTGCCTTGATTGACAGGGCTTCATGATAATGATGTAGAACAGAGATGTCAGTAAGTTGGAGCCTGCTGATTAGTGGTCGTAGAGAAGTGTTGTGCACGTGTGTGTTAAAAAATCTGTGGTGCAGTCATGTGGATCTGCCATGGCTTTCAAATAGGTTGTGACTGACATGGAGCAGCCAGCAGAACCTTGTATGTAGAGGCATCTTGTTATATGGAGTAGTTTCAGGGCAATGTTCAGAATCAGGTTGCTATGGTCAAGGGGGCAAGCTATGTGGGATAGAAGCCAGATTGGTGTATTCTCCTGTAGACCCTGACCCACGACACGTGACAGAACTCCCTCCAGCAGTTTGTCCTAGTTGAACTTTTTGAATTTCGTGAAGCAAATACCAAACTCCCAGTGCAGCGGCAAGAAACACCACAAAAAGTGGAAGGTGACCAAATAGCTTCACACTCCACATGGGGAGACACTTAGCCCCCAGTGGCCACAATTATCTACAAAGAGAGAATTCAGCACTGCTGCCTAATGTTCATTGGAATATAAGAGACCATGTCCTCCAGGTCACATAGATGCAGACCCACCTTTGATGGTCTCACTACAAAGGAAGCTAAAGCTCCTGACAACAACATATATTTCAAGTGCCCAACCTCAGAGGCAGTTTCTGAAGAAGTCTTTAGGCCAGCAGAGCTCCATGATTGTGGAGTTTACACTGTCCCTTACTTTTGGAAACTGGTCTACCACCTTCAAAGTTCTAAACTCCTGAGCAATTTTCATTCCAGATATATATTCACAGATTTTATAACTCTTCTCCGCAAATTGTGTCTTACTTGGAGCGAAGGAAATGTCAAGGAATTGTTCTGGATGAGAGTGGAAGGATTTTTGTGTAGCACATGTTTGCATACACATTGGATTCATTTTCCAATTTTCCAATTGAAATACTGAATCCCTGACACTACCCCATACCCTACTAGACTCTGTGTACTAATCCTAATATGATGGAGAAAAATAACCCCCCAAAAATTGAAATACAAGCATTTCAAAAGAGGCCTGGTGTATATTTGGACTTGCCTTATGCACTGTATAGGGTAGGAGTTATAAATCTAGTCAATTTTTTGTTGAAATAGTTCTCCAGTTGTTTTTAAAGTTAACCAATATGTGAATTCCTGTCTCCCTTTCGCTGTAGCCTATTCAGCATATGTATTTTTATAAGCACATATACAATCCTACCTGGTACCACACGTACACTATTTTGTGGTTGCTGACTTGGCAGATACAAATTGTGAGAAGAGATCACTCCTCCTAAATGCTGATGGAACTGAAAATTCAACCTATGGGTGAGTTTCCTAGCAGAACAACATTATATATAAATCCATGTTCAGTAAAATGAATATTTTTGATCTGTGAATGATATATATTTCATGGTGAATTTCAATTGGCATATAGTGCTAATTTTTAATATCTGTGTATATATATATATATATATATATATATATATATATATATATATATATATATATATACTATCCAGATTTTTCAAAATATGAAATATATCTGTCTTATTATACATTTCCTAAATTCATTCATATTCATGTATGTGGATTTATAATTATCTTTTCACAAGATTATTCCCAGAAATATTCATCCACCTGAAATACATATTTGTTTCCTACTACTGAAAACTAACTTCAGTGAATGGTGTATACAAATCCTAATATTTCTTCAGTAACTGACCAAGTTTAACATCAATGCAAGTAGACTCCTATGGAACATGATGTGTATTTTGATGTTAATTTTTTTCAACACTGGTGCATTACAATTTCTTTAGTTTATGCACATCATTGGATATAGATTTCATCCACAAGTTTGCAAATTTATAGGCATTTGTTTCACTTTCAGTCACTTTCTACTTCAGAACACATATATTTCTTCATGTTTCTTGACTGGTCTTTTCATGAGACTTCTTTCCAAACACATTATTTTTGATATCCATAAGTACTTTTGAAGCAAATCTCACACACCCTACATGATGAACCATAACCCTAATATTACGATTAGATGTATAACTGGTTAGAATGAATGATTGTATATCAATATATGATTTCTTATATATTTTCAGATATCAATTCAATCCATTATTTAAAGTGGAACCAGTTATATTATTTATACACAATATTGTCTATTCATGCATTATCTCTATATTCATAGACACAGGGTACACCTCTTTATACCCCCAATACTAATTTACATGTCTTCAAAATATTCCTCCTTGAAATGGTGGAAGAAATACTCATGTCACCTGACCTATGTATACATTTTATCACAGTAATATTCTGGACACAAAAAGCAAAGGTCACACTTATGATTGTACCAATGTAAAGGTTGGTCGAGCGTTGGAGTAAGAGACCACCAAGAGACTGTCACATGCAACAGCAAAGTGTTTATTGGGGGTCCAGCAAGCTGTGGCTCAGAGCTCACTTGAATTTAGCAGAGAGCCCTGAGAACAGCTTAAGCAGAGCTTATATACTTTCCTTAGAGAGGGCAGGGAGTGAAATTTATTGATGGGTCATGGCAAGTGGGCGGTTTGTTTGCAAATGTGTGAGGGAGTACATTCTGCAGTTTGGCAATTGGGGACAGTACATTTGGGGAACAAGATAAGCAAACAGTTCTCAAGATTTCAACAGTGTTTTGTTAAGCATACAGAAAAACAGAAATTGACAAGTACCTATTTTATTATCCTTTCATTCCCCACTTCTTGTTCTGGTTACTTTTAATCATAAAAGTGATCATTGGGGGGTGTCACAATTCATGTCTGCTAGTCGGAAACATTGTTGTCTGATTACCATAAGTTTAACTTGTCCAATTTGAGCTTGGAGAAAAGAAACTACACGGTTGAGCATACAGGGCCCTACAGTTAGCAATAATATGAAGATTATTAAAGGACCGGCCAAGGCTGATAAAAGTGTAGTTACCCATGGGGACTGTGTGTACCAAGACTCAAACCACCCTTTTTGGGCCTCTGTCTCTCGTTGACACTCTTCAAGGCGTTTTTTTTAATTTACTCATAGATTCTTTTACAACTCCAGTATCGTCAGCATAAAAACAATATTCTTCCCTCAATGCAGCACAAAGGCCCCTTCTCTCATAAAGAGAAGGTCCAAATGTCGCCTGTTCTGTAAAACTACTTCAGAGAGCGAGGTTAAAGATTCCTGTAAAGCTGTGATGGAGGTTTTTAATATCTTTAAGTTTTGGTCTATTGGTACTTGTCATTGGGTTATTTGTTGTGTCCCATGGACTAGGGCAGTGGTTCCTGTGCCCACCCCTGCAGAAACTCCTATTCCGAATAGGATGGCTAAAGTGAGGAATACAGCTTCCCAGCGGAACCGAGTTTTTTGCCCCCCTATTTGATTTTTAAATGAGCCTGTTTAATGATAGAGCACTCTGGGAATCATCTGCAGCATTACATAATTAATCACATCTGTTGACCATTTTATGAACCCATTAACAATGTTTAAGTATATGGAATTACACTTTTGTAGGGACAGACAAGGCAAGGCACCTAAGATAGCACCGAAGCTAGGGAAACAATCCTATTTGGTTGCAAACGGATTTAGAGGGCATTGCTTCTGTTGTAATCAATTAATCCGCTGAACCCCAAGTTTAGGTAGTTTCAGAATTTTGTACCCAACATGTAGGTAAAGTGGCTCAGAAGTTCACAGTCTGCAGAAGTTCACAAAAAGCTGTTTTTGTTTCTGTTTTATTTCCTCTGTTCTATGCAAGTTTAGTTTTTAAGGACACTTGGGAGGGGGAGAGATTTTGTCTTCTCTTTTTTTTTCTCCCTGCCAGCTATTACCATGGAGCCCAGTTGGTAACTTCTTTATCTTAGAAATGTAGCCATCTCTGTGAAGCCCCAGCTCAAGGCCAGAGGCCTTGTTCACATATTTTGTGAAAAACTAGTAAATGGGTGTCTAGCATAGCAGAGCTGATTTTTCCAGCCCATGGTACGTAGAACAGGGCAACAAGAAAAGAGGAAGTTTATCTACATTGAACTCCTTCATTGGGACTCTTTTGCTAAAAGTCCTAAATTCAGCCATGGTGAAGACTTCTGGAGAAGGTCAGTTAATAATTTTCTGTGGTCCTGGTACAGAGGGGGAAGACGTGAAAGGCGGGTGGTGAGAGCAGCTCCGTGGATCTGAGAATGAGGAAGAAGAGATGTAAAAGAATAATGGGAAAGGGCTTTGGGATTTTCCTAGCATCAAAAAGTTGAGCAGTAGAACAGATAGACCAGAGGGGAAGATGGGAGTGAGTATCTCCAAAAGCCTGTGAGGGACTTCAAATTCTTAGTAACCTGTTTTCAGTGTTGACAAAGCAACTTTAAAGGCCATTTTCATTACATCTTGGATAGGGGTCTGAGGGCTCTCCTCAGCCTGTTTGAGCTTTGGGTTAGCTGGTAAAAGGACCTGTTGGGACCCGGTGCGGACACTGACAGGAGAAGAGAGGAGTGAGTGGGAAGAGGGGTATCTCAGTACCTGCTACCTCAGCAAGGGGGCAATTGTCTGAGAACCAGCGGTGGTTTGGGTATTTGATCTAGTAATTGGAGAGGAGAAATCAGGTTGCTGAGGTGGGATTGAGAGCAGAGCATCTGGAGTAGATGGCAGAGGGTGAGGATCTATTGGAGATGTATAGTTCAGGATTTGAGTGAAGGAGGAAAAAGGCCTCCACATAGGGGAATTTCCTTCCACGCTATTGAGCACTTGCCGCAGTTAAACAGGTCACACAGAATTTGAGGTTATAGAGACCCCCCTGGGGGCCATCGGTTTTGGTTGTTAATTGGTAATATGGCCAATGCTGTGTACTGAATTTGATGAAAAGTTTGGGTTCCTCTAGGCAGCCCCTATATGCTCACATCCCTATGACTCACAGAAGAAGTCGGCTTTTTCCTCACACAGCCTTGGCTTTTGTGGCTTTGATAACTGCCGGGTAAACATAGTAATCTAGGCTAGCCAACCTGCATCTGGCTCGCGTTTTCCTTCACCCACAATAGCAAAACTCACACACTCTTCCTGATAAACAATAACCCTAATATTACCATTAGATGTTTAACACGTTGGAATGAATGTATGTATATCAATATAAGATTTCCTGTATATTTTCAGATATCAATTAAATCCATTATTTAAAATTGGAACTAGTTATATTATTTATTCACATTATGATTTATTAATGCATTATCTCTGTATTCATAGATACAGGGTAAACTTATTTGTATCCCGAATACTAATTTATAAGTCTTCAAAATATTGCTCTGAGAACTGGTGGAAGAAATACTCATGTCACCTTATCTACAAATATATTTTATCACAGTAATATTCTGGACACAAAAACCAAAGGTCACACTTATGCTTCTACCAAAATCTAAATGGAAAGTGAGCAGGGATTACTAAAAACATCCACGTTCAGTTTGCCTAATGCTCTCTAATGTCAATCCTATTGGTAATTACATATTTGTTTCTTCCTAAGATTATATATTCTCTCAAGCATGTTGAAATTGTCTAATCCAATCACTCACTTTATACTTTGCCTGATTTCCTAATGTCTCTATTGATATCTGCTTTCCTACATATTTTCACCAGTTCATCATTGTGACTGACTCTTCACATGTGCTGACATTTACAGTCATTCTCTACAAGAAACCCTATTTCTAAAGAACTTTTGGTACAAATCCTATACTCACTCTTCTTTCAAAATATACCGATTACCTTCCTAATCCTGCCGACTCTTCCTCTTTCAGTACATTCAATCATCCAAGGTAAATGGTCCTATACCATTGTATGTCGATTTATCTGAGACAACTGTGCAGAAAGTAATTCAAACCTAAGTATCCCCATCAAGGGCCCAATGCCCTTCTGGGCTTCAAATCGTACCTAGATTTCTGTTTTCATACGTATATTTCTCCTCTATATTCTTATAAATATCGCAGGTTCCCTATACCATTATTAATCCAGCAGAATGATTCCTAATCCAAATTGAACATGTTATTAATACTAACCATACACTGTTTCCTCAATCTAACTTTACAAAAGAGCAGGGACAGAGTTGGTCTTAAAATACAGAAATGTAGGGGATCTTCCACCTGCTGAGAACCTCATAGGTCCATGCAGAAATGATCCCTGGAGAAGATGTATTCAGCTATGAAGGACCTGAGAGGGCAAAAGTCATCATCCATGGCAAACAACTTGATGTGGATTGTCTGAATGAGGCACTCTCTTCTCAATGTAGAGAAGGTGGACCAATCCAGGCCTGTGTTGAGAGCTCTTACAGGGTGCCTATGGTTGATATACCATTCTAACTTGTAAAAGTGTCACAGGAAATAGGGGCAGCCTCCATCGCATGGGACTCTTGGAAGCAACTGTTAGGACATATGGTTACCAAAGCAGTGATCTCATTCAGTTCCTGAAAGAAGTGACCTCACCTCATTTTCTTGTTGATTTAACTCTCTGAACATGGGATCCAGGAAGCCAGGCATCCAGAGCCAGTCCCAGTCCCAGTTTCAGTGTGCTCACTTGATTGGAATTAACAAGGATAGGGTCAGTCATTCTTGGTACCTTCTAATGTGAGGATCGGCAAATGCCATGAAAGCTCTGAAGAGGGGCCTGTCCTGAAAAAGATGGTAGTGGCTCAGCACTGGCTACTGACAACTTCGGAGACTTGCCCAAAAAACCAGATCTGAGACAGGACAGGACATTTCAGGGAAAGTCTGTCAGTCAGAGGACACTCCAGTTAGTCACATACCTACTTGCTGGAAGGAGGTGCCTTTGTGGGTGTGGGTGTGTGTTTGTGGTTATGTCTCATGGTCTGAGAATAGGTAGGAAAGGCAGTTTGTTTGGTTTGGACTAGACTGCTTCTAGAATGTCATTTGACAAGGGGAGTGTTTCTATATCTGTGTATCACACTGTGTCTGTGGATGCAGACATTAAAAAAGAGAATGCATCAATGATTGTTTCCTGTCTAGTAGACAGCTTTCCAGCGTTCATCCTGCCCAATTTATGAATAGAGTGTGGCTAGCCTTATTGATGTGCATCACCTGCTACCTTCCTAAGTTCCTGTTTTCTTCCTGAATTCTGGCCACTCTGCTTTAGGCCTTTTGCTTACCTAATGTTCTGTTGCCCTGAATGTCAGGAAGGTCTTTGCCTCAGGCCACCCTTTTTTGAATCCTGAAGAAAACAGTTTTCAAATGGAAATGAATAGGCATCACCTGTGTTTCTTTGATTAAATGCTTTGGAAAAGGATGTGTCTCAATCAGCCTCTTCACCCTGTGTGAGGCTGTGGCTTAGATTCTCAGCACCTAATTTACCTAAAGAAAGATCCCATATGTGCATCCAAAACCACAATGGCAAAAAGATCAGTCATTGTGGATGAAGTCTCTTGCCTTCCTCTGTTAGGTTCCTGACCTCTATCAAGTGAGAATAGGGATCCTTTGGGTCAAATGAGTTCTTCAAAGCCATGCAGAAGTTCTTGGGTTTTCTCATTACTCCAAATCGCATAAAGAATTTATACCTGACAGTCAGTAGGCCTCAAATTGGACAAGCAGAGCAGTATTAATGGCAGGCCTATTTGATCACTCCTGGTTCACCGGAAGTGTGTCCAGGCCACTCTGACTTTAGGCAAATGAGTGGCAAGGGAGCATATTTTTGACACTGTCTTGAGCTCTGTCCCTCATGGAAACCACCAACCGGAGTTTATGATGAGTGCCTATATGGAAGAAGATGAGGGCCATGTGGGAGTGTTTTGGTTTTAATTTTGGTTATTTGTGTGACAGTTGGAAGAGATGACTGGGTCCACCTTGGCTTGAACTCTGGTGTGATTCCCCTTAGATACTGAGTTCAGGAAATGACATCAGAGAAATATTGCCATGAACTGTTTTGGGATTTTCGGAGGCCACAGATAAGAGTTGCCCTTGGAAACTGATCTAGGGCCAGGTTTGCTTTCCACAGAGCACTAGGAAATTCAGCTAGGATATCACATGATTTTATTCTGAAAAACTTGACAGCCAGAGTTGAGAGGTAAAACACACATGGACCTCACATTGTAAACCTCAATGGGCATGGCTTCATGTGACATTTTGGCCACTCTTTGGGAAGTCTTGCCTGTGATAATTCTCCACAGCTTTCTATGAAATGAGCTTCCTCACCATTTAATGTTTCCTGATAAATACCATGAAATTTTTGAAATTCCCATGAACAGGTGTCACTGGAGAATCTTTGGATGTCCTGTTTCTGATCATGAGTGTACCACACAGTGCCTTGATTGACTGGGTTCCATGAAAATGGTGTAGAACAGAGATGCCAGTAACTTGGTGCCTTCTGAGTAGTGGGCCTAGAGGAGTGGTGGGCAGGAGTGTGATAAAATATCTGCGGTGGGGCCATGTGGATCTGCCATTGTCTTCAAAATGGCTTGTGACTGACATGGTGCAGCCAACAGACCCTTATAAGTAAAGGCATTTTGTTATATGGAGAGGTTTCAGGGCAATGTTCAGAATCAGGTTGCTATAGTCAAGGGGGCAAGCTATATAGGATAGAAGCCTAGTTGGTGCATTCTCTTGCTGACCCTGTTTCACCACACGTGACAGAACTCCCTCCAGCACTGTGTCCCAGTTGAATTCCTTGTATTTCGTGAAGCAAATACCAAACTCCCAGTGCAGCTGCAAGAAACACCAGGAAAAATGGAGGATGACCAAATGACTTCACGGTCCACAGGGGGGGAGACACATAGTCCCCAATGGCCACAGTTGACCTAAAAAGATAGAATTCAGCACTGCTGCCTCATGGTCATTGGAAAATAAGAAACCACTTCCTCCAGGTCACATAGATGCAGACCCAGCTTTGATGGTCTCACTACAAAGGAAGCTAAAGCTCCTGACAACAACATATATTTCATGTGTCCAAACTCAGAGGCTGTTTCTCAATAAGTCTTTATTCCACCAGAGCTCCATGTTTGTGGCGTGTTTACCCTGTCCCTTACTTTTGGAATCTCCTCTACCACCTCCAAGTTTGTAAACTCCTGAGCATGTTCCATTCCAGATATATAATCACGGATTTTCAAACTCTTCTCTTCTAATTGTGTCATACTTGGGGTAATGGTTATGTCAAGGCTTTGTTCTGGATGAGTGTGGAGGATTTTTTGTAGCACATATTTGCCTACTCATTGAATTCTTTTTCTAATTTTCCTTTGGAAGTACTTTATCCCTGACACTACCCCAAACCCTACTAGACTCTGACTACTAATCCTAATATGATGGAGAAAAATAACCCAAACAGATTGGAAATGCAAGCAGTTCAGAAGAGGCATGGTGTACAGTTGGAATTGCCTTTTGCATGATAAAGTGTAGCTGTTGTAAAACTTGTCAATTTTTTGTTGAAATAGTTCTCCATGTGTTTTTAATTTAACAAATAAAAAAATTCCTGTCTCCCTTTCTCTGTAGCCTATTCAGCACATGTAATTTCATCTGCACATATAGATTCCTACCTGGTATCACATGTACATTCTTTTGAGATGGCTGATTTGGCAGATACAAATTGTTAGTAGAGATCACTCCTACTAAACGCTGTTGGAACTGAAAATTCAAACCATTCGTGAATTTCCTAGTTGAACAACATTATACATAAATCATGTTGAGTAAAATAAATATATTTGGACCTGTGGATGATATATATTTCACAACAAATTTCGATTGTCATATATATTGCTACTTTTTAATGTCTGTGTGTTATATGTATATCCAAATATATGTGGATGATATATATTTCACAACAAATTTTGATTGTCATATGGATTGCTACTTTTTAATGTCTCTGTGTTATATGTATATATATATACATATATACACACACACACACACTCCAGATTTTTCAAAATATGAAATATATGTGTCTTACTGTACACTCTATAAATTCATTGATGCTCATGTATGTGGATTTATAATCAATATTTCACAAGATTATTCTCAAAAATATTCATCAACCCGAAATACATATTGTTTCCTAGTACTGACAACTAACTTCAGTGAATGGTGCATACAAATCCTAATATTTCTACAGTAACTCATCCTGTTTAACATCAATGCAAGTAGATTCCTATGGGATATGATGTGACTTTTGACATTCATTTTTATTTAACACTGGTACTTTAAAATTTCTTCAGTTTATGCACATCATAGGATATATATTTCATCCACAAGTTCGCAAATTATAGGCATTTGTTTCACTTTCAATCACTTCCTGTTTTAGAACACATGTATTCCTCCAGGTTTCTTGATGGGTCTTTCATTGAGACTTCTTTCCAAACACTTTATTTTCGATTTCCATAATCACTTTTGAAGCAAAACTCACACACCCTTCATGATAATCCATAACCCTAATGTTAACATTAGATGTACAACTGGTTGAAATGAATGAATGTATATCAATATAAGATTTCATATATATTTTCAGATATTAATTCAATCCATTATTTAAAGTGGAATCAGTTATATTATTTATTCACAGTATCGTCTATTCATGCATTTTCTCTATATTCATAGACACAGGATACACCTCATTGAACTCCAGTACTAATTAATACATCTTCAACATATTGCTCCCAGAAATGGTGGAAGAAATACCCATGTCACCTGATCTACATATACATTTTATCACAGTAATATTCAGGACACAAAAAACACAAACGTCACACTTATGATTGTACCAAACCTAAACAGAAATTGAACATGGATTACTAAAAACATCCATGTCCAGGTTGCCTAATGTGCTCAAATGAAAATCCTATTGGTGACTACATATTTGTTTCTTCCAAAGATTATATAATCAAACTCAACCCTTTTGAAAAAGTCTAATCCTGTCACTCACTTTATACTTTGCCTGATTTTGTAATGTCTCAATTGATATCTTCTTTCCTAGATATTTTCCCCATTTCATCATTGTGACTGAATCTTGACATGTGGTGACACTTACATTCACCCTCTAACCGAAACCCTATTGCTAAAGAACATTTGTTCCAAATCTATTATTCCCTCCTTCCTAAACCTACCGAATATCTTCCTAATCCTAACTTCTATCACTTTTTGACTGGATGTTCTCTTCTACATTCCATCATCCCAGGTACAAGATACTATGCCATTGTATATCGATTTATCTGAGACATCTGTGCAGAAAGTAATTCAAAGCTAAGTATACCAATCAAGGGCCCAATGACCTTCTGGGCTTCAAATCTTACTTAGATTTCTGTTTTCATAATTATATTTCACCTATATATTGTTGTAAATATTGCAGGATCCCAATACCTTTATTCATCCTGTAGAATGATTCCTAACTGAAATTGAATCTGTTATTAACCCTAAGCATACACTGTTCCCTCAATCTTACATTACAGAAGAGCAGGGACAGAGTTGGTCTTAAAATACAGGAATGTAGGGGATCTTTAACCTGCTAATAACCACAAAGGTCCTTGCAGAAATGATCCCTGGAGAAGATATAGGCAGCTATGAAGGACCTGAGAGAGCAAAAGTCATCTACCATGGAAAGCAACCTGGTCAGGATGAAGGGTTGTGTCTGAATCATCCTCTCTGATCTTAATGTAGAGAAGATGGACCAAAGCAGGCAATTATGGAGAGCTGTTCCTGGGTGCCTATGTTTGATTTATCATTCTAACTTGTGAAAGTGTCACAGAGAGTAGGGGAAGCCTCCATCTCATGGGACCCTTGGAAGCAACTGTTAGGACAAACTGGTTGCCAAGGCAGTGACCTCATTCAGTTCAGGAAGGAAGTGACCTCACCTCACTTCCTTGGTCATGGAATTCTCTGAACTTGGGATTCGGGAAGCCAGGCACCCAAAAGCAGTCCCAATCCAAGTCCCATTGGTCTCACTTGTTTGGATTTACCGAGGACAGGGTCAGTCTTTTTTGGTACCTACTGATGTGAGGATGGCCAAATGCCAGGAAAGCTCTGAAGAGGGTCCTTTTCTGAGAAAGCAGGTAGTGGCTCAGCGCTCGCTTCTGACAATTTCAGAGAGGTGGCCAAAGAGACCAGATCTGAGATAGGACAGGCCATTTCTGGTGAACATAGCATGGTCCACCACTCAGAGGAAACTCTGGATAGTCACAGACCTACTTGGGGGAAGGAGGTGTCTTTGTGGGTGTGGGTGTGGGTTTGTGGTTTTGTCTCATATTCTGAGAATAGGTAGGAAAGGCGGTTTACTTGGTTTGGAGTGAACAGCTTTTACTAAGTCATTTGACAAGGCGAGTGTTTCTATGTCTGTGTAACCCACTGTGTCCGTGGTTGTAGATATTAGAAAAGAGGATGCATCATTGGATGTGTCCTGTCTAGTAGAAAGCTTCCCAGCATTCATCCTGCCCAATTTATGAATGTACTGCAGCTTGCCTTATCGATGGGCAACACCTGCTATCTTCCTAAGTTCCTGTTTTCTTTCTGAATTCTGGCCACTCTGTAGAATAGGCTCATGGTTTTGTGTCCAAGGTATGTACCACCTCCAATCTCTGTGACATGGCCATGTACTGAATAGCTGAAAGGAATGGCGACCATGTCAGAAAACTCAGATATCAGTGTGACCATGAAAGTCTCAGTGGAGAAACCCTGCTTTGGGCCTTTAGATTACCTATTGTTCAGCTGCCCTGAAAGTTGAGAGAAACAAAAACCATGAGTACTGAATAAATGTTGCAGCAGTTGGAACATGTCGCTGTATTGAGGTTCCCTCACCAGACTTTAGTTTCCCCAGTTATCTGGACTGTCAACGTAACCTTTTAATTTTAGTGTTACAGTTGTCCTTCCCCATTAGATACAGTGTAATAATTTCATGTCATCTGATCTTGCAAAATCCTTTTACTAGTATGACCTTTGTGTCTAATAGAGAAATCTTCACTTCTGTTACTCAGGGCTGGATAATCGTACTAGCAGACACGAAGACTACCTGTTTAGGTTAGGAATATAAGTAGGTCTTAACCTAAAAAATCTGCCTCTGGCAGCTCCTCTTGATAGTCTCTTTTTATAGTTATCAGGCATTCCTGTCTGAGAATCCTTCTTTTAGTTTCCAGTCTTACTTATTTTGGGAGGCTAACATAAATTGTATACCTTAAAATTTTATTATTATTATTATTATTATTATTATTATTATTATTATTATTATTAATTAAAATGCCCAGGAATGGCTGTATTTTCGTTTTAACTGTCTTTGCTAACTGTTTAAGATGAAACAGTCAAACTGACTTCTGTTTCTATCTATTTTTCACAGTCAGCTGAGCTTTTATGGGAGTCAATTCTGGGGAAACTTGAGAGCAGCTTCTCAGTTCTGATAGTGCCATTTTAGTTAGGTGGGTCCAGGTCTTGCTTGACCATGTGGTTTCCCTCAGAAGCATAAGAATGTCTCCCTTCTCTGATAACTCTCCTCTTCATGGCAAATGCACTCATTGGCTTTATGTTCTCCAGTGGTCTCATTATTTTTCCTGATCTGGAGGTTATTTGGCCCAGAGTTGCAAAGCTCTTTAGAGAAGTCCCCTGTTCCCTGGATTCAGACTGACTCAGAGGGCAAGAGCCAAATATTGGTTTTCTTGGCCCTTTTCATTTAACTTTAATTAAATCCTAATCTGAAACATCCAGCAAATAAATTTTAACAGCCTTATATTACAAGTACTGGGATTTAATGTCTATAACTTTATAATTATTTATCTTTTAATTAATTGGGATCTGTATTATTCTGTCTTATAGGTGATGACTTATTATCTTAAATTAACCCATGTTGTGTTCTTAAAGCAACACTTCTGTAAAACACTAACAGAGAATCTTTAGATCACTTATAAGGAAATTACAAAATAAAAATTTTTAACAAGAGTAAAAATACTTAGTTCGTGTAACAGCTACCCTAAATTTTTTGGCTGAGTTATACACTATATCCCCTGTTTAAATCCTAGTAATCTTGACACAAATCAAAAACCAAAGAAACCTTTGAACATAACTTTAAATGAAATAAAATCTGACCTACTGCTTTCGTAGTCATTCTCACATGTTGTAAGATGGGACACACAGCCTTATTTCAGTTAAGGCAGGGCTCTATATGAATCTTTAGTGTTTTAGATCTAAAGGTGATCTTTGTTTTTTTAAATATCATTTTACAAAGTTTACATAAATTGTGTCAGGTCACATGAACATTTGCTAACACCGTATGATATCAGATTTAAAACATGAATTAAAGAAAGGCTGAAAGTTTTTAACCTTTACATAGATTAGGCTCTCAATAACTTAAAAATACATTTAAATGGTTCCCCAATGTAAAAAGTAACATAAAACTTTACATATCTTATTGATAACAGGTAAATAAATCCCCAATATATTTTTTTACCATATAACTTTAGAACAACAGATTGATATAATGCTCTTTTCAAGTTTCTACCTTACAGACTTGTATACCTGGAAGATATGAGCACATTGACAGCAACACAATTACATTGATGTTTCTACATTAACCAAGTTTAGCTTTTAAAGAAATGGCAGTACAGTTCTCTAAAATAACAGTTCTTATTTATTCAGTTGTTTAATTTTTATGGTTGTTTGCTCTAGAAAAAAATAAAACTTAATAACACAGTTTTATGGGTAAACTTATGTTTTCAGAAATTTTTGTCTCTTTAACACATGACTGAATTTTACAATCTTATACACACTTTAGTACAAACTTATACAGACCTTAGTAAATCAATCACATATCAAACAAAACTACTCATGAATGAGTAATCCCATATGAAATTTACTTTACTTATTTATTAAAATATTAGACAATTGTATTGAAAATTGTAAAGCATTTTTTTGTTGTTGAAGGAAACGTCCTTGAACAAAGGCATATTAGATCTTTTGTAGACATTAATATTTTATTAGATTTTTGAACACCTAGAAAACCTTGTGAGCTTAAATTTAAAGAGCAATTCCCTACAGAACAGAACAGAGGACAGAACCATTCTCATTACTGTCCCGGAGAGGGGTATATGTTAGCCTACCCAGGCCACCTCCCTGTCATCAGAAGTACTCTCCCTTAACTGGATAGCAGATGTTATAAAGGTGTCACTTACCTATGGAGGCCTCCTCTACCAGGAGCTTGCTAATAGTTTTAGTGCTTTGGTTCTCTGCAGTGCTCCACGGACTGAAGGCTCAATCCAAGGCCTTGGAACGTCTTAAGTTGCACACCCCCTAGAGTGGCTCTCCAGTGTGGAGCCCTAGAGGGCAGGCCAGCTTCAGAATTTCCACAGTCTGGTCTTGTGATCTGGTCGGGCAGGGTTATCTCACTTTGGAACTCCAAAATGTAAGACCAGAATGCAAGAAAAGACCACTGACTCCAATTAAAATCAAATTAAGGCAAGCTTATTATTTCAACCGGCCAGGCTGCCTCTCCCTCCCAAAATGGCGGGAACAAGACAGCAACCCAACTTTCCTACAGCCCAGATATGTAGCCCAGAAAGATACACAAAAGGGGGGTTACAGATAAGAGAACTTTGACAAGCATCACACTAATGGTATATTACATTTTTTTTTTTTTGCTGGCCCTAACATCAGAATTTATGAGGACCATTAGAGCCTCAGAGACACGTTGTCTGGCCAGGGAAAGAAAAATATTTATGAGGTATCATTAAAGTTTTAGAGAGCGCTGCTATCTGGTCAGAGATCCAGACATGGGTGAGTTCAAGGCACTGGTAGGCATTCCAAGCAGGTTCAGAATTTGCGCTAATTTATAGTAAAGCCAAAATTATCTTTTCATGGCTTTGTGGCAAGATGGCCCCCAATTTTAATGAAAGATCAGGTTGGATCTATCAACCCTGTCCCTTACTTTTGGAAACTCCCCTACCACCTCCAAGGTTGTGAACTCCTGAGGATTTTGCATTCCTGATAGGTATTCACAGATTTTCTAACTGTTCTACTCTAATTGTGTCTTACTTGGGGCCGAAGTAATATGAAGGCATTATTCTGTATGAGAGTGGAAAAATTTTGTGTAGCACATATTTGCATATACATTGGATTCATTATCTAATTTTCCATTCGAAATACTGAATCCCTGACACTAACCAATAGCTGACTAGACTCTGACTACTAAACCATTATGATGGAGAAAAATAACCCAAACAGAATAGAAATACAAGCAGTTCAGAGGAGGAATGGTGTACAGTTGGACTGGTCTTTTGGATGATAAAGGGTTGGTGTTATAAATCCAGTAAATTTTTTGTTTAAATAGTTCTCAATGTGTTTTAAAGTAAACAAATATGTGAATTCCTGTCTCCCTTTCTCTGTAGCCTATTCAGCACATGTAATTTTATATGCACATATAGAATCCTACCTGGTATCACACATACATACTTTTGAGGTTACAGTTACTAGGAAGATACAAATTTTGAGAAGAGATCACTCCTCCAAAACGATTTTGGAACTGAAAATTCAAACTATGGGTGAGCTTCCTAGTTGAAAAACATTATACATAAATCCATGTTTACTAAAATAAATACTTTTGCATCTGTTGATGATATATATTTAATGATGAAATTCGATAGGCATAAATATTGCTACATTTTAATGTCTGTGTATATATATATATACACACTCTCCAGATTTTTCAAAATATGAAATATATGTGTCTTACATTAACTCCCTGAATTCATTCATGTTCATGTATGTGGATTTATAATCAACTTTTTACAAGATTATTCTCAGAAATATTCATCCACCTGAAATACATATTTGTTTTCTAGTACTGAAAACTAACTTCAGTTAATGTTGCATACAAATCCTAATATTTCTACAGTAACTGACCCACTTAAACATCATTGCCTGTAGATTTGTATGGGACATAATGTGTATTTTGACGTTCATTTTTTTACAACACTGGTACATTATTATTTCTTCAGTTTATGCACATCATAGGATATATATTTCATCCACAAATTCACAAATTTATAGGCATTTGTTTCACTTTCAATCACTTACTGCTTCAAAACACATGTATTCCTCCAGGTTTCTTAACTGGTCTTTTCATGAGACTTCTTTCCAAACACATTATATTTGATTTCCATAATCAATTTTGAAACAAAGCCCACACACTCTTCATGATAAACCATAAACCTAATATTAAAATTAGATGTATAACCGGTTGGAATGAATGATTGTTTATCAATATAAGATTTCCTATATATTTTCAGATATTAATTCAATCCATTATTTAAAGTGGAATCAGTTATATTATTTATTCACAATATCGTCTATTCATGCATTATCTCTATATTCATAGACACAGGATACACCTCATTGAACTCCAGTACTAATTAATACATCTTCAACATATTGCTCCCAGAAATGGTGGAAGAAATACCCATGTCACCTGATCTACATATACATTTTATCACAGTAATATTCAGGACACAAAAAACACAAACGTCACACTTATGATTGTACCAAACCTAAACGGAAATTGAACATGGATTACTAAAAACATCCATGTCCAGGTTGCCTAATGTGCTCAAATGAAAATCCTATTGGTGATTACATATTTGTTTTTTCCTAAGATTATATATTCAAACTCAAGCCTGTTGAAAATGTCTAATCCTATTACTCACTTTATACTTTGTCTCATTTCGTAATGTCTCTATTGATATCTGTTTTTCTACATATTTTCCCCAGCTCATTATTGTAACTCATTCTTTACATGTGCTTACATTGACATTCACTTTCTAACCAAAACCCTATTGCTAAAAATATTTTGGTCCGAATCCTATACTCACGCTTTTTTCTAAACCTACTGACTATCTTCTTAATCCTACCTACTGTCCCTTTTTGACTGGATGTTCTCTTCGACATTCAATCATCCAAGAAAAAATGTCCTATGCCATTTTATATCGATTCAGCTGAGGCATGTGTGCAGAACATAATGCAAAACTAAGTCTCCCAATCAAGGGCACAATGCCCTTCTGAGCTTCAAATCTTACCAGGATTCCTGTTTTCATACTTATATTTCACCTATATATTCTTGTAAATATCGCAGGTTTCCAATACCATTAATCATCCTGCAGAATTATTCCTAACACAAATCGAACATGTTTTTAACCCTAACCATACACTGTTCCCTCAATCTAACATTGCAGAAGAGCAGGGAAAGTGTTGGTCTTACAATACAGGAATGTAGGGGATCTTCCACCTGCTGAGAACCTCAAAGATACATGCAGAAATAATCCCTGGAGAAGATGTATGCAGCTATGAAGGACTTTTGAAAGTGAAAGTCATCTTCCATAGCAAACAACCTGGTCAGGATACAGGTTTGTGTCTGAATCAGCCTCTCTCTTTTTAATGTAGAGAAGATGGACCAAACCAGGCCTTTGTGGAGAGCTCTTCCCAGGTGCCTATGGTTTATATACCATTCTAACTTGTGAAAGTGTCACATGAAGTAGGGGCAGCCTCCATCTCAAGGGACCATAAGAAGAAACTGTTAGCACAAAGTGGTTGCCAAGTCAGTGACCTCATTCATTTCAGGAGGAAGTGACCTCACCTCACTTCCTTGTTTTTGGAAGTCTCTGAACTCGGAATCCAGGAAGGCAGGCACCCAGAGCCAGTCCCAGTCCCACTCCCAGTGGTCTCACTTGTTTGGATTTACCAAGGTGAGAATCGGTCTTTCTTGGTGCCTACTAATGTGAAGATGGCCAAATGCCAGAAGAGCTCAGAAGAGGGGCCTTTCCTGAGAAAGCCGGTAATGGCTCACTGCTGGCTCCTGTCAGCTTCACACAGTTGGCCAAGGATACTAGATCTGAGACAAGATAGTCCAATTCCGTGAAACATAGAATGGCCCACCAGTCAGAGAACACTCTGTATAGTCACAGACCTCCTTGGGGGAAGGAGGTGCCTTTCTGGGTGTGGGTGTGTGTTTGTGGTTTTGTCTCATGTTCTGAGAATAGGTAGGAAAGGCAGTTTGTTTGGTTTGGTGTGAACTGTTTCTGGTAAGTCATTTGACAAGGCGATTGTTTCTATTTCTGTGTATCCCACTGTGTCTGTGGTTGTAGAAATTAGAAAAGAGAATGCATCAATGGATGTTTCCTGTCTAGGAGAAAGCTTCCCAGGATTCATCTTGCCCCAGATATGTACAACCTCCAAGATCTTTGACAAGGCCATGTACTGGACAGCTGAATGGAATGGGAGCATCTCAGAAAACTCAGATATCAGTGTTACCAGGAAAGTCTCAGTGGAGAAACCCTGCAATGGGCCTTTTGCTTGCCTATTGTTATGTTGGCCTGAATGTCAGGAAGGTCTTTGCCTCAGGCCACCCCTTTGTGAAGCCTGAAGAAAACAGTTTTCAAATGGAAATGAGTGGACATCACCTGTGATTCTTTCCTTAATTGCTTTGGAAAGGGATGTGTCTGAATCAGCATTTTGGCCCTGTGTAAGCCTGTGGCTTAGATTCTCAGCACCTGATGGATCTAAAGAAAGATCCCTTGTGTGCATCCAAAACCAACATCTCCAAAAGAGCACTCATTGTGGATGAAGTCTAACCAACTCCACTAACCAACTCACAGTTATAGTAAATAACTTTTGAAGTTGAAGGGACCCCAGTAAACATTGAAGTAGATACAGGGGCATTATACTCAGCCTTTAAGGCCCCATTGGGCCCTCTATCAAATAAAAGGTCTCTAGTTCAAGGGGCTAATGGCAGTAAATATCGGGCTTGGACAACTAAGAGGTACATGGACCTGTGGAAAGGAAAAATCCATCACTCCTTCCTAGTAATCCCAGAGTTCCCGGCCCCATTGATGGGTGGAGATCTGCTCACCAAACTCTGGGCCATAATGACTTTTAACCCTGAAGGCCCCCAAGTGGAATTTCTAAATCCTTCAGTAAAAACTCCTATAGTCATGGCTTTAACAATGTCAGTAGAAAATGTACATCAACTCACTCACCTTGGTTCAAAGAAATTGCAGGCATTCCTGAAAGATCAAGAACAGAGTTTTCTACTAACCGACTCACAGTGAAAGGAAATAACTGAATGGGTATCAAAAGCGTCTCAGGTCCATCAATTGGTTAATGCTTACCCTTTTAAGCTTCCTGCAGGAAAACACCTTCGAAGAACCAGACCAGAAAAATTTTCAGAAGTGAACTTTACTGAAATTAAGCCAGCAAGGTATGGACTTAAATATCTCCTAGTCTTTGTAGATACATTTTCAGGATGGATTGAAACCTTCCCCCCCCAAAAAAAAAAAAAAAAACAATGGCTCAAATCGTGGTCAAGATGATACTGAAGGATATTTTTCCAAGATACGGCCTGCCTAAGGTAATAGGGTCTGACAATGCACTGGTGTTCATGGCCCAGGTAAGTCATGGGTTAACCTGTACCCTGGTGATTAATTGGTAGTTACATTATGCTTATAGATCCCAGAGCTCAGGACAGGTAGAAAAAATAAATAGAACCATTAAAGAGACCCTAATGAAATTAAGCTTAGAAACCAGCTAAAAGATTGGACTATACTCCTGCCTTATGCACTGTATCATCTAAAAAATACTCCCTCTGTTTCTTTGTGTAACCTCTCCCCCTGTGAAATTCTCTATGTTGCCCCTCCTCCAGTAAGGGACCTAACCCCAACTCTAAGACCTAAGGATCCCTTCCACACCCCCTTGCTTGACACACTTAAAGCTCTTGAAAGAACTCAGCGATACCTGTTAAAACAGCTGGCCACGGCCTACCAACCTGGGGACAAGGAGACTCCACATCGATATCAAGTAAGAGACTTCATCTACATAAGATGACATCAGGTGTCATCCCTGGAACCCCGCTGGAAAGGAAATACCACGTGCTACTTATAACACCTACAGCAGTAAATGTAGACGAAATCCTTTCCTGTATCCATGCCTTCCATCTCAAGCCTGTGCCCTGTCCAGACTCTGGCTGGAAACTGGAAATGACTGGTAACCCTTTCAAATTGTGTATTTGGCATGTGTATAAGGCTATAGACTCTCCCCTTGGCCACCACTAGTCCTAACCCTCATCAGCGAATTCAGCAGCAATGGCTGATCACAAATCCTCATAGACCAGAAGAATGGTCTATCTCGCTTACAGCCCACATAGGGACCTGTTGGTCATCTCAACATTTGTCAGCTGCCTATAGGTTTTTCCTATTGGGATATCCCTGATAAAGCAGATCCCACTAAAATTTCATTAAATCCCTTTCGTATCATAGATAATGAAAACAAATATTATGGATGTAGGGACACGTGATTCAGATGCAGGTTGGCTAGCCTAGATTACTATGTTTGCGTGGAAGACTATCAAAGCCACAAACAGCCACGGCTGTGTGGGGGGAAAGCCGACTTCTTCTGTAAGTCATGGGGATGTTAGCATACAGGGACTGCCTGGTGGAACTCAAACTGCTCATCAAATTCAATACACAGAATTGGCCATATTACCAATTAGACAACCAAAACCTGTGACCCCCAGAGGGGTCTCCAGATCCTCACATTCTGCATGACCTTTTTAACTTCTGCAAGTGCTCAAAAGGGTTAAAGGAGATTCCCCTATGTGGAGGCTTTTTCCCTCCTTTCCTCACATCCTGAACTATACTTCTCCAATAGTTCCTCAAACTCAGCCTTCTGCTCCAGACTCTCTGCTGGCACTGTCACCTCAGCAACCTGATTTCTCCCCTCCAATTACTAGATCAAAAATCAAAACCTCTGCCGGTTCTCAGACAATTGCCCCCTTGCTGAGGTATCCGGTACTGAGGTACCCCTCCACACACTCACTCCTCTCTTCTCCTGTCAGTGCCCGCACTGGGTCCCATAAGGTCCTCTTACCAGCTAACCCAAAGCTCAAACCAGCTGAGGAGATCCCTCAGACCCCTATCCAGGATGTAATTAAAATGGCCTTTAAAGTTGCTTTGTCATCACTGTAAACAGGTGACTAAGAATTTAAAATACCTCACATGCTTTTTGGGATACTCACTCCCGTCGTCCCCTCTGCTCTACCTGTTCTACTGCTCAAGTTTTTGTTGCTAGGAAAATCCCAAACCCCTTTTCCAATATTCTTTTACATTTCTACTTCCTCATTCTCAGATCCATGAAACTGCTCTCAGCCTTGCCTTCCACGTCTTCCCCCTCTCTACCAGGCCCACAGAAAAGTCTTAAATGACCTTCTCCAGAAGTCTTCACCATGGCTGACTTTAGGACTTTCAGCAAAAGAGTTCCTTTAAAAGAGTTCACTGTAGATAAACTTCTTCTTTTCGTGTTGCCCTGGTCTACTTGGCAACTGGCGAAAAAAAATCAGCACTCCTGAGCTAGACACACCCATACTAGTTTTTCACAAAATATGTGAACAAGGCCTCTGGCCTTGAGTGGGGGCTTCACAGAGATGGCTACATTTCTAAGATAAAGAAGTTACCAACTAGGCTCCATGGTAACAGCTGGCAGGGCGAAAAAAAAAGAGAAAAAAATCTCTCCCCCTTTCAGGTGTCCTTGAAAAGTTAACTTGCCCAGAACAGAGGATAAAATAACAGATAGAAAAACAGCTTTTTGTGAACTTCTGCCGACTTTGAACTTCTGAGCCCCTTCCCTTACATGTTGGGTACAAATTATGAAACTACCTAAACTTGGGGTTCAGGGGATTAATTGATTACAACAGAAGCAATGCCCTCTAAATCCGTTTGCAACCAAATAGGACTGTTTCCCTGTCTTCAGTGCTATCTTAGGTGCTTTGCCTCGTCCGTCCCTATAACAGAAAGATTCTATATACTTAAACATTGTTTATGTTTTCATGAAATAGTCAACAGATGTGATTAATTATGTAATGGTGCAGATGTTTCCCAGAGTGCTTTATGATGACGCAGGTCCATTTAAAGATGAAATAGGAGGGCATGCAACTCAGTTCCGCTGGGAACCTGTATCTCTCACTTTAGCCATCCTATTAGGAATAGGAGTTGCTGCATGAGTGGGCACAGGAATCAATGCCCTAGTCCAAAGGACACAACCAATGCCCTAATTAGAAGCAGCAATAGACCAAAACTTAAAGATAATAAAACCTCCATCAGAGCTTTACAGGAATGTTTAACCTCTGTCTATGAATCTGTTTTACAGAACAGGCGAGCGATAAAACCTCCTCTTCATGAGAGAAGGGGGACTTTGTAGTG
Source organism: Callospermophilus lateralis (assembly GCF_048772815.1). NCBI lineage: Eukaryota > Metazoa > Chordata > Mammalia > Rodentia > Sciuridae > Callospermophilus > Callospermophilus lateralis. Next base: position 414,847 of record NW_027517452.1, on the reverse strand, counting down.
CATTGAGGGAAGAATGTTGTTTTTGTGCCGGCCACACTGGAGTTGAAAAGAATCTATGAGTAAATAAAGAAAACGCATTGAAGAGCGTCAACGAGAAAGAGAGGCCCAAAAAGGGTGGTTTGAGTCTTGGTTCACACAGTCCATCTGGTTAACTATGCTTTCATCAGCCCTGGCTGGTCCATTAATAATCCTCATATTATTGCGAACTGTAGGACCCTGTTGGCTAAACCATGGAGTTTCCTTTCTCCAAGCTCAAATTGGACAAGTTAAACTTATGGTAATCAGACAACAATATACCACACTAGAAGACATAAAATGTAACACCCATCAGTGATGACTTTTATGATTAAAAGTAACCAGAAGAAGAAGTGGGGAATGAAAGGTTAATGAAATAGGTACTTGTCACTTCCTGTTTTTCTGTACGCTTAACAAAATACTGTTGAAATCTTGAGAACTGTTTGCTAATCTTGTTCCCAGAATGTGCTGTCCCCAACTGCCAAACTGCAGAATGTGCTCAGTGACGCAGTTGAAAGCAAACGGCCTACTCGCCCTGACCCATCAATAAACTTCCATCCCTGCCTTCTCCAAGAAAAGTACATAAGCTCTGCTTAAGCTGTTCTCAGGGCTCTCTGCTCTATTCAACTGAGCTCTGAGCCCCAGCATGCTGGACCCACAATGAACCCTTTGTAGTTGCATGAGACAGTCTCTTGGTCATCTCTTCCTCCTATACTCGCCTGAACATTACAATATTTCACCTCTATATTCTTAAAAATATCTCAGGTTCCCAACACCATTATTCATCCAGCAGAATGATTCCTAACACAAATCAAACATGTTATTAATCCTAACCATACCATCTACCCTCAATCTAACTTTACAGAAGAGCAGGCACAGAGTTGGTCTTACAATACAGGAATATAGGGGATCTTTCACCTCCTGAGAAATTCAAAGGTCTATGCAGAAATGATCCCTGGATAAGATGTAGGCACCTATGAAGGACCTGAGAGAGCAGAAGTCATCTTCCATGGCAAACAATCTGGTCAGGATGAAGGGTTGTGTCTGAATCAGCCTCTCTCTTCTTAATGTAGAGAAGATGGACCAAACCAGGCCTGTGTGGAGAGTTGTTTCCTGGTGCCTATGGTTGATATACTATTCTAACTTGTGAAACTGTCACAGGTAGTAGGAGCAGCCTGCATCTGAAGGGACCCTTGGAAGCAACTGTTAGGACAAAGTGGTTGCCAAGGCAGTGACCTCATTCAGTTCCTGAAGGAAGTGACCTCACCTCACTTCCTTGTTGATGGAACTCTCTGAACTTGGGATGCAGGAAGCTAGGCACACAGAGCCAGTCCCAGTCCCAGTCCCAGTGTTCTCACTTGTTTGGATGTACCAAGGACAGAATCAGTCTTTCTTGGTACCTACTGATGTGAGGAAGGCCAAATGCCAAGAGAGTTCTGAAGACGGGCCTTTCCTGGGAAAAAAGATAGTTGCTCACAGCTTGCTCTTGACAACTTCACAGAGTTGGATAAGAAGAGGAGATCTGAGACAGGACATGCCATTTTGAGGGAACATAATATGCCCCACCAGTCAGAGGACACTCCTGATAGTCTCAGAATTACTTGGGGTAAGGAGGTGCCTCTGTGGGTGTGGTTGTAGGTTTGTGATTTTCCCTTGTTCTGAAAATACGTAGGAAAAGTGGTTTGTTTGGATTTAGTGAACATTTTCTAGAAAGTCCCTTGACAAGGCGAGTGTTTCTGTGTCTGTGTATCCCACTGTGTCCATAGTTGTAGACATTAGAAAAGAGAATGCATAAATGGATGTGTCCTGTCTAGTAGAAAGCTTCACAGCATTCATTTTGCCCAATTTATGAATGGACTGCGGCTTGCCTGATCGATGGGCTACACCTGATATCTTCCTAAGTTCCTGTTTTCTTCCTGAATTCTGGAGACGCTCCAGAATAGGCTCATGGTTTTTTGTCCAAGTTATGTACCACCTCCAAGTTCTTTGACATGGCCATGTACTGGATAGCTGAAGGGAATGGCGAGCATCTCAGAAAACTCAGAAATCACTGGGACCAGGAAAGTCTCAGTGGAGAAACCCTGCTTTGGGCCTTATGCTTACCTATTGTTCTGTTGCCCTGAATTTCAGGAAGGCCTTTGCCTCAGGCCACACCTTTTTGAAGCCTGAAAAGAAGAGTTTTGCAATGGAAATAAATGGGCATTACCTGTGGCTCTTTGCTTAATTTCTTTGAAAAGAATGTGTCTTATTCAGACTCTTGAGCCTGTGTGAGGTGGTGGCTTAGAGTCTCAGCACCTGATGGATCTAAAGAAAGATTCCATGTGTACATCCAAAACCAAAATGGCCAAAGAGCAGTCCTTGTGGATGAAGTCTCTCACCTTGCTCTGTAACTTTCCTGACCTCCATCAAGTGAGAATAGGGATTCTTTGGGTCAAATAAGTTCCTCAAACCCTGCAGAGGCTAGCCCATAGGTGCTTAGATTTTCTCATGACTCCAATTCACATAAAGAATCTAAAACCCACAGTCAGTAGGCCTCAAATTTGAGAAGCAGAGCAGTATTAATGGCAGGCCTTTTTGATCATTCCTGGTTCACAGGAAGGGTGTACAGGCCACCCTGACTTTAGGCAAATGAGATGCAAGGGAGATTTTTTGGACACTGTCTTGGGGTGAACACCTCATGGAAACCTCCAGCCAGAAGTTATGATGAGTGCCTAAATGGAAGAAGATGAGGTCATGTGGGATTGTTTTGGTTTGAATCGTGGTCATTTGTGTGGCGGTTGGAAGAGACGACTGGGTCCACCTTGGCTTGAACTCTGGTGTGATTACCCTAAGAGACTGCATTCTGGAACTGACGTCATCGAAGTATTTCCATGAATTGTGTTGGAATTTTAGGAGGCCACGCATGAGATTTGCCCTTGGAAACTGAGATCTAGGCCCAGGGTTGCTTTCCGCAGAGCACTGGGAATCTCAGCCAAGATATCACATGATTTTATTCTGAACGACTTGGCAGCCATAGTTGAGAGTCAAAACACACATGGACCTCACGTTGTAGACCTCAATGCACCTTGCTTCATGTGACCTTTTGGCTACTCTTTGGGAAGACTTGCCTCTGAGAGTTCTCCAAAGCTTTTATGGAAATGAGCATCCTCAACATTTAATTGTTCCTGAATGAATTGAAACCCACATTGCCTCCAACTTCATGCTTGAAAAATGGCTCGATAAATACCATGAAATTTTTTTTTAAATTTTCATGAACAGGTGGCACTGGAGGACCTTTGGATATCCTGTTGATGATTATGAGTATACCAGACAGTGCCTTGATTGACTGGGTTTCAAGAAAATGGTGTAGAACAGAGATGCCAGTAAGTTGGAGTCTGCTGACTAGTGGGCTTATAGCCGTGGTGGGCAGGTGTGTGATGGAATATCTGTGGTGGGGCCATGTGGATCTGCCATTGTCTTCCAAATGGCTTGTGGCTGACATGGTGCAGCCAACAGACCCTTACAAGTAAAGGGACCTTGTTATATGGAGAGGTTTCAGGGGAATGTTCAGAATCAGGTTGCTATGGTCAAGGGGCAAGCTATGAGGGATAGAACCTTGGTTGGTGCATTCTCCTACAGACCCTGACCCACCACATATGACAGAACTACCTTCAGCACTGTTTTTCAGTTGAACTCCTTGTATTTCGTGAAGCAAATACTAAACACCCAGTGCAGCAGCAATAAACACCACAAAATGTGGAGGATGACCCAATGACTTCACAGTCCACAAGGGGAGACACTTAGCCCCCAGTGGCCCCAGTTTACCGACTAGGATTGAATTCAGCACTGCTACCGCATGTTCATTTAAAAATATTAAACCATGTCCTCCAGGTAACATAGATGCAGACCCAGCTGTAATGGTCTCACTACAAGGAAGGTAAAGCTCCTGACAACAACATATATTTCAAGTGCTCAAACTCAGAGGCAGTTTCTCAAGAAGTCTTTATGCCAGCACAGCTCCATGTTTGTGGAGTGTTTACCCTGTCCCTTACTTTTGAAAACTACTCTACCACCTGCCAGGTTGTAAACTTTTGAGCATATTCCATTCCAGATATTTATTCCCAGATTTTCTAACTCTTGACTTTTAATGATGTATTACTTGGGACGAGGGTAATGTCAAGGCATTGTTCTGGATGAGAGTGGGAAAATTTTTGTGTAGCATATATTTGCATACACATTTGGTCCATTTTCCAATTTTCCATTCGAAATACTGAATACCGGACACTGACACCTAATCTACTAGACTCTGACTACTAATCCTAATAAGATGGAGAAAAACAACCCAAACAGAATAGAATTACAAGCATTTCAGAGGAGGCATGGTGTATAGTTGGACTTGCATTTTGCATTATATAAGGTAGGAGTTATACATCTAGTCAATTTTGTGTTGAAATAGTTCCCCATGTGTTTTTCTTTCGATTATTTTATTTTATTTTATTTTATTTTATTAGTTGGTTGTTCAAAACATAACAAAGCTCTTGACATATCGTATTTTATACATTAGATTCAAGTGGGTTATGAACTCCCATTTTTACCCCAAATATGGATTGCAGAATCACATCGGTTACACATCCACATTTTACATAATGCCCTATTAGTAACTTGTATTCTGGTACCTTTCCTATCCTCTACTATCCCTGCTCCCCTCCACTCCCATCTTCTCTCTCTACCGAATCTACTGTAATTCATTTCTCTCTTTGTTTATTTTCCCATTCCCCTCACAACCTCTTATATGTAATTTTGTGTAACAATGAGGGTCTCCCTCCATTACCATGAAATTTACCTTTTCTCTACCTCCCCCCCAACTCACGTCTCTGTTTAATGTTAATCTTTTCTTCCTGCTCTTCCTCCCTGCTCTGTTCTTAGTTGCTCTCATTATATCAAATAAGACATTTGGTATTTGTTTTCTACGATTGGCTAGCTTCACTAAGCATTATCTGCTCTAGTGCCATCCATTTCCCTGCAAATTCCATGATTTTGTCATTTTTTAGTGCTGCATATTACTCCATGGTGTATAAATGCCACATTTTTTTAATCCATTCATCTATTGTAGGGCATCTGGGTTGGTTCCACAGTCTAGCAATTGTGAATTGTGCTGCTATGAACATCGATGTGGCAGTATCACTGTAATACGCTCTTTTAAGATTCAGGGAATAGTCCGAGAAGGGCAATAGCTTGGTCAAATGGTGGTTCCATTCCCAGCTTTCCCAGGATTCTCCATACTGCTTTCCAAATTGGCCACACTAGTTTGCAGTCCCACCAGCAATGTACAAGAGTACCCTTTTCCCCACATCCTCAGCAGCACTTGTTGTTGTTTGACTTCCTAAAGGCTGTCAATCTTACTGGAGTGAGATGGTATCTTAGGGTGGTTTTGATTTGCATTTCTCTGACTGCTAGAGATGGTGAGCATTTTTTCATGTACTTATTGATTGATTGTATGTCCTCCTTTGTGAAGTGTCTTTTCAGGTCCTTGGCCCATTTGTTGATTGGGTTATTTGTTATCTTATTGTCTAATTGTTTGAGTTTTTTGTATACTCTGGATATTAGGGCTCTATCTGAAGTGTGATGAGTAAAAATTTGTTCCCATGATGTAGGCTTCCTATTTACCTCTCTTATTGTTTCTTTTGCTGAGAAAAAACTTTTTAATTTAAGTAAGTCCCATTTGTTGATTCTTGTTATTAACTCTTGTGCTATGGGTGTCCTATTAAGGAATTTGGAGCCCGACCCCACAATATGTAGACCAGAGCCAACTTTTTCTTCTAACACATGCAGAGTCTCTGATTTGATATCTAGCTCCATGATCCACTTTGAGTTAACTCTCTTGTGCATGGCGAGAGGAGGGGATTAAGTTCCATTTTGTTGCATATGGATTTTCAGTTTACCCAACACCATTTGTTGAAGATGCTATCCTTCCTCCATTGCATGCTTTTAGCTCCTTTATCAAATATAACATAGTTGTAGCTTTGTGGATTAGTCTCTTGTGTCCTGTATACCGTACCACTGGTCTACCCGCCTGTTTTGGTACCAGTACCATGCTGTTTTTGTTACTATTGCTCTGTAATATAGTTTGAAATCTGGTATCACTATACCGCCTGATTCACACTTCCTGCTTAGAATTGCTTTTGTATTTCTGGGTCTTATATTTTTCCATATGAATTTCATGATTGCTTTCTCTATTTCTACAAGAAATGCCATTGGGATTTTGATTGGCATTGCATTAAACCTATAGATAACTTTTGGTAATATCGCCATTTTGATGATGTTAGTTCTGCCTATCCATGAACAGGGTATATTTTTGTATCTTCTAATATCTTCTTCTACTTCTTTTTTTAGGGTTCTATTGATTTATTGTATAAATCTTTCACCTCTTTTGTTAGATTGATTCCCATGTATTTAATTTTTTTGAGGATGTTTTGAATGAACTGCTTTTCCTCATTTCCGTTTCAGAAGATTTGTTGCTGATATACAGAAAGGCCTTCGATTTATGCGTGTTGATTTTAGATCCTGCTACTTTGCTGAATTCATTTATTAGTTCTAGTAGTTTTTTTTGTAGACCCTTTTGGGTCTTCTATGATTCTATAGAATCATGTCACCAGCACATAGTGATAATTTACGTTCTTCTTTTCCTATTTTTATGGCTTTGATTTCTTTCGTCTAATTTCTCTGGCCAGTGTTTTGAGAACTATATTGAATTGAAGTGTGGATAGAGGGCATCCTTGTCTTGTTCCAGATTTTAGAGTGAATGCCTTCAATTTTTCTCCATTCAGAATGATCCTAGCCTGAGGCTTAGCATAGATAGCTTTTACAATGTCGAGGTAAGTTCCTGTTATCCCTAGTTTTTCTAATGTTTTGAACATAAAGCGATGCTGTACTTTGTCAACTGCTCTTTCTGCATCTATCAAGATGATCATATGGTTCTTATCTTTAAGTCAATTGATGTGGTGAATAATATTTATTGATTTCCATATATTAAAACATCCTTGCATTCCAGGGATGAATCCTACTTGATCGTGGTGCACAATTATTTTTTATGTGCCTTTCAATACGATTCTCCAGAATTTTACTGAGGATTCTTGCATCTAGCTTCATCAGAGATATTGGTCTGTACTTTTCTTTCTTTGAGGTGTCTTTGTCTTGTTTCAGAATAAGGGTGATGTTGGCCTCATAGAATGAATTTGGCAGAGCTCCCTCTTTATCTGTTTCTCGAAATAACTTGAAAAGTATTGGTATTAATTCTTCTTTAAAGGTTTTGTAAAATTCCGCTGTATACCCATCTGGTCCTGGGCTTTTCTTGGTTGGTAGTCTTTTGATTGCTTCCTCTAAATCATCCATTGATATTGGTATGTTTAAATTGTGTGTATCCTCCTGACTCAGTCTGGGCAAATCATGTAACTTAAGAAATTTACCGATGTCTTCATATTTTCTATTTTATTGGAATATAGGTTTTCAAAATAATTTCTAATTGTCTTCTGTATTTCTGTAGCATCTGTTGTGATATTGCCTTTTTCATCCTGTATGTTTGTAATTTGAGTTCTCTCTCTTCTTCTCTTCATTAGCATGGCTAAGAGTCTGTTGATCTTATTTATTTTTTCGAAGAACCAACTTTTATTTTTGTTAGTTTTTTCAATAGTTTCTTTTGTTTCAATTTCATTGGTTTCCACTCTGATTTTAATTATTTCTTGCCTTCTGCTACATTTGCTGTTGTTTTGCTCTTCCTTTTCTAGGGCTTTTAGATGAAGTGTGAGCTCATTTATTTGTTGGTTTTTGCTTTTTTTGATGAATGACCTCCAGGTGATGAATTTCCCTCTTAAAATTGCTTTCATTGTGTCCCATAGATTCCGATATATTGTGTCTGTATTTTCATTTATCTCTAAGAATTTTTTGATTCCCTCCTTTATGTCTTCTGTAACCCATGGATTATTCAGTAACATATTGTTTATTTTCCTAGTGATGTAGGATTTTTCCTTCCTTCTTTTATCATTGATTTACAGTTTCATTCCATTATGATCAGATAAAATGCATGGTATTATCTCCACCTCTTTATATTTACTGAGTGTTGCCCTATTGCATAATATATGCTCTATTTTTGAGAGGGATCCATGTGCTGCTGAAAAAAAAGTATATCCACTTGATGATGGTTGATATATTCTATATATGTCAGTTAAGTCTAGGATATTGATTGTGATATTGAGTTCTATATTTTCTTTATTCAACTTTTGTTTGGAGGATCTGTCTAATGGTGAGAGAGGTGTGTTGAAGTCACCCATAATTATTAGGTTGTGGTCTATTTGATTCTTGAACTTGAGAAGAATTTGTTTTATGAACATTGCAACACCATTATTTGGTGCATAAATATTGATAATTGTTATGTCTTGTTGGTGAATGGTTTCTTTTAACAGTATATAATGTCCTTCTTATCCCTTTTGATTAACTTAGTCTTGACTTCGATTTTATTCTATATGAGGATGGCCACCCCTGCTTGCTTACGAGGACCGTGTGCATGGTATAAATTTTCCCAACTTTTCACCTTCAGCCTGTGTATGTCTTTTCCATTCAGATGTGTCTCCTGGAGGCAACATATTGTTGGATTTGTTTTATTAATCCAAGTTACCAGCCTATGTTGCTTTATTGGAGATTTTAAGCCATAAACGTTTAGAGCTACTATTGATGTATGGTTTGTACTTCCAGCCATGTTTAATTATTTATCTTTGTTTTTAATTTACTTTGTTTCTCCATGATTAGCTTCCCCCCTGCACTCTGTCATTACCCAGTCACTTCCCACTGATGGTTTTGGTTGTTGTTTTTCATTTCTTCCTCATGTAGTGTTTTTCTCAAGATGCTTTGCAATGCTGGTTTTCTGGCTGCAAATTCTTTTAGCTTTTGTTAATCATGAAAGATTTTTATTTCATTTTCGTACCTGAAGGTTAATTTTGCTGGATCCAGAATTCTTGGTTGGCATCCATTGTCTTTCAGTGTTTAAAATACGTTGTTCCAAGATCTTCTCGCTTTCATCAACTGTGATGAAACATCCTTTGTTAACCTTATTGATTTACCCCTGAATGTAGTCTGCCTCCTTTTTCTTGTAGCTTTTAATATTTTCTCTTTGTTCTGTATATTAGATATGTTTATAACAAATGTCTTGGTGTTGGTCTACTGTGATATTTTGTGCTCAGTGTCCTCTATGAATCTACAATTTGTATATCCGTTTCTTTTTTTATTTCTGGAAAGTTTTCTGTAATTATTTCATTCAGTAGGTTACTCATTCCCGTGGTTTGAATCTCTGGACCTTCCTCTATCCAGATGACTCATAAATTTGGTTTTTATATGTTATCCCATATCTCTTGGATGATTTTCTCGTGATTTTTTACCAGCCTTTCTGAGTTGGCTAGACTCTTTTCAAGATGATATATTTTGTCTTCATTATGTGACATTCTGTCTTCTACTTGCTCCACTCTTTTAGTAATTCTCTCAATTGAGTTTTTAATTTGGTTTATCGTTTCCTTCATTTCTAGAATTATTGTATGACTTTTTTTATTATCTCTATCTCCGTATAAAGATGCTTAACTTCTTTTTTTTAATCTGTTCATGTAATTCATTTTCAATGTGTTCTTTCACTGTTTGGATTTGCTGTCTCATATCTTTTTTAAGGTTCCATTCCATCTGTCTAAGGTATTCCTTGAGTTCTTTATATGATCATTTTTCTGATGACTCTAGGTCCTCCTGAGTATTTAGGCTGTCCTTCATTGTTTGTACTCTTTTTCTTTCTTGCTTTCTTATGCTGCTCATGTTACTTCTTGTTCTGTTTGAGTGCTGAGTTACTGATTAGTCTTATAAATTTATTTCATGCTTGGGAGGAAAGATATTAGAAGGGAAGGGAAGAAGTCAATAAGAGAATGAGAGTGTGCAGGTAGAATTCAAGGAAGGGGGAAAAAGAAAATTGAAAAGAAATGAAAAGACAAAAGAAAAAAACAGAAAATAAAGAATGAAAGAAAAATTAAAAAAATAATAATGATAATAAAAAAATGAAAATTACAATTTAATAATAATAATAATAATTAATAATAAAATAAAGAAATTTAAAAACTTAAAAACATTAAAAAAGTTAAAGAAAAACAACAACAACAAGAATGAAAATGAAAGAAAAAGAAAAAAAAAAACAAAAAACCCCCAAATTTAAAAAATAAATAAATAATGATAATAATAAATGCAGTCATAGAGTTTGATTAACTTCTCTTCCAATAGGTGGTGCTGTGCCCCCTGGGCCGAGGTTCTCCTCTCAGTAGGTGGGAACCAATCACTATGCAGCTGCTCTTCCTTCCAGACTGGGCGGGTGTCCAATCCTGACACCCTAGGGCCTTCTCTTGTGTTTCCTCAAGCCATGCCCTGCTCACCTGCGACGCTCACCACAATACTGGCAACACGCCAGGTCTGCTGCTCCTGGGAGACCTGTTTTTATGAATACCTGGGCACACTCTCCCGGTTTGCTTCCCTCAGACCCTAAGTTTGTAGAGCTTGGGGCTGAGATCCCCAAGCGAATTTGTTTGCCCTCCGGGAGCCACGCCCCAGTAGCTGGTGCAAGAGACCTCAGTTGTCAGCACTGGTGGGAGCGGTAGCCTGGAGTTCTGTGCCACAAGTCCCGCGCCACTCCTGATTTTCTCGGTCTGGCTATCGCGCTCATGGTAGAGCTGAGAGGGACCCTTACGGGAGAGCTGGGAGGGGCCCTTAAGGATTCCCTGCTGTGTGGAGAGAGATGGCTAGGGAATTACAAACCTGTCGCGCTGGTTTCAATGAAGTTATCTCCTCCATCCTTGACGTCAGTTCTATGCCATGGTGGTATCCCATGCAAATGGTGATCATTCGTTCCCTTTGCTGGGTGACCGATGCAACTGGTGGGTCCTGACTGTCTCTCCCATGCCCCGTTTCAATCCTTTGGCCACTGCCTATGAAGGCTAGGTTGGCTTCTACCTCTGTAAGTTCAGAAGGGCAGACCAGTTATTTCAGCTGGATCGTTAGTGCTGAGTCACGAAACGCAGGCAAACCAGAGGTTGAATGCAACCGATCCGGGCTCGGTGTGTGTTCTGCGGGGCCCAGACTGTTCACCCCAGAATCATGTCAGTGCATCATTGCCTAGTGATGCTGAGCAAACAGTATTTAGACAGTTTATGACTCCCTATTCCAGCGCAGCTGAAGAGGTCAGAGACTTGATCTCTCCATACCCGCCGCCATTTTGGATATCTCTCCATGTGTTTTAAAGTTAACAAATATGTGAATTCCTGTCTCCCTTTCTCTGTAGCCTATTCAGCAGATGTGTTTTGATATGCACATATAGAATCCTAACTTGTATCACATGTACATTCTTGTGAGGTGGCTGACTTGGCAGACACAAATTGTGAGAAGAGATCACTATCCTAAACACTGCTGGAACTAAAAATTCAACCAATGGGTGAGCTTCCTAGTTGAACAACATTATACATAAATCCATGTTCAGTAAATTGAATATTTTTGGATCTGTGGATGATATATATATCTCGATCAATTACGATTATCATATCTATTGCTACTTTTGAATGTCTGTGTGTGTGTTTTGTTATATATATATATATATATATATATATATATATATATATATATATACAATCTCCAGATTTTTAAAATATGAAATATATGTGTCTTATATACACTCCCTAAATTCATTCATGTTCACGTATGTGGATTTATAATCAACTTTTCACAATATTATTCTCAGAAATATTCATCCACCTGAAATACATATTTGTTTTCTAGTACTGAAAACTAACTTCAGTGAATGGTACATACATATCCTAATATTTCTAGAGTAACTGTCCCAGTTTAACATCAATGCAAGTAGATTCCTATGGTACATGATTTGTATTTTTACGTTCATTTTTATTCAAAACTGGTACATTACTATTTCTTAAGTTTATGCACATCATAGGATATATATTTTATCCACAAGTTCGCAAATTTATACAAATTTGTTTCACTTTCAATCACTTCCTGCTTCAGGACACATGTATTCTTCCATCTTTCTTGACTGGTCTCTTCCTGAGACCTCTTTCAAAACACATTATTTTCGATTTCCATAATCACTTTTGAAGCAAAACTCAAATCCCCTTCATGATAAATTATAACTCTGATATTTCCAATGGATGTATAACTGGTTGGAATGAATGATTGTATACCAATATCAGATTTCTTATATATTTTCAGATATCAATTCAATCCATTATTTAGAGTAAAACCAGTTATATTATTTATTCACAGTATGGTCTATGCATGCTTTTTCTTTCTATTCATAGACACAGTGTACACCTCTTTGTACCCCCAATACTAATTTATATGTCTTCAAAATATTGCTCCCAGAAATAGTGGAAGAAATACGCATGTCACCTGATCTACATATACATTTTATCACAGAAATATTCTGGACACAAAATGCAAAGATCACACTTATGATTGTACCAAAGCCTAAATGGAAAGAAAATATGGATTACTAAAATCATCCATGTCCAAGTTGCCTAATGCTCTCAAATGTCAATCCTATTGGTGACTACATATTTGTTTCCTCTTAAGATTATATATTCAAACTCAACCCGATTGAAAATGTTTAATCCTATCCCTCACTTTATACATTGCCTGATTTCATAATGTCTCTATTGCCATCTGCTTTCTTACATATTTTCCACAGTTCACCACTGTGACTGAACCTTCACATGTGCTGACATTTGCTTTCACACTCTAATTGATAACTTATTGCTGAAGAACTTTTTTTCCAAATCCTATACTCACTCTTCTTCCTAAACCTACTGACTATCTTCCTAATCCTACTGACTATCCCTTTTTGACTGGATATTCTCTTCTACATTCAATCATCCAACGTACAAGGTCTTATGCCATTGTATATCGATTTATCTGAGACATCTGTGAGAACGTAATTCAATGGTAAGTATCCCAATCAAGGGCCCAATGATTTTCTGAGCTTCAAATCTTACTTAGATTTATTTTTTCATACATGTATTTCACCTCTATATTCTTATAAATATCGCATGTTCCCAATACCATTAATCATCCAGCAGAATGATTCCTAAGCCAAATGGAAAATGTTATTCACCCTAACCATACACTGTTCCCTCAATCTCATTTTACAGAAGAGCAGGGACAGTGTTGGTCTTACAATACAGAAATGTAGTGGATCTTCCATCTGCTGAGAACCTCAAAGCTCCATGCAGAAATGATCCCTGGAGAAGATGTAGGCAGCTATGAAAGACCTGAGAGAGCAAAAATCATCTTCCATGGCAAACAACCTGGTCACGATGAAGGGTTGCATCAGAATCAGCCAATCTCTCCTTAATGTAGAGAAGATGGACAAAACCATGCCTGTGTGGAGAGCTGTTACCATTTGCCTACAGGTGATATACCATTCTACCATGTGAAAGTGTGACAGGAAGTAGGGGCAGCCTCCATCTCATGGTACCGTTGGAAGCAATTGTTATGATAAAGTGGTTGCTAAGGCAGTGATCTCATTCAGTTCCTGAAGAAAGTGATCTCATCTCACTTCCTTGGTGATGGAATTCTCTGAACTTGGGATACAGAAAGCCAGGCACCCAGAGCCAGTCCCAGTCCTAGTCCCAGTGGTCTCACTTTTTTGGATTAACCAAGGACAGAGTCAGTCTTTCTTGGTACCTACTGATGTGAGGATGGCCAAATGCCAGGAAAGCTCGGAAGAGGGGCTCTTCCTGAGAAAGCAGGTAGTGGCTCAATCCTGGCTCCTGACAACTTCACAGAGTTGGCCAAGAAGACCAGATCTGAGACAGGACAGGCCATTTTGGGGGATCATAGTATGACCCATCAGTCAGAGCACACACCGGACAGTCACAGACCTATTTGAGGGAAGGAGGTGCCATTGTGGGTGTGGGTGTGGGTTTGTGGTTTTGTCTCATGTTCTGAGAATAGGTAGGAAAGGCGGTTTGTTTGATTTGGAGTGAACAGTTTCTAGTAAGTCGTTTGACAGCGCAAGTGTTTCTATGTCTGTGTATCCCACTGTGTTTGTACTTGTACACATTAGAAAAGAGAATGCATTAATGGATGTGTCTTGTCTCGTAGAAAGCTTCCCAGCATTCATCCAGCCCAATTTATGAATTGACTATGGCTTGCCTTATTGATGGGCAATACCTGCTACCTTCCTAAGTTGCTGTTTTCTTCCTGAATTATGGCCACTTTCCAGAATAGGCTCATGGTTTTGTGTCCAAGATATGTACTACCTCTAAGCTCGGTGACATGGCCATGTACTGGATAGCTGAAGGGAATGGCGAGCATCTCAGAAAACTCAGATATCAGTGTGACCAGTAAAGTCTCAGTGGAGAATCCCTGCTTTGGGCCATTTGCTTACCTATTGTTCTGTTGCCCTGAGAGTCAGGAAGGTTTTTGTCTCAGGCCACAGCTTTTTGAATCCTGAAGAAAAGATTTTTCAAATGGAAATTAATAGGATTCACCTTTGGCTCTTTTCTTAATTGATTTGGAAAGAGGTGTGTCTGAATCAGCCTCTTGGCCCAGTGTGATTCTTTGACTTAGATACTCAGCACCTGATGGATCTAAAGAAAGATCATGTGTGCATCCAAATCCAAAATGGCAAAAAAGAGCAGTCATTGTGGATGAAGTCTTTTGCCTTCCTCTGTAAGGTTTCTGAATTCCATCAAGTGAGAATAGGGATCATTTGGGTCAAATGATTTCTTCAAATTAATACAGAAGCTTTCCAATAGGTGCTTGGGTTTTCTCATCTCTCCAATTTACATAAAGAATGTGTACCCGACACTCGGTAGGCCTCAAATTGGTGAAGCAGAGCAATATTAAGGTCAGGCCTATTTGATCACTCCTGGTACACAGGAAGGATGTACAGGCCACCGGGAATTTAGGCAAATGAGGGCAACGGAGCTTATTTTGGACACTGTCTTGGGCTATGCTAATGCTCTCAAATGTCAATCCTATTGTTGACTTCATCTTTGTTTCTTCCTAAGCTCATACATTCAACCTCAACCCTGTAGAAAATATCTAATCCCATAACTCACTTTATTCTTTTCCTGATTTCCTAATGTCTCTATTGATATCTGCTGTTCTACATATTTTCCCCTGTTCATCATTGTGACTGACTCTTCACTTGTGTTGATATTTACATTGACTCTCTAACCAAAACCCTATTGGCAAAGAACTTTTGTTCCAAATCCTATACTCACTTTTCTTCCTAAACCTACCAACTATCTTCCTAATCCTACTGACTATAACTTTTTGAATAGATGTTTTCTTCTACATTCAATCATCCAAGTAAAGTTTGGGCGAGTGCCGGAGAAAGAGACCACCAAGAGACTATCTCATGCAACAGCAAAGGTTTTATTGGGGGTCCAGCATGCTGGGGCTCAGAGCTCACTTGAATAGAGCAGAGAGACCTGACAACAGCTTAAGCAGAGCTTATATACTTTCCTTGCAGAGGGCAGGGATGGAAGTTCATTGATGGGTCAGGGAGAGTGGATGGTTTGTATTCAACTGGGTGAGGGAGTACATTCTGCAGTTTGGTAATTTTGGACAGCATATTCTGGGAACAAGATTAGCAAACAGTTCTCAAGATTTCAACAGTGTTTTGTTACGCATACAGAAAAACAGGAAGTGACAAGTACATATTTTATTAACCTTTCATTCCCCACTTCTTCTTCTGGCTACTTTTAATCATAAAAGTGATCATTGTGGGGTGTCACATTCTATGTCTGCTAGTGGGGTATTACCATAAGTTTAATTTGTCCAATTTGAGCTTGGAGAAAAGAAATTACACGGTTGAGAAAACAGGGTTTTATAGTTAGCAATAATATGAGGATTATTATTGGACTGGCTAGGGTTGATAAAAACGTAGTTAACCAGGGGGACTGTGTAAAAAAAGACGCAAACTACCATTCTTGGGCCTCTCTCTCTCTCGTTGTCACTCTTCAAGACATCTTTTTAATTTACTCATAGATTTTTTTTACAACTCCAGTATTGTTGACATAAAAACAACATTCTTCCCTCAATGAAGCACAAAGGCCCCCTTCTCTCATGAAAAGGAGGTCCAACCCTCGACTGTTCTGTAAAACAACTTCAGAGAGAGAGGTTAAAGATTCGTTCAAAGCTGTGATGGAGGTTTCTAATATCTTTAATTTTTGATCTATTGCTGCTTTGGGTCATTTGTTGTGTCCCATGGGCCAGAGCAATGGTTCCCGTGCCCTACCCTGCAGTAACTACTATTCGTAATAGAATGGCTAAGGTGAGGGACATATGTTTTCAGTGGAACCGTGTTCTATGCCCCCCTCTTTGATCTTCAAATGAACCTGCATCATGATAGAGCACTCTGGGAAACATCTGCACCATTACACAATTAATCACATCTGTTGACCATTTCATGAAAACATAAACAGTGTTTAAGTATATAGAATTATACTGTTGTAGGGACGGACAAGGCAAGGCACCTAAGATAGCACCAAAGACAGGAAAACAGTCTTTTTTGGTTGCAACCAGATTCAGGGGGCATTGCTTCTGTTGTAATCAATTAATCCCCTGAAACCCAAGTTTAGGTAGTTTCAGAATTTTGTACACAACACGTAAGGAAAGGGGCTCAGAAGTTCACAGTCTGCAGAAGTTCACAAAAAGCAGTTTTCGTTTCTGTTTTTTCCTCAGTTTGGGGCAAGTTAACTTTTCAAGGACACCTATGTGGGGGAGAGCTTTTTCTTCCCTTTCTTTTTTTTTCAACCTGCCAGCTGTTTCCATGCAGCCCAATTTGTAACTTCATTATCTTAGAAATGTAGCCATCTCTGTGAAGCCCCAGCTCAAGGCCAGAGGCCTTTTTTTCACATATTTTGTGAAAAACTATTAAGGGTGTGTCTAGATTAGGAGTGCTGGTTTTTTTTAGCCAGTTTCCAAGGAGACCAGGGCAACACGAAAATAGGAAGTTTATCTACAGTGATCTCTTTTATAGGGACTCTTTTGCTGAAAGTCGTAAATCAGCCATGGTGAAGACTTCTGGAGAAGGTTAATTAAGACTTTTCTGTGGACCTGGTACAGAGGGGGACGACTTGGAAGGCAGGGATGAGAGCAACTTCCGTGGATCTGAGAATGAGGATGGAGAGATGTAAAAGAATATTGGGAGAGGGCTTTGGGATCTTAATAGCAAGAAAAATTTGAGCAGTAGAACAGATAGAACAGAGAGGGAAACGGGAGTGAGTATCCAAAAAAGCCTGTGAGGGACTTTAAATTTTTAGTAACCTGTTTTCAGTGATGACAAAGCAACATTAAAGGCCATTTTCATTACATTTTGGATAAGGGTCTGAGGGTTCTCCTCAGTGGGTTTGAGCTTTGCATTAGCTGGTAAGAGGACCTGGAGGGACCCAGTGTGGACACTGACAGGAGAAGAGAGTAGTGAGTGAGTGGAGTGGTACCTCAGTACCTGCTACCTCAGCAAGGGGGCAATGGTCTGAGAACTGGTGGAGATTTGGGTTTTTGATCTAGATATTGGAGGGCAGAAATCAAGTTGCTGAGGTGGGAGTGACAGCAGAGAGTCTGGAGCAGAAGGCTGAGGGTAAGCATCTATTGGAGAAGCATAGTTCAGGATGTGAGCAAAGGAGGGAGAAGGCCTCCACATAGGGGAATCTCCTTTTACCCTTTTGAGCACTTTCAGAAGTTTAAAATGTCACGCAGAATTTGAGGATATAGAGACCCCTCTTGGGGCCATCGGTTTTGGTTATCTAATTGGTAATATGGCCAATGCTGTTTACAGAATTTGATGAGGATTTTGGGTTCCATCTGGCAGTCCCTGTATGCTCACAGCCCCATGACTTACAGAAGAAGTCTGCTCTCCCCCCCGCACAGCCGTGACTGTTTGTGGCTTTGATACTCCGCCGGGCAAACATAGTAATCTAGGCTAGCCAACCTGCATCTGGCTCACGTGTCCCTACATCCATAATGTTTGTTTCCATTTTCTATGGTACCCAAGGGATTTAATGGAATTTTAGTGGGATCCTCTTCATCAGGGATATCTCAATAGGAAAGACCTATAGCCAGCTGACAAATGTCTGGGTGGAGAGATGGCCACCAGGTCCATAGGGGGCTGTATGTGAGATAGACCATACTTCTTTTCCAGTAGGATTTGTGATCAGCCATCGCTGCTTAAGGGGCTGATGAGGGTTAAGACTACTGGTCGTCAAGGGGAGAATAAATGTCTTCAAGGATCTTCTTGACAACCATTTTCTCTGTTTCTTTTTTTTTCTTTTTTCTTTCTTTTTTTTGTGGGGAAGGCTTCAATCCATCCTGAAAATGTATCTTCAAAGACTAGAAGATATTTAAGTCCATACCTTGCTGGCTTAATTTCAGTAAAGTCCACTTCCCAGAATTTTCCTGGTATGGTTCCTCGTAGGTGCTTTCCTGCAGGAAGCTTGGAAGGGTAAGTATTAACCAATTGATGGACCTGACAGGCTTTTGTTACCCATTCAGTTATTTTCTTTCACTGTGAGTCGGTTAGTGGAAAACTCTGTTCTTGATCTTTCAGGAATGAATGCAGTTTCTTTGAACAAAGATGAGTGAGTTGATGAACATTTGCTACTGACATAGTTAGAGCCATGATTATAGGAGTATTTACTGAAGGATTTAGAAATTCCACTTGGGGGCCTTCAGGGTTAAAAGTTATTTTGGCCCAGAGCTTAGTGAGCAGATCTCTGCCCATCAATGGGGCCGGGCATTCTGGGATTACTAGGAAGGAGTGATGGATTTATCCTTTCCCCTGGTCCATGGTCCCCTTAGTTGTCAAAGTCTGATATTTACTGCATTTAGACCCTGGAATTAGAGACCTTTTATTTGATAGAGGGCCCAATGGGGCCTTAAGGGCTGAGTATATTGCCCCTGTATCTACTTCAAAGTTTACTGGGGTCCCCTCCACTTCAAAAGTTACCCTGAGGTCGGGGAGAGGATCTGAGCCCCGACTTTCTTAGTCATCCTCCAGAGTCAGAATGTCTGGCTGGCGTGGCTGTCTCTTTCTAGGGCAATCTTTGGCCCAGTGTCCTTTTTCTTTAGAGTAGGCACATTGATCTGAGGCCAGGGGTGGCCTCTAGTGTGGGCCCAGGTATCCCTTTCTGTCTCTCTGTTTCTTAATTTCTGGCCTGTTTGTTGTTGTGACCAGGACCTTAGTCAATGCCTTAGTCTGTCTTTTGCTTCTCTCATCCTCCCTTTGCTCCCTTCTCTTCCTCAGTTTCACTCTTATAGTATACCTTGTTGGCTTCTCTAACTAAATCTCTCAAAATCATATCTTGTAATCCATCTAAGCATTGTAACTTTCTTTTAATATCTAGGGCAGCTTGCCCAATAAAGGCCATTGTGACAGATGCCTTTTGATCCTCTGCCTGAGGATCGAAAGTAGTATATCTCCTATATGCCTCCATAGTTCTCTCTAGGAACATAGAGATAGATTCACCAGGCCCTTGAATAATCTCTCTTACCTTGGCCAAATTAGTTGGTTGCCTAGCGGCCACTAAGATACCCACTATTAGAGCCCGGTGATAAGTGGACAGATGCTCCCTACCTTCAAATGTGTTGGGGTCCCACTTGGGTCGTTTCAAGAGAAAGCCGGCTTTGATTATGTTGGGAAGTTGTGTTGGTCACCCATCTAGTCCGAGGATATTGTTTTCTAGCATCCAGGAGGATTCTCTTTTGTTCCTCTGTCATGAAGAGAGTCCCTATGAGTTGTTGGCAGTCATCCCAAGTAGGCTGGTGTGAAAACATCAATGACTCAACCAGACCTGAGAGCCAGGTTGGGTCCTCGGTAAAAGGAGGATTGTTATTTTTCCATTTATATAGGTCTGAAGAGGAGAAGGCCAATACTGGTAGGCTTGCATTTTTCCTCCATGGCCGTTGTCAATCATTGGCCCATAGGAATGGAGGGGGAGCAACACGGGAGTTTCAGGGTTTTAAATCATTTGACGCCGTCAAGTTCCTTTAGCCAGGCCAGCTTCCTCCAGGGGAGGAGGGGCTGTGTGTGCTGCAGGGGAGTTATCTGGAGTGCGCTGGGCTGTCTTATCTTTCTCCAATGGTGGAGAGGCTGAGTCAGCAGCAGGGGAATCACTTAGAGGGTGTTGGGGGTTGTGGGATGAGGGTAGAAGATAAGGAGGGGGATGAGAGTCCAGTAGAGTCAAATCTTGTGACTCAGGGAGAATAGAGGGTGGAAGAGGAGGATGAGCAGAGGGTTTGAGAGATCGTGGGGAAAAGAGTAGGAGCGGGGACATGGCAAGGAAAGGCTTCACCCATGGAGGAGGAGATTTGCAGAGGTCCTGCCAAGTTAAGATATATGGCTGTTGATCGGGATGGCTATGTGGCCCTGGCTGTAAGACAATATCTCTGACTTATTAAATTAGTGCGAAGTAGAAAGATCCTTCTAGGGGCCATCCGAATGCAAAGGTGGGCCATTCTGAGGCACAGAGAGTCTGCCAGGTCCAGCGTTTTACTGAAAAAGAAAGATTCTGAGCCCTTAAGCGGACTTTGGTCCAGTGATCAAGGTCAGAGACAGAGGCATTGAAGTGACCTGTCCCATAATGAAAGCTACACAAACAGTAAAAGCAACTCTCACAACACAGACAAGACAAGATAATAAAGACAGGCAATGAACGTCCAACACTGAGACCAAGACTGAGCAGCCGGCAAAACCCGATGGGCTGGCAATACCGAATCTGAAACAAAACATCACTGAGTCGAGGAGACTATTGTTCCTTGATTCCTGAGTCCTCTGTGGCGTCCCCCAGAGCCTGTGGCTCTGTGACACATCTGCCAGCCACCGTCAAAGAGAGCTCATGCAACTTCATCAACAGCCATTTTGCCAAGCCCTAACCTGAAACCTGAAACCAGAAAGAGGCGCCTTACTTTCCCTGAGAGTAGCCCATTGAGGTCTCTCTTCCGCCACTGCCGGATCTCGAAGGAACCTCCATATATAAAGGTCGGGAGAGCGTTGGGGGAAGAGACCACCAAGAGACTCCCTCATGCAAAAGCAAAGGGTTTATTGGGGGTCCAGCATGCTGGGGCTCAGAGCTAATTTGAATAGAGCAGAGCTCATATACTTTCCTTGAAGTGGGCAGGGAGGGAAGTTTATTGATGAGTCTGGGCGAGTGAGCAGTTTGCGTGCAACTGGGTGAGGGAGTACATTCTGCAGTTTGGCAGTTGGGGACAGCACATTCTGGGAAAAAGATTAGAAAACAGTTCTCAAGATTTCAACAGTGTTTTATTAAGCATACAGAAAAACAGGAAGTGACAAGTACCTATTTTATTAACATTTCACAACCAACTATACTTTGCCAGATTTCCTAAAGTCTCTATTGATATCTGCATTCCTACATATTTTCCCCAGTTCTGCATTGTGACTGATTCTTCACATGTTCTGACATTTACATTCACTGTATACCCGAAACCCTATAGCTAAAGAACTTTTGGTCCAAATCCTATACTCACTCTCCTATATAAACCTACCGACTATCTTCCTAATACTACCGGTTACTCCTTTTTGACTGGAAGTTCTCTTTTACAATCAATCATCCAAGTTACAAGGTCCTATGCAATTATATATCAATTTATCTGAGACATCTTTGCAGAACATAATTCAAAGCAAAGTATCCCATCTGTGCAGAAAATAAATCAAAGCTTAATACCGAAATCAAGGGCTCAATGCTTTTCTGGACTTCAAATCTTACCTAGATTTCTGTTTTCATACTCATATATTTCACCTATATATTCTTGTAAATATTGCAGGTTTCCAATACCATTATTCATCCAGCAGAATGATTTCTATTCCAAATCGAACCTGTTATTAACCCTAACCATACACTGTTCCCTCAATCTAACATAAGAGAAGAGCAAGGACAGAGTTGGTCTTAAAATACAGGAATGAAGGAAATCTTCCAACTGCTGAGAAACTAAAAGGTCCATGCACAAATGATCTCTAGAGAAGATGTAGGTAGCTATGAAGGAACTGAGAGAGCAAAAGTCATCTTCCTTTGCAAACAACATGGTCAGCATGAAGTGATGTGTCTGAATCAGCCTCTCTCTTCTTTATGTAGAGAAGAAGGACCAAACCAGGCCTGTGTGGAGAGCTGTTCCCAGTTACCAATGGTTGATATACCATCCTAACTTGTGAAAGTGTCATATAAAGTAGGGGAAGCCTCCATTTCATGGGACCTTTGGAAGTAAATGTTAAGACAATGTGGTTGCCAAGGCAGTGACCTCATTCAGTTCCTGAAAGAAGTGACCTCACCTCACATCCTTGGTGATGGAACTCTCTGAACTTGGGATCTAGGAAGCCAGGCACACAAATCTAGTCCCAGTCCCAGTCCCAGTGGTCTCACTTCTTTTGATTTACCAAGGACAGAGTCAGTCTTTCTTGCTACCTACTGATGTGAGGATAGCCAAATGACAGGAAAGATCTTAAGAGTGGCCTTTCCTGAGAAAGCAGGAAGTGGCTCACCGCTGTCTCCTGACAACTTCACAGAGTTGGCCAAGGAAACCAGATCTGAGACAAGACAGGCCATTTGATGGGAACATAGTATGGCCCAGCAGTCAGAGGACACACACGATAGTCAAGAGACCTACTTTGAGGAAAGAGGTGCCTTTGTGGGTGTGGGTGTGTGTTTGTGATTTTGTCTAATGTTCTGAGAATAGGTAGGAAAGGCGGTTTGTTTGGTTTGGAGTGGACGGTTTCTAATAAGGGATTTGACAAGGCGAAGGTTTCTATGTCTGTGTATCCCACTGTGTTCATGGTTGTAGACATTAGAAAAAAGAATGCAGCAATTGATGTGTCCAGTCTAGTAGAAAGCTTACCAGCATTCTTCCTGCCCAATTTATGAATGGAATGCGGCTTGCCGTATGGATGGGTAACACCTGCTATCTTCCTAAGTTCCTGATTTCTTCCTGAATTCAGGCCACTCTCCAGAATTGGCTCATGGTTTTGTGTCCAAGATATGTACCACCTCCAAGCTCTGTGACATGGCCATGTACAGGATAGCTGAAGGGAATGGCGAGCATCTCAGAAAACACAGATATCAGTGTGACCAGGAAAGTCTCAGTGGAGAAACCCTGCTTTTGGCCTATTGCTAACCTATTGTTCTGTTGCCCTGAATGTCAGGAAGGTCTTTGCCTCATGCCACCCCTTTGTGAAGACTGAAGAAAAAGTTTTCAAATGGAAATGAATGGGCATCTCCTGTGGCTCTTTGCTTAATTGCTTTGGAAAGGGATGTGTCTGAATCAGCCTCTTGGCCCTATGTGAGGTTGTGGCTCAGATTTTCAGCACCTGATGGATGTAAAGAGAGATCCCATGTGTGCATCCAAAACCAAATTGGTCAAAAGAGCAGTCATTGTGGATGAAGTCTCTCGCCTTTATCTTTAAAGTTCTTGAACTCGATCAAGTGAGAATAGGGATCCTTTGGGTCAAATGAGTTCTTCAAAGACCTGCAGAGGTGCTTGTGTTTTCTCATGACGGCAAATCACATAAAACTATATACCTGATACTCAGTTTTCCACAAATTGGAGAAGCATAGAAGTATTAACGTCTAGCATATTTGATCAATCCTGGTTCACATGAAGGGTGTCCAGACCACCCTGATGTTACACCAATGAGGGCAAGGGAGTTATTTTGGCCAGTCTCCTGGACTCCGTCACTCATGGAAACCTACAGCCAGAGGTTATGATTAGTGTCTATATGGAAGAAGATGAGGGCCATATGGGAGTGTTTTGGTTTTAATTTTGGTCATTTGTGTCCGGTTGGAAGACATGACTGAGAAAACCTGGGCTTGAACTCTGGTGTGATTCCCCTTATAGACTGAGTTCTGGAACTGACTTCAGAGAAGTATTGCCATGAATTTTGTTGGGATTTTAGGAGGCCACCTATGAGAATCACCCTTGGAAACAGAGATCTAGGCCCAGGGTGGCTATCCAAAGAGCCCGGGAAATCTCAGCCAGGATATCACATGATTTTATTCTGAAAGACTTGGCATCCATAGTAGAGAGTCACAACACCCATGGACGTCACATTGTAGACCTCAATGGGCCTGGCTTCATGTGACCTTTTGGCCACTCTTTGGGAAGCCTTGCCTGTGAGAGTTCTCCAGAGCATTCATTGAAATGAGCTTCCTCACCATTTAATGGTTCCTGAATGAATTGAAACCCACAGTGCCTCCAACGTCATCTTTGAAAAATGCCTTGATAAATACCATGAAATTTTTGAAATTTCCATGACCAGGTGGCACTGGAGAACCTTTGGATGTTGCTGATCATGAGTGTACCAGACAGTGCCTTGATTGACTCGGCTTCATGAAAATGGTGTAGAACAGAGATGCCAGTAAGTTGGAACCTGCTGAGTAATGTGCCTAGAGCAGTGGTGGGAAGGTGTGTGATAAAAAATTTGTTTTTGGGCCATGTGGATCTGCCATTGGCTTCCAAATGGCTTGTGACTGACATGGTGCAGCCAGCAGACCCTTACATGAAAAGGCATCTTGTTATATGGAGATGTTTCAGGGCAATGTTCACAATCAGGTTGCTATGGACATGGGGCCAAGCTATGTGCGTTAGAAGCCTGGTTGGTGCATTCTCCTGCAGACGCTGACTCACCACACATGACAGATTTGCCTCCAGAACTGTGTCCCAGTTGAACTCCTTTAATTTCATGAAGCAATTGCCAAAGTCCCAGTGCAGCAGCAAGAAACACCACGAAAATAGAAGATGACCAAATGGCTTCACAGTCCACATGAAAAGACACTTATCCCCCAATGGTCACCGTTTACTTACAAAGAGAGAATTCAGCACTGCTGCCTCATGTTTCTTTGGAAAATAAGAAACCATTTCCTCCAGGTCACATAGATGCAGACACAGATTTGATGGTCTCACTAGAAAGCAGCTAAAGCTCCTGACAACAACATATATTTCAAGTGCCCAACCTCAGAGGCAGTTTCTCAAGAAGTATTTAGGCCAGCAGAGCTCCATGTTTATGGAGTTTTTACCCTGTCCCATACTTTTGGAAACTCCTCTACCACTGCCAAGGTTGTAAACCCCTGAGCATATTCCATTCCATATATATATTCACAGATTTTCTAACTCTTCTCCTCTAATTGTGTCTTACTTTGGGCGAAGGTAATGTCAAGGAATTGTTCTGGATGAGAGTGGGAAGATTTTGTTTAGCACATATTTGTATACACATTGGATTCCTTTTTCTATTTTACATTTGAAATACTGAATCCCTGACACTAACACATACCCTAATAGATTCTGAGTACTAATCATAATATGATGGAGAAAAATAACCGAAACAGAATAGAAATACAAGCAGTTCAGAGGAGGCATGTTGTATTTTTGGACTTGCGTTTTGCATTATATAGGGTAAGAGTTATAAATCTAGTCCATTTTTAATTGAAATAGTTCTCCATGTTCTTTTAATGTTAACAAATATGTGAATTCCTGTCTCCCTTTCTCTGTAGTCTATTCAGCACATGTATTTTTATATGCACATATAGAATCCTACCTGGTATCACACGCAAATTTTCATGAGTTACATGACTTGGCAGATACAAACTCTGAGAAGAGATCACTCCTCCTAAACGATGTAGGAACTGAAAATTCAACCTATGGGGGAGCTTCCTAGTTAAAAAAAGTTATACATAAATCCATATCGACTAAAATGAATATTTTTGGATGTGTGGATGATATATATTTCACTGTGTAATTAGATTGGCATATATATATATATATATATACTCTCCAGATATTTCATAATATTTAACATATGTGTCTTATTATACACTCCCTAAATTTATTCTTGTTCATATATGTGGATTTATAATCAAATTTTCACAAGATTATTCTCAGAAATATTCATTCACCTGAAATACATATTTGTTTCCTAGTATTGAAAACTAACTTCAGTGAATAGTGCATATAAATCCTAATATTTCTACAGTAACTAACCCAGTTTAATATCAATGCAAGTAGATTCCTATGGGACATGACATTTATTTTGAAGTTCATTTTTATTCAACACTGGTACATTTCTATTTCTTGAGTTTATGCACATTATAGCATATATATTTCATCCACACGTTCACAAATTTATAGGCATTTATTTCACTTTCAATCACTTTCTGTTTCAGAAACATGTATTCCTCCATGTGTCTGACTGGTCTTTTCATGAGACTTCTTTCCAAACACATTATTTTCGGTTTCCATAATCACTTTTGAAGCAAAACTCACACACTCTTCATGATAATCCATAACACTAAGATTACAATTAGACGTATAACTAGTTGTTATGAATGATTCTATATCAATATATGATTTCTTATATATTTTCAGATATCAATTCAATCCATTATTTAAAGTGGAACCAATTATATTATTTATTAACTGTATGATCTATTCATGCATTATCTCTATATTTATAGACACAGGGTACACCTCGTTGTACCCCAATACTAATTTATACATATTTTAAATATTGCTGCCAGAAATGGTCGAAGAAATACTCGTGTCATCTGATCTACATATACATTTTATCACAGTAATATTCTGGACCAAAAAAGCAAAGGTCACTCTTAAGATTGTACCAAAGCCTAAATGAAAAGTGAGCATGGATTACTAAAACCTTCCATGTCCAGGTTTCCTAATGCTCTGAAATGTCAATCGTATTGGTGACTACATATTTGTTTCTTCCTAAGATTATATATTCAACCTCAAGCCTGTTGAAAATGTCTAATCCTATCACTCACTTTATACTTTGCCTGATTTAGTAATGTCTCTATTTATGTCTGTATTCCTACATATTTTCCCCTGTTCATCATTGTGACTGACTCTTCACATATGCTGACTTTTACATTCACTGTCTACCCGAAACCCTAATGCTTAAGATCTTTTGCTCTAAATCCTATACTCACTCTTCTTTCTAAACCTACCGACTATCTTCCTAATCCTACCGACTATCTCTTTTTGAGTGGATGTTCTCTTCGTCATTCAATCATCCAAGGTACAAACTCCTATGCCATTGTATATAGATTTATCTGAGACATTTTTGCAGAACATCATTCAAAGCTATGTGTACCAATTAAGGGCCCAATGCCCTTCTGGGCTACATATCTTCCCTAGATTTCTATTTTTATACTTATATTTCACCTATATATTCTTGTAAATATCATAGTTTCCCAATACCATTATTTGTCATGCAGAAATATTCCTAACCCAAATTGAACATGTTATTAACCCAAACCATACACTGTTCTCTCAATCAAACTTTACAGAAGAGCAGGGACAGGGTTAGTTTTACAATACAGGAATGTAGGGCATCTTCCACCTGTTGAGAACATCAAAGGTCCATGCAGAAATGATCTTTTGAGAAGATGTAGGCAGCTATGAAAGACTGAGAGAGAAAAGTCATCTTCTATGGCAAACAACCTCGTCAGCATGAAGGGATGTGTATGAATCAGCCTCTCTCTTCTTAATGTAGAGAAGATGGACCAAACCAGTCCTAGGTGGAGAGCGGTTCCCAAGTGCCCATGGTTTATATACCATTCTAACTTATGAAAATGTCACAGGAAGTAGGGGCAGCCTCCATCTCATGGGACCCTTGAAAGCAACTGTTCGTATAAAGTGGTTGTCAAGGCAGTGACCTCATTCAGTTCCTGAAGAAGTGATCTACCTCACTTTCTTGGTGATGGAACTCTCTGAACTTCGGATCCAGGAAGCCAGGCACCTGGAGCCAGTCCAGTCCAATACCCATTGGCTCATTTTTTTGGATTTACCAAGGAGAGTGTCAGTCTTTCTTGGTACCTACAGATGTGAGGATGGCCAAATACCAGGAGAGCTCTGAATAGGGTCCTTTCCTGAGAAAGCAGGTGGTGGTTCACTGCTGGCTCCTGACAAATTCACAGAGTTGGCCAAGGAGACCAGATCTGAGATAGGACAGGCCATTTTGGGGGAACATAGTTTGGCCCACCACTCAAAGGACACTCCGGATAGTCACAGAGTTACATGGGGGAAGGATGTGCCTTTGTGGGTGTGATTCAGGTTTTGTCTCATGATCTGAGAATAGGTAGGAAAGGTGGTTTGTTTGATTTGGAGTGGACTTCTTCTAGTAAGTAGTTTGACAAGGCGAGGGTTTCTATGTCTGTGTATCCACTGTGTCCGTGGTTGTAGATATTAGAAAAGAGAATGCAACAATTGATGTGTCCTGTATAGTAGAAAGATTCCCAGCATTCATCTTGCCCAACTTATGAATGAACTGAGGCTTGCCTTATCCATGGGCAACACCTGCTATCTTCCTAAGTTTCTGTTTCCTTCCGGAATTCTAGCCACTCTCCAGAATAGGCTCATGGTTTTGTGTCCAAGATATGTACCACCTCCAAGATCTGTGACATGGCCATGTACTGGATAGCTGAAGTGAATGGCGAGCATCTCAGAGAACTCAGATATCAGTGTGACCAAGAAAGTCTCAGTGGAGAAACCCTGCTTTGGGCCTTTTGCTTATCAATTGTTCTGTTGCCCTGAATGTCAGGAAGGTCTTTGCCTAAGGCCACCCCATTGTGAAGCCTGAAGAAAACAGTTTTCAAATGCAAATGAATGGGCATCACCTGTTGCTCTTTGCTTAATTGCTTTGGAAAGGAATGTGTCTGAATAAACCTCATGGCCCTGTGTGAGGTTGTGGCTTAGATTCTCAGCACCTGATTTATGTAAAGAGATATGCCATGAGTGCACCCAAAACCACAATGGCCAAAAGAGCAGTTATTGTGAATGAAGTTTCTCACATTCATTTGTAAGTTTCCTGACCCCCATCAAGTGTTAATAGGGATCCTTTGGGTCAAATTATTTATTCAAAGCCCTGCAGAGGCTAGCCCATAGGTTTTTGGGTTTTCTCATGACTCCAAATCATATAAAGAATCTATACCGGACAGTCAGTAGGCCTCAAATTGGAGATGCAGAGCAGTATTAACACCTGGCCTATTTGATAACTCCTGGTTCACAGGATGGGTGTCCAGGCCACCGTGAATTTAGGCAAATGAGGGGCAAGAGAGCTTATTTTTGAGACTGTCTTGGGCTGCACCCCTCATGGAAAACTCCAGCCAGAGTTTATGATTAGTGTCTATATGGAAGAAGATGATGGCCATGTGGGAGTGTTTTGGTTTTAATTGTGGTCATTTGTGTAGCGGTTGAAAGAGATGACTGGATCCACCTGGGCTTGAACTCTGGTGTGATTCCTCTTAGAGACTGAGTTCTGAAACTGACCTCAGAGAAGTATTGCCATGAAATGTGTTGGGATTTTAGGAGGCCACGCATGAGAATCGCCCTTGGAAACTGAGATCGAGGGCAGGGTGGCTTTCCAGATTGCACTGGGAATCTCAGCCAGGATATCACATGATTTTATTCTGAAAGACTTGGCAGCCATAGTTGAGAGTCTCAACACACATGGAACTCACATTGTAGACCTCAATGATCCTGGCTTCATGTGACCTTTTGGCCACTCTTTGGGAAGGCTTGCCTGTGAGTGTTCTCCAGAGATTTCATTGAAATGAGCTTCCTTACCATATAATGGTTCATGCATGAATTGAAACCCACAGTGCCTCCAACATCATCCTTCAAAAATGGCTAAATAAATACCAACAAATTTCTGAAATTTCCATGACCAGGTGGCACTGGAGAACCTTTGGATGTCATGTTGCTGATCATGAGTGAAATAATTCCCCACGCAAAGACACTTCAAAGGGAGAATTCCAATTTTATTGCAAAAAAGCTGTGTGATTATATAGAACTAAGGAGGAGATGGTAGGGCTTAGATAAATGGCAGCAACCCGTTTATTGAAAGCAAGTTCTTTCAGATATCATCTCCAGAACCCAGGAATTAGTTCTCATTGGGGCTAAGGTTCTCCACCAGTGAGATTTGAAATTGGCACTGGTGGGAGAGTTCACAAGGGCGGGAACTTTTCGCACCACTGCAGAAATGAAGAAGGTAGGAAGAAGAAGTCCTTAGGCACCATGTTGGGGTTTTTCTCTGGGGTATGGCTGCCATTTATACTTTTCCCAACATTCCTCCCTTTTTGTTTTCTTAGGAAGTGGGGCGTCGTTTTTAGATCCGGCTGCTTCCTGCTGTATGGGGGTGCTGTGAGGCCTAGAAAGGGAAGGGGACGAATGCTCGGGGGGCAGGTCTGGGAATATCATGGCAGCAAGAAATAAAACCCAGTGGCTATAGACAGCTACTTCCGTAGGGGTGAAGTCAATGAAAGTTCCCTGAAGCCACAAGTTGTCGATGGCATGGAACCAGTCCTGGATGGAGGAGATTGTTGGTATCAGCCACTGGTCCTGTAACAGAGACTCTAGAAAATACTGGAAGCGTTGCCTGGACAAGGTGCCACAGGACCTGAAGAAGATCAGAGTGAATAAAAACAGAATGAAGATAAAAATTAAAGCAAAGGTCAATTTTTGGCAGAAGTTCCATGTTGGGGTAGTGACATAGAAGAGGCCAAGGGCCATGAGGAAGCTTAGAAGGTCATAAAGATTCAAGAATCCAGGATGGCAGATTAAGAGGTTTTCCGAGCTTGTTGTCTCCCACTGTCTGATGTCCATTGCATTCCATCGTGCCTGGTAGTGAGCTTCATCACGGAGTGAACTGTTCTCTTGGAGATGTTGGGGGTTCGTCGGTCATCAGAGGCTGGTAGTGCCTAAGCAAAAGCTGGTTGAAAGTTTGATTACGAATTTTTTGCAGTTGGGTTTGAAGGAACTTCATTATGCAGGGCAAGAGAGCACAAAAAAGGAGCATCCCAATAAGGGGCCCAGAGAGAGGTAGTAAGTACATGGCAAGATAGGATTGGAAGAACCTTGTTATGGGATTGGAGGAGGTAGGTTTGAGCAATTGGGTCGATAATTCCTGCAATTTAACAACTTTTTTTTTATTAGCCCAGATTCATTAACATAATAGCAACATTCTCTCTGAGGAATAGGCATGTATCCCCTTTTTCTGCAGTGAGAAGATCAATTGCCCTTCGGTTCTGTAAAGCCACTTGTGCCAATGAAGTAACCTGCCACTGCAAGGAGCCAAGAGACTCAGCAGTGGTATTGAGTGCTTCCTGCAGTTTTTGTTGCACGTCATTGGATGCCCATAGAGCATGACCTATAGCTCCACCAGAGAGACCGAGACTCGCCACTGAGGTTGTTAAAGTGAGGACTACAAGAACTGGCAGAAAGACTGCCCTACGGGTGCGGGAAGGTAGGGCCAACTGTCGGAATTCAGTGGGAGTATACAAAGAAAGCAGAGGAACTACAGTAACCAAGATACAGGTGCCAGAGACATTGATCGTTGAGGTACTTAAAGACCAATTACACCAGATGAAATGTCCAGGTTGCATAAACCCAGGGCTCTATGGGGTGCTATAGCTCAAGGAACAAATGGGTAAAGGATTCATTATTGGCAGGTGGATACAGATTAAAGGAAATAAAGTATTGTTGGAATAACTTTCCCACAGTGGGATATGTGTCACATGTAGGGGTTGTCCTTACTTAGAGAAATTGTAGGTTTTTGCTGAAATATTTCCTGCCGCTAATGGGACCGCTGCTAGAA
This sequence comes from Callospermophilus lateralis, assembly GCF_048772815.1. Taxonomy (NCBI): domain Eukaryota; kingdom Metazoa; phylum Chordata; class Mammalia; order Rodentia; family Sciuridae; genus Callospermophilus; species Callospermophilus lateralis. The sequence continues at coordinate 383,148 of NW_027517452.1, read as the reverse complement.
GTGGACGACTAAGTGAAGCACAGAGAAAGCACTGAGAAGTAGGCACCAAAAGAATGGAGGAGTTTAATAATCGAAGAGTTTGGTGTAGCAAATTGAGCCATGTGGAAGGGGGACCTTAGGGGGTTGAAGGCTCTGAATCCTCTTTGGATGAGCTATGGATAAGATCTCGAAGTTTTGATTCTGACTCCTTAATGTGTTCGACTACCTGGATGGTTGCCTTAGGTGGCGTAATCAGGGTGCGGCCAACAGTCATCCACCCTGTGGGTCTGGCTGAGTTTGTCCGAGCATAGACAGCAAACTCAACATAGCCCCAACGTTTGGCCTTGGGGTCAGGTGTATCTGAAGTATATGATCCATTGTTATCGGATGAAGAGCCTTTATGCCACTTTAGGTAACAAGAAGTCCACCCTTCAGGGTAGCCAAGTGAGTGGTAAGAACAGCTACCACGTTCATCATGGAACCTGCATGACCAATAGGGACACCCATTATATATCTCAGGCCACCAATGACAATAGTCTTTGGTTTGATTAAAAAGGAAGCAAATGAAAGGCCAGTTCCAGCTACCAGGGACGAAGGTCCTTGAAGGTGACAATTTTAGGGGAATAGAGGTGCAGTTGTGGATGAAGCAAGTAGTTGCATCCACTGCGCGGACCTTCTGCATGCCATGTTCTGAGTATCGTTCCCGAAGAGTGAATAAATACATGGTAGGTTAGGAGGGTAAAGACAAGTCCCAACAGAGCACAGAAAAGAAGCAGAGCACAAAAAAACAAGCAGTTAGAGAAGACTAGGGTGTTGGGAGAGCTTATTGTGCCTTCTTTAAGAGGAATTGGGCTGCAGGGAACACCGTGTGAGCCGCAACTTAAATGGGTGAGATGGGTGTGGAAAGCAGGAGTAAAGGGGAGGTTCAGGAGGTGATTCTTGGAGTTACTCTGGGGTGGTCCTGTCGTCAGCAGGTGGGGCCTCCTGGTGATATGGCTTCAACCTAGAAATGGAAATCCAGGGAGTGAGATGGTTGTCTGATAAGGAGAGTTTGGCGGTGGTGGGGTTACAGAGAATGACAGGATAGGGGCCTTCCCATTTTGGTGCAAGAGTCCCTTTCTCCTCTGGGGCATTATAATAGACTAGACTCCCAGGTGTTAAGGGAGGAGTGTTTGGAGAGGAGACTGGGTCTGGAAGAAGCCAGTTCTGATATTTCCAGTGTTCGGAGCCGAGATGAAACAAGAGAGGCAAAGACAAATCTCGGGTGAGAGGTCCTTGTGAAATGACCAACCCAGGGGGTATAAGAGGTCTTCCATACATTATCTCAAAGGGAGACAGTAAAGATGGTTTCTTAGGGAGAGCTCTGATTCGAAGCAAAGCCAAGGGAAGGATTTTGACCCAGTCTAAGTTTAATTCCATTGTCAATTTGGTAAGGACTTCCTTCAGAGTACGATTTACCCTTTCCACTTTCCCTGAAGCCTGGGGGTAATATGGACAGTGGAAATGCCACTTGAAAGAGAGGGCTTGAGAGACCTTTTTTGTGATCCTAGAAATAATCTCAGGGCCATTGTCATATTGTAGGGAAGTCGGCATACAAAACCTGGGGATGATGTCTGTCAGTTAGATTGAAGCTACAGTGGAAGCCTTTTTATTGGAAGTGGGAAATGCCTCAACCCAAACAGAGAAAGTGTCCACAAAGACAAGGAGGTATTTAGTGTGCCATACTGTGGGCATGTTGGTGAAGTCTACTTGCCAGTCAGCAGCGGGAATGTGTCTCCGGGCTTGGTGGAAAGGGAAAGGTTTGGGCCTTAAAGGAGTATGAGGGTTGGTCCGCTAACAGATCTGACAATTAGAGGCTATATTCTCTAGCATGGCTATGTCAGAAGGGTTGAGGGAGAAGAAGCTCTGTAAAAAAAGTGTCAAAGACTGAGAATTGGAATGGTGTAGAGTATGAAGGAACTTGAAAAGATTTTTGTTCTTACTGGAAGAAGTAGGGGCTTCAGATGAGCTGTCTAAAGTGGCCATAATATGTCCCCCATGGGGGCCATAATTGGAAGTGGTAGCAGCCATTCGTGCCGCCTGGTCAGCTTTGGCATTGCCCTCAGTGATAAGAGAGCCGTCCTTCTGATGTGACCTACAATGGACAACTCCCAACTGGGTGGGTAAGTGGGAGGCCTCTATCAGATTGGTTAAAAGAGCCGAATTAGTGATCGCATTACCTTTGGTGGTAAGTAGGCCTCGCTCCTTTCATATTGAAGCATGGGATAATAAGATCTGGAAGACATATTTTGAATCAGTATAGAGGGTGAGGGATTTGCCTTGTGCTAGTAGGCAGGCACGAGTGGCTCCTATAAGTTCAATCTGCTGGTTGGTAGTTCCTGAAGGCATAGCTTTGGCCTCTATAATCTCAGTGGCTGAAACTACAGCGTATCCAGAGTAATGAGTGCCGTTCTGCCTAAAGGAACTGCTGTCAGTAAACCAGATAAGGTCAGGCTTGGTGAGTGGTTCCTCAGAAATGGAACAATGACAGCGGAGGAAATCATCTAAGGTTTCCAAGCAATTATGAGTTGGTGTGTTAGACGTGGGAGTCATTGGGAGCAGTGAGGCAGGGTTCAGTGCAGAGCATGGGAGGAAAGTAATATTAGGGTTTTCCTGAAAAAAAGTGAGGAGCGACAGAACTCTGGATGGAGGAAGGGTTTGAAGGCCCTTATAAGCTGAAAGATCTTTCAAGTGATGTGGGGAGTGGATAGTTCAAGGTGCCCCAAAAGTCAGCTTAGAGGCTTCTTTGTGTAAAATTTGTCCAGCAACCAGAGCTCTTAAGCAAGGGGCCCACCCACGAATGGTAGAGTCTATTTTTTTGGAAAATATGCCACAGGTGCAAATGTAGGCCCATAGTTTTGACCTAAGACCCTAAGTGCTTGCCCCCCTTTTTCATGGACATATAGATGAAATGGTCTTGAAAGATCAGGAAGGTGAAGGGCAGGTGCCTTTAAGAGGAGTTGCTGAAGCCTGCGGAAGTGGTAGATGGGGGAGAAGACAAGAGATTCACTAGGGGGTCCATTTGCTAGGTCATACAGGGGTTTGGATAGAAGAGAATAATTTGGGATCCAGGCCCTAAAATAACCTGCTACTTCTAGGAATGATAGTATTTTGGCTTTCATATGGGGCACTGGAAGATCAGAGAGGAGTTGCCTCCTATCCAGTGTTATTTCCTTTTTCCCGGGTGTAAGGCAAAAACCAAGAGAGGTGACAGAAGACTGGGAAACCTGTGCCTTGTGGGGAGACTCCCTATATCCCTTGTCTGCTAGGAAATTAAGAAGCTGAACGGTGTGGGATTGAGAGTGTTCCCAGAGGGACTACATAGAAGAAGGTCATTGACATATTGAAGGAGAATAGAGTCAGGACAGGTCGGGTGAAAGGATGTGAGGTCCTGGGCAAGAACTTGGCAAAAGAGATGGGGGCTGAATCCCCGTGGGAGGACAGTCCAGGAAAGCTGATGAGAATGGTGGATGTGAGAGTCAGTCCACGTAAAAGCAAAGATATTCTGAGATTCTGAGAACAAGGGAATAGAAAAGAATGCATCTTTTAAATCTAGGACCGAGAAGTGGGTAGTAGTGGCAGGAATCTGAGAGAGGAGGGTGTAAGGGTTGGGCACTAGCGGGTGGATGGGGACCACAGAGGAGTTGACAAGGAGAAGGTCTTGAACCAGCCTGTAGGACACGTTAGGTTTCTTAAGTGCCAGAATGGGGGTGTTGAAAGGAGAGTGTGTAGGCCTAAGATACCCCTTTCGTAATAAATCTTGGATGATGGGTTCTAATTCGAGGAGGGCTGTGGTTGTGAGTGGATATTTTGGTTGACTAATATATCTTGAAGGGTCCCGTAAGACAATATGAATAGGACTGCATTTAGCCATAAAGGGTGTAGTTGTGTCCCAAACCTCAGGCTTAACTAGTTTAGAGAGTCATGGAGGAGTGCATGAAGGAGGTGTATCTGCCCCTAGGAACATCATGAAGAAATGAGAGGTAGGAGAGGTGTGGGGTGATATGTGAATGGTGACTTTTCATAGTGAGAGTATGTCCCTTCCCAGAAGGGGAATGGGGCAATGGCTCATAACGAAAAAGAAGTGAGTGAAGGACAAAAGGGATCCCTGCATATAACATGATGGGGGGGTTTGAGGGAAAATCTTTTTAACTCCTACCCTGACAATAGGAGTTTTTGAGGGTATGGTAGAACCCCAATACTCCCTTAAGACTGATAAAGCGGCACCAGTATCCAAGAGGAAGGTAATGAAGCATCCATCCACCAGGAAGGTAACCCTAGGCTCTTGATTCTTGATGGTAATAGTCTGGAGGGAAAGCCCAGGACTCCGTCAATCCTCCTCTGCCAAGCCCAAGAGAGGCTGTGGTTGCCGGGCGGCTGACCAATCTCCCTTTTGGGTTGTTGGGCAGTCTGCCCCCCAGTGTCCCCTTTGATGGCATTTTGGGCAGGGGTTGTACGGTGTCCTCAGTGAAGGACAATCCCTGGCCCAATGTCTCTCCTTACCACATTTGAAGCAAGCTCCCGGGGGTGTCATATTGGGATGGCGTGGTGACGGCCTTCTCTGAATGACCTGGGCCAACATTTGGAATTTGGCATTTTCAGCCCTCTGCCTACGGCATTCACTTTCATCCTCTCTATCATAAAAAACCTTGAAAATGAAGATTTTGGTCTAAGGAGTAGCAGGGCCCTGTTCAAGCTTTTTAAGCTTGGCTTTAATGTCAGGGTAGCTTTGGGCCAGAACATATGTCATTAAGACATGACGGCCATCAGGGGTTTCTGGGTTGAGGTTTGTGTACTGTTGAAGGGCCTTGGTTAGTCTATCCAGGAATTCTGAAGGTGTTTCCTCCTTCCTTTGAATGACCTCCTGCACCTTTTTAAAGTTAACAGCCTTACGGATGGCCTTTTTCAGGCCCGCCAAGAGGCAGGATGTAAAAAGGTCACGAGACTGTAAGCCTTCAGGGGTGTTGTAATCCCATAGAGAATCCTGCTCTGGGACAGCATGAGGGCCTGTGGGGTGGTTAGGATTGGTCCTATGATTTTCATCAGCATGGGCTTGGGCTAGCTCCCAGACCCATTGCCTTTCCTCAGGGAGAAGTTTATTGGCCAAGAGCATGTAGATGTCATGTTGAGTGAGGCTATATGCTTGCAGGACCCATTGAAACTCCCGAATGTAAGTGGTGGGGTCAGTGGTGAATGAGCCTAACTTCCTCTCTAGCTGAGTAATGTCCGACATGGAGAAGGGCACGTGGACTCTGATGACACCCTCGGGACCAGCTACCTCACGAAGGGGTGCGATGGTCTTGGGGGTGGGAAGGAGTCCCTTAGACCTGGTAACAGGAGGACTGAAAGAGGCAGGAGGCGGACAGGAAGGAGAGGGAGGGGAAGGGAGTGTCTCTTTGGAAGAGGAGGAGGTGGAGCAGGCAGAAGAGGGCGGAGGGGAGGAGGATGAAATGGAAGGCTGAGGATCCTTGGAATCAGGCAGAGGAAGAGGAGGGTATAGCGGGAGAGAAGGGGCAGATAGGACTGGGGGATAAGGTGGGGGTTAATCTGCTGGGCTGAATGAGGAAGAATCTGTGAAGTCAGGAGTAGAAGTAGGGGAAGAGAAGGGTTTGCAAACAAGGAGGACCTGAGAGGGAGGGCAGGAGGAGCAGCGACAGGGTGCTGTGTGAGAAGGCTAAAACCTTAAATGCAGGGAATCTCACTCTACTTTTTCAGATGCTGGCAGTAGTTAAAAAGATCCCAGAGAAGGTTTGGATGTAAAGAGCCTTCTGGAGGCCAATGATTTCCATTATCCAGTGGATATGTAGGCCAATCTTGGGTACAGAATTTGATTAGAAGTTTGGGCTTGATGTCTGGTGTGAGGGAGAGTTTGGCCAGATTTTTTATTAAACATTTGAGAGGTGAGGCTTCAGGTACAGATGAAGAGGTGCCCATTGTCACAGGGAGAGAAGGAAGAGAGAGAGAGAGAGAGAGAGAGAGAGAGAGAGAGAGAGACAGAGAGAGAGAGAGAGAGAGAGAGAAAATAAGAGTAAGCGAGAGAGACAAAGAGAAAACCCGGGCTGGAAAGGCTTCCAGGAAGCTCAGGGCGAACGGTGGTCAGGTGGGCGTCCCCAAAATGACCAGACGTCATGAGGAAATACAGAGGGCACTGCCTGGTCGTCACCAGTGAAGTGCGATCTGTGAGTCCCAATGGGTTCGGAGCCACGGGCAACCTGACGTCAGGAAAGTTTTCGAACGCAGCAGAAAAAGTCAGTAATGAAAACAGAACTCTGGTTCCGGCAGAATGCAGTTCCAGGATGGGAGTTCAGTTTTCCCCGAGCAGAGAGGCAGCTTCAGCCAGACACAGCAGCCCTGCAGCAAACAGCAACTCTAGCCAGCAGCGGCAGCGGCAGCAGAGGAAAAAAACCAAAGAGCCTCTCATGTAAACTCAGAAGCCTCACGCCCCAAAGGAAAACGGATCACCAGAGGGTCCACTGCGACCAGTAAAGGTCTTAGTGGCAGGAATTTCCTGCCCCCTACAGGGCGTCTAGAGTGTGCCAGATGATCAAGGTCACAAAACCAGCGTAGCCTGAAGGGAGTTGGAGAGCCAGGGTCAGGGGAGGCTTACATATATCAGATCTGTTGTGAGTGCAGGAATCCGGCATCTGAAAAGAGTGGACCAGGGCGGAGTGTCTTGGCGGGGCAGGGGACGGGGCTCTTGTTAGAAACAGCTCACCCATATTCTCACACGGGGCAACAGAATGAAAGAACTTCCCACGCAAAGGCACTTTGCTGGGAGAATTCCAATTTTATTGCAAAAAGCTGTGTGCTTATATAGAACTAAGGGGAAGATGGAAGGGCTTAGATAAATGGCAGGCAAAACGTTTATTGGTAAGTTCTTTCAGATATCAGCTCTGGAGCCCAGGAATTAGTTCTTATTGGGGCTAAGGTTTCCCACCAGCGAGATTTCAAATTGGCGCCAGCAAGAGAGTTCACACGGGTGGAAACATTTCGCACCACTGCAGAAAAAAGAAGGTAGGAAGAAGAAGTCCTTAGGCACCATGTTGGGGTTTTTTTCTGGGGTATGGCTGCCGTTTATACTTTTCCCAACAATGAGTATACCAGACAGTGCCTTGATTGACTGGTTTTCATGAAAATGGTGTTTAACAGAGATGCCAGAAAGTTGGGTCCTGCTGAGTAGTGGGCCTAGAGCAATGGTGGGCAGGTGTGTGATAAAACATCTGTGGTGGGGCCATGTAGATCTGTCATTGGATTCCAAATGGCTTGTGACTGACATGGTGAAGCCAGCAGACCCTTATATGTAAAGGCACCTTGTTACATAGAAAGGTTTCAGGACATTGTTCAGAATCAGGTTGCTATGGTCAAGGGGGCAAGCTCTGTGGGATAGAAGCCTGGTTCTTGTATTCTTCTGCAGACCCTGACCCACCACACGTGACAGAAATCCCTCCCGCACTGTGTCCCCGTTGAACTCCTTGTATTTCGTGAAGCAAATACCCAACTCCCAGTACAGCAGCAAGAAACACCACGAAAATAGAGGATGACCATATGGATTCAATGTCCACACAGGGAGACATTTAGCCCCCAGGGGCCACAGTTTACCTACAATGGAAAATTCAGCACTGCTGTCTCATGTTCATTGGAAAATAAGAAACCATGTACTCCAGGTCACATTGATGCAGACCCAGCTTTTATGGTCTCAATATAAAGGAAGCTAAAGCTCCTGACAACAACATATATTTCAAGTGCCCAACCTCACAGGCAGTTTCTCAAGAAGTCTCTAGGCCAGCAGACCTTCATGTTTGTGGAGGGTTTACCCTGTCCCTTACTTTTGGAAACTCCTCTACCACTTCCAAGGTTGTGAACTCCTGATCATATTCCATTCTATATATGTATTCACGGATTTTCTAACTCTTCTCCTCTGATTGTGTCATACTTGGGCTGTAGGTGTTGTCAAGGCATTGTTCTAAATGAGAGTGGGAAGATTTTTGTGTAGCACATATTTACATACACATTGGATTCATTTTTCAATTTTCCATTCAAAATACTGAATCCCTGACACTAACACATACCCTACTAGACTCTGACTACTAATCCTAATATGATGGAGAAATATAACCCAAACAGAATAGAAATACAAGCAGTTGAGAGGAGGCATGGCGTATAGTTGGTCTTGCCTTTTGCATGATATAGGGTAGGAGTTATAAATCTTGTTAATTTTTTGTTGAAATAGTCCTCCATGTGTTTTTAAAGTTAACACATATGTGAATTTCTGTCTCCCTTTTTCTGTAGCCAATTTAGCACATGTATTTTTATATGCACATATAAAATCCTACCTGGTAACACACGTACATTTTTGTGAGGTGGCTAACTTGGGAGATACAAAGTATGAGAAGAGATCACTCCTCCTAAATATTTTTGGAACTGAAAATTCAAACTATGAGTGAGCTTCTTAGTTGAAAAACATTATACATAAATCCATGTTTAATAAAATTAATATTTTTGTATCTGTGAATGATATATATTTCATGATGAATTTTGATTGGCATATATATTGCTAATTTCTAATGTATCTGTGATATATATATATATATATATATATAATTTTCAAAATATGAAATATATGTGTCTTATTATACACTCCCTAAATAATTCACTCATGTTCATGTATGTGGTTTTATAATCAACTTTTCATAAGATTGTTTTTAGAAATATTCATCCACCTGAAATACATATTTGTTTCCTAGAACTGACAACTCACTTCAGTGAATGATGCAAACAAAGCCTTATATTTCTACAGTAACTGACCCAATTTAACATCAATGAAAGTAGATTTCTATGGGACATGATGTGTATTTTGATGTTCATTTTAATTCAACACTGGTACATTACTATTTCTTCAGTTTTTATACATCGTAGAATATACATTTCATCCACAAGTTCACAAATTTAAAGACATTTGTAACACATTCAATCACTTCCTGCTTCAGAACACATGTATTCCTCCTTGTTTTTGACGGGTTATTTCATGAGACTTCTTTCCAAACACATTATTTTCGATTTCCATAATCAATTTGGAAGCAAAACTCACACACATTTTATGATAAACTACAACCCTAATATTACCATTAGATGTATAACTGGTTGGAATGAATGTATGTATATCAATGTAAGATTTCCTGTGTATTTTGGGATATCAATTTATTCCAATTTCTAAATTTGGAAACAATTATATTATTTATTCACAGTATGGTCTATTCATGCATTCTCTCTATATTCATACACACATGGTACACCTATTTGTGTCCCCAATACTAATTTATATCTCTTCAAAATATTGCTCTCAGAAATGGTGCAACAAATACTCATGTCACCTGATCTACATATACATTTTATCACAGTAATATTCTGGCCACAAAATGCAAAGTCACACTTACGACTGTACCAAAGCCTAAATGGAATGTGAGTATTGATTATGAACATCACCCATGTCCAGGTTGCCTAATGCTCTCAAATGTCAATCCTATTGGTGACTACATATTTGTTTCTTCCTAATATTATTTATTCAAACTCAAGCCTGTTGAAAATGTCTAATCCTATCGATCACTTTATCATTTGCCTGATTTTCTAATGTCTATTGATATCTGCTTTCCTACATATTTTCCCCAGTTCATCATTGTGACTGAGTCTTCACATCTGCTGACATTTACATTTTCTCTCTACCCGAAACCCTATTGCTAAAGAACTTTTTGTCCAAATCCTATACTCACTCTTTTTCCTAATCCTACCAACTATCTTCCTAATCCTACCAACTATCCTTTTTTGACTGGATGTTTTCTTTGACATTCAATCATCCAAGGTACAAGGTCCTATGCCATTGTGTATAGATTTATCTGAGACACATGTGCAGAACATAATTCAAACCTAAGTATCCCAATCAAGGATCCAATTCCCTTCTGGGCTTCAAATCTTACCTAGATTTCTGTTTTCATACATATATTTCCCCTCTATATATTCTTATAAATATCGCAGGTTCCCAATAACATTATTCATCCAGCAGAATGATTCCTAAGCCAAATCAAACATGTTATTAACCCTAACCATACTCTGTTCCCTCAATCTAACTTTACAGAAAAGCAGGGACAGAGTTGGTCTTACAATACAGGAATGTAAGAAATCTTCCACCTGCTGAGAAACAAAAAGGTCCATGCAGAAATGAACCCTGGGGAAGATATAGGAAGCTATGAAGGACCTGAGAGAGCAAAAGTCATCTTCCACGACAAACAACCTGGTCAGGATGAAGGGGTGTGTCTGAAGCAGTCTCTCTTTTCTTAATGTAGAGAAGATGGACAATACCAGGCCTGTGTGGAGAGCTGTTCCCGGGTGCCTATGTTTGATATACCATTCAAACTTGTGAAAGTGTCACAGGAAGTAGGGGCAGACTCCATCAATTGGGACACTTGGAAGCAACTGTTAGGACAAAGTGGTTGCCAAGGCAGTGACCTCATTCAGTTCCTGAAGGAAGTGACCTACATCACTTTCTTGGTGATGGAACTCTCTGAACTAGGGATCCAGGAAGCCAGGCACCCAGAGGCAGTCCCAGTCCCAGTCCCAGTGGCCTCACATGTTTGGATTTACCAAGGACAGCATCAGTCTTTCTTGGTAACTACTGATGTGAGGATGGCCAAATGCCAGGAAGGTCTGAAGAGGGGCCTTTCCTGAGTAAGCAGGTAGTGTCTCACCACTGGCACCTGACAACATCACAGTGTTGGCCAAGGAGTCCAGATCTGACATAGGACAGTCCATTTTGGAGTAACATACTATGGCCCATCAGTCAGAGGACACTCCGGATAGTCATAGGCCTACTTGGGGGAAGGAGGTGACTTTGTGGGTGTGTGTGTGAGTTTGTGGTTTTGTCTAATGATCTGAGAATAGGTAGGAAAGTCGGTTTGTTAGGCTTGGAGTGGACTGTTTCTAGTAAGTCTTTTGACAATGTGAGTGTTTCTATGTCTGTTTATCCCACTGTGTCCATGGTTGTAGACATTAGAAAAGAGAATGCATCAATGGATGTGTCCTGAATAGTAGAAAGCTTCACAACATTCATCCTGCCCAATTTATGAATGGATTTTGGCTTGCCTAATGGATGGGCAAAAACCACTGTCTTCCTAAATTCCTGTTTTCTTCTTGAATTCTGGCCACTCTCCAGAATAGGCTCATGGTTTTGTTTCCAAGACATGTACCACCTCCAAGCTCTGTGACATGGCTATGTACTGGATAGCTGAAGGGAATGGGATCATCTCGGAAAACTCAGATATCATTCCAGAAACCCTGCCTTGGGCCATTTGCTTACCTATTGTTCTGTTGCCCTGAATGTCAGAAAGGTCTTTGCCTCAGGCCACCCCTTTGTGAAGCCTGAAGAAAAGGGTTTTCAATGGAAATCAATGGGCATCAGCTGTAGATCTTTGCTTAATTGCTTTGGAAAGGGATGTGTCTGCATCAGACTCTTGGCCATGTGTGAGGTTGTTGAATAGATTCTCAGCACCTGATGGATCTAACGAACAATTACATGTGTGCTTCCAAAACCAAAATGGCCAAAAAAGCAGTCATTGTGGACGAAGTCTCTCGCTTTCCTCTGTAAGATTCCTGATCTCCATCAAGTGAAAATAGGGATCCTTTTTGTCAAATGAGTTCTTCAATCCCTGCAGAGGATAGCCCATAGGTGCTTGGGTTTTCTCATGATTCCAATTCACATAAAGAATCTATACCCGAGAGTCAGGAGGCCTCAAATTGGAGAATCAGAGCAGTATTTACGGCAGGCTTATTTGATCACTCCTGGTTCCCAGGAAGGGTGTCCAGGCAACCCTGAATTTAGGCAAATGACGGGCAAGGGAGGTTATTTTGTACACTGTCTTGGGCTGAGTCCCTCATGGAAACCTCCAGCCACAGGTTATGATGAGTGTCTATATGGAAGAAGATGAGGGCCTTGTGGGTGTGTTTTGGTTTTAATTGTGGTCATTTGTTTGGCGGTTGGAAGTGATGACTGGGTCTATCTGGGCTTGAACTCTGGTGTGATTCTCCTTAGAGTCTGAGTTCTGGAACTGATCTCAGAGAAATATTGCCATAAACTGCATTCAGATTTTAGGAGGCCACGCATGGGATTCGCCCTTGGAAACTGAGATCAAATACCAGGGTGGCTTTCCACAGAGCCTTGGAATATCAGCTAGGATATCACATGATTTTATTCTGAAAGATTTGGCAGCCATAGTTGACAGTCAGAACACCCATGGACGTCACATTAAAGACCTCAATGGGCCTGGCTTCATGTGACCATTTGACCACTCTATGGGAAGACTTGCCTGTGAGATTTATCCAGAGAATTTAATGAAAATAGCTTCCTCACATTTAATAGTTCCTGAATAAACTGAAACCCACAGTGCCTCCAACTTCATCCAAGAAAAATGGCTAGATAAATACAATGAAATCTTTGAAATTCCCTTAACCAGGTGGCACTGGAGAACCTTTAGATGTCTTGTTGCTGATCATGAGTGTACCAGAGAATGCCATGATTGACCGGGTTTCATGAAAATGGTGTAGAACAAAGATGCCAGTAAGTTGGAGCCTGCTGAGTAGTGGGCCTATTGCAGTGGTGGGTAGGTGTGTGATAATACATATGTGGTGTGGCCATGAGGATTTGCCATTGCTTTCCAAATGGTTTGTGACTGACATGGTGCAGCCAGCAGACCCTTCTATGTAAAGGCATCATGTTATATGGAGAGGTTTCTGGGCTAAGTTCAGAGTCAGATTTCTAAGGACAAGGGGGCAAGCTCTGTGAGATAAAAGCCTGGTTGGTGCATTCTCCTTCAGACCCTGACCCACCACAAGTGACAGAACTCCCTCCAACACTGGGTTCCTGTTGAACTCATTGTATTTCATAAAGCATATACCAAACTCCCAGTACAGCAGCAAGAAACACCACAAAAAGTGGAGGATGACCAAATGGCTTCACAGTCCACACGGGGAGACACTTAGCATCCAGTGGCCACAGTTTACCTACAAACAGAAAATTCAGCACTGCTGCCTCATGTTCATTAGAATACAAGAAACCATGTCCTCCAGGTCACATAGATGCAGACTCAGCTTTGATGGTATCACTAGAAAGGAAGCTAAAGCTCCTTACAACAACATATATTTCAAGTGCCCAAACTCAGAGGAAGTTTCTCAAGAAGTGTTTAGGCCAGCAGAGCTCCATGTTTTTGGAGTGATTACCTGTTAGACCAGGACACAAGAAAAGACCACTGACTCTAATTAAAATCAAATTAAATTAAGCTTATTATTTCCACCGGCTGTGCTGCCTCTCCCTCACAAAATGGCGGGAATAAGACAGCAACCCCAGCTTTCCTACAGGCAGCTTAATAGCCCAGAAAATTACACAAAAGGGGGTTTACAGATAACAGAACTCTGACAAACATCACACTAATGGCAGTCTACATTTTTTTTGCTGTCCCTACATCAGAGTTCATGAAGACCATTAGAGCTTCAGAGAGGGTTGTTGTCTCGCCAGAGAAGGCAAATATTTATGATGTGTCACTAAAGTTTCAGAGAGGGCTGCTATCTGGTCAGAGAGCCGGGCATGGGTGAGTTCCAGGCGTGGGCAGGCATTCCAAGCAGGTTTAGAATTTGAAGTGATTTATGCTAAAGCCAAAATTATCTTTTCATGGCTTTTTGGCAAGATGGCTCCCAATTTTAATTAAAGATCAGGTTGGGTCTATCATTCCCCCCTTTTCTTTGTGTCCCTTTCAAATCTTTGATAGATTACGGGAAGAGCACTGAGGAAATTTTAATCCCTCAGGTAAGAGTCTCCAAATTTTTAGAACTCACCCAAAACCGATCTCCCTGATTTTACCTGACTTAATTAATTACTTATATTGATAGTCTATTTATCTTTCTCTCCATTGTTTTAAGAAGAGTGGTGTCACTCATTTTTTCTTCTTCTGACCTGAGACAGGGTGACATGAGTGGGCATGGCATGAGGGACATGAGTTGCCTTTTAGAAGTCAGTTGAGGGACATGAGTTGCCTTTTAGAAGTCAGTTCGGTTTGAAGTCTGATTGGGGATGAACAGGTTGTAAAGCCATCTGGGGATGGGTTCTTCTATGAGAGAAACAAAAACCATGAGTACTGAAAAAATGTTGCAGCAGCTGGAACATGTCACTGTATAGAAGTTCCATCACCAGTCTTTAATATCCCCAGTTATCCGGACTGTCAACTTAACTTGTACTGTTACACTTGTCCCTCCCCATAAGATACAGTTTAATAATTTAATGTCATCTGATCTTGTAAAATCTTTTTACTAGTATGACCTCTGTGTCTCTTAGAGAAACCTTTAATTCTGTTACTCAGGGATGGATAATTGTACTAGCAAACACCAAGCCTACCTGTGTAGGTTAGGAATATCTGTAGGCCTTAAACTGAAAACTTATCCCTGTGGCAGGTCTTCTTGATAGTCTCTTTTTATAAGTATCAGGCATTCCTTTCTGAGAATTCTTCTTTGTAGCCACCAGTCTTACTTATTTTGGGAGGCAAACATAAAGTGCATACCTTAAAATTATATTATTATTATTATAATTTAAAATGCCCAGGAATGGATGTATTTTGTTCTTAACTGTCTTTGCTAAGTGTTTAAGATGAAGCAGTCAAACTGACTTTTGTTTCCATCTATTGTTAACAGTCAGCTGAGCTTTTATGGGAGTCAATTCTGGGGAAACTTGAGAGCAGATTCTTAGTTCTGCTAGTGCCATTTGCGCTAGGTGGGTCCAGATCTTGCTTGACCATTTGGCTTCCCTCGGAAGCATCAGGGATGTCTCCTTTCTTTGATGACTCTCCTCTTCATAACAAATACCCTGATTGGCTTTCTGTTCTCCAGTGGTCTCATTAATCTCCCTGATCAGGAGGAGGTTATGTGGCTCAGAGTTTCAAAGCTCTTTAGAGAAGTTCCCTGTTCCCTGGATTCAGACTGACTCAGAGGGCAAAAGCCAAATATTGGTTTTCTTGGCGCTTTTCATTTAACTTTAATTTTAAATCCTAATCTTAAACATCCAGCAAATAAATTTTAACAGCCTTATATTAAGAGTACTGGGCTTTAATGTCTATAACTATATCATTATCTTTTTATTAATTGGGATCTGTATTTTTCTGTCTGTATTGTAAGTAATGACTTATTATCTTGAATAAACCCATGTTGTGTTCTTAAAGCAACACGTTTGTAAAACAGTAACAGAGAATCTTTAGATCACTTATAAAATAATTTCAAAATAAAATTAACAAAAGTAAAAATACTTAGCTTGTGTAATAACTACCCTGAATTTTTTGGCTGAGTTATACATTATATCCCCTCTTTGAGATCCTAGGAATATTGACCTTAAAAAAACCAACTTTTTAACATAACTTTAAAGAAATATTATCTGACCTACTGGTTTTGTAGTCATTCTCACATGTAGTAAGATGGGACACAGAGCCTTATCTCAGGTAAGGCAGGGCTCTTTATAAATCTTAAGTATTTTAGTTCTAAAGATAATCTTTATTTATAAATATCATTTGACAAAGTTTACATAAATTGTTTGAGGTCACATGAACATTAGCTAACACCATATGATATCACATTTAAAACATGAATTAAAGAAAGGCTGAAAGTTTTTAACCTTTACATCAATTAGGCTCTCATTAACTAAAAAATACATTTAAATTTTTCCCCAATGTAAAAAGTAACATAAAAGTTTACATGTCTTATTGATAACAGGTAAATAAATCCCCAACATATTTTTTTACCATAAAACTTCAGAGCACCAGCTTGAAATAATGCTCTTTTAAAGTTTCTACCTTACAGACTTGAATACATATAAGATATGAAAACATTGATAGCATCACAATTACATTGATGTTTCTACATTAACCAAGTTTAGCTTTTAAAGCAATGGCAGTACAGTGCTCTAAAATAACAGTTCTTATTTAATCAGTTGTTTAATTTTTATGGTTGCTTGCTCTAGAGAAAATAAAACTTAATAAACACAACGTTATGGGTAAACTTATGTTTTAAGAAATTTCTGTCTCATTAACACATGACTGATTTTTATATTCTTATACAGACTTTAATAAAAACTTATTCAGACCTTAGTAAATCAATCAGATATCTAACAAAAGTACTCATGAATGAGTAATCCCAATCAAATTTACTTTATTTATTTATCAAAATATTAGAGAAATGTATTGACAGTGTAAACCATTTTTATGTTGAAGGAAAGGTCCTAGTACCAAGGCATATTAGACATTTTGTAGATATTAATATTTTATTAGATTTTTGAACACCTAGAAAAATTTGTAAGCTTAAATTTAAAGACATTGATTTTTATCTGTTTATCCAATTTAAATTGAAACATTTAAATCACGTGAATTAAAGATCTTTGGATCTCCTATTTAAATTTGTTTTAATGAGCGCTTTTTTATGAGCGCTCCTTGTATATGTTAGTTTGTGTATCATATATATGATATACGGACATATGTATATATAGACATACAACACATAACAAAAGTGTGCACACATAATAATAGTAAAGGCCTTGTAGCTTTTCTCAGGTGAAATCTCCATTGCAATGTTTCAAAATGTCTACAGTTGGTCAAAGATAGAACTGATCTGAAAAACATTAACCTAGGTCTGTATGCTCAAAATCATGAGCTCAAAAAAAAAAAGTATCTAAGGAAAAAAAAAGAGTCCTAGAAAAAGTGACTGGCTAGTAATTAGTAAATACCATACAATTTACCTTTTTCTTCCCCCTTAGACCTCAAATCAGGCTCCTACTAAGATTGCAGGCTTCTTTCATTTACATTTCAACATAAGTCATGGCTGAGGTCTGGAAGGAGCAGGAAAAACTGCTATTCTGAGCAGACACCTCAGGCCTAAGGCATTTTAACCATAATTTTGAGGTTCGGATGTTGAAAATTATGATATAAATTTAAGATACAATTCACAAAATTTTATATCTTTACATCTTGTTTTGTCAACAGATACCATTCTATGATTTACTATCCTTTTCCAAATTAATGCACTGGTACACACAGTGATATTTTCCCAGGCTATCCAATTCAAAATTGGTGAAAAAAAGACTGTATGATTGGGAAGTTACTTGCCAACTTGGAAGTAGAGTTCTTCAGTTTTCCATCCTAAGTATTTAAGTTCTCTGGCATGAATTATCTGAAATCATAAACTAAACAATTACCTAAACCCGACTTTTAACTGCAAGATTGTGCAATGCTTCAAAAACCCATTCAGATACCAGATTGTTAAAATAAAACATCATCATTTAGACACACATTCAGCTAAGATCATTCCCAAGAAACAATTTATAATATCAACACATTATTGCACATGTCTTAAAGGGCCAGATACAAAGACACAAGACAGACAGAAAGGAGGTCCAGACTATGGCTGTCAGAGAGAACCCATTAAACCAGAGCAGATAAGAGAAAAATCTCCTACACCAGTGTGCACCATAGATATCCACAGGGGGGGGGACCACATGTTTTAACAGTGGGGCAACCTGAAATGTAAAATAAAGTGTCTCCATGGTGACTTCACTGCATTTAGTGTCCCCTTTTTCTTTTTCTCTTTTTTAACAAGACAGAGGTGGCATAATTCTTACAGTGCGGAAAGGAAGGAGGTAATTCCCTGAATCAACAGGGCTTTGGCAGCTGCTGGGAGTCCCTCAGTCCTTCCTTTTACTTACAGGATTAGCTCCTCTTGTTCAGTTCCACACCAAGCATGCTTCATCTCCTAATATTCCAGTAGACAGCTCTCACAAAGTTCCGGGGAGGAGGGGGGGGTACCAAATTTGTAAATTAAAGTTCGATTCCTGAACTTGAAGCCAATTAATACCAATTTAATAATGAGGACTGAGTTTTGAGAAAAAGAAAAAGGGAGGTTTATTGCTTTGCGAACAAAGGAGAAACACAGGGGACTCTGCCAAATGTTGTGACTCTCTTGATCTGGAGCGACAAGGGGTTTTAAAGGAGTTTCACTTGTTAACCTGGGAGATGCTCAGTTCTTAGGTCCCCAGCAAGCATTGCCCTCTGCAATGGGTGTGCTCCAGGCAGCCAGCTAGGAGCTTCTGTCATCCTGCTTAACAAAGGGGGGTAAAGTTCATCGCAGTTCCCTAAAACACAGTCCAAAGGGGCGTCAGGCTTACTCTCTTTATTACCCATTTTTACGTCCAAAATACTTAAGTTTTTACCACTGAAATCACACAACAAAACAAACAAAAACAAACAAACAATCAAAAAAAATAGAAGACAAAACAAAACACAAAAAACCGAAAACCGGCGCCTAAACAGAAAAACAGTGGAACAGTGCAACATCTTGCTATAGCTCCAGGGTAGGAGCGCGTGCGTGCCTGTCGGCCCCTCTCTACAGTTCCAGAGGAATTCCCTACAGAACAGAACAGAGGACAGAAAGTTTCTCGTTACTCTCCTGGAAAGGAGTATATGTGAGCCTCCCCAGGCCACATCTCTGTCATCAGAAAAGATCTCCCGTAACCGGATATCAGATGTTATAAAGGCGCCCCTTACCTATGGAGGACTCCTCCACCAGGTGCTTGCTAATAGTTTTAGTGCAGAGGTTCACTGCAGTGCTCCCCGGACTAAAGGCTCTCTTCCTAATATAGAGAAGATGGACCAAATCAGGCCTGTGTGGAGAGCTGTTTCTTGGTGCCTATGGTTGATATACCATTCTAATTTGTGAAAGTGCCACAGAAAGTAGGGTAAGCCTCCTTCTCATGGTACGCTTGAAAGCAACTGTTTGGACAAAGTGGTTGCCAAGGCAGTGACCTCATTCAGTTCCTGAAGGATGCAACCTCACCTCACTTCCTTGGTAATGGAAATCTCTGAACTTGGGATGCAGGAAGCCAGGCACACAGAGTCAGTCCCAGTCCCAGTCCTAGTGATCTCACTTGATTCAATTTAGCAAGGAAAGAGTCAGTCTTTCTTGGTACCTACTGATGTGAGGATGGCCAAATGCCAGGAGTACTCTGAAGAGGGGCCTTTCCTAAAAAAGCAGGTACTGGCTCACAGCTGGCTCCTGACCACTTCACAGAGTTGGACATGGAGTCCAGATCTGAGACAGGATAGGCCATATCGGGGAAACATAGTATGGCCCAGCAGTCAGAGGACACTCCGGATAGTGAGAGACCTATTTGGGGGAAGGAGGTGCCTTTGTGGGTGTGGATGTGTGTTTGTGGTTTTGTCCCATGTTCTGAGAATAGGTAGGAAAGTCGGTTTGTTTGGTTTGGAGTGAACTGTTTCTAGTAAGTTGTTTAACAAGGCGAGTGTTTCTATGTCTGTGTATCTCACTGTGTCCATGGTTGTAGACATTAGAAAAAGAGAATGCATCAATGGATGTTTCCTGTCTAGTAGAAAGTTTCCCAGCATTCATCCTGCCCAATTTATGAATGCACTAGGGCTTGCCATATCGATGGGCAACACCTGCTATCTTCCTAAGTTCCTGTTTTCTTCCTGAAATCTAGCCACTCTCCAAAATAGGCTCATGCTTTTGAGTCCACGATATGTACCACCTCCAAGCACTGTGACATGGACATGTACTGGATAGCTGAAGGGAATGACAAGCATCTCAGAAAACTCAGATATCAATGTGACCAGGAAAGTCTCAGTGGAGAACCCCTGCAATGGGCCTTTTGATTGCCTATTTTTCTGTTGCCCTGAATGTCAGTAAGTTCTTTGCCTGAGGCCACGCCTTTGTGAATCCTGAAGAAAACAGTTTTCAAATGGAAATGAATGGGCATCACCTGTGGCTCTTTGCTTAATTGCTTTGTAAAGGGATGTGTCTGAATCAGCCTCTTGGTCCTGTGTGAGCCTGTGGCTTAGATTCTCAGCACCTGATGGATCTAAAGAACGATCCCATGTGTGGATCCAAAATCAAAATGGCCAAAAATCAGTCACTGTGGATGAAGTCCCTCACATTCCTCTGTAAGGTTCCTTACCTACATCAAGTGAGAATAGGGATCCTTTGGGTCAAATGAGTTCTTCAAAGCCCTGCAGATGCTAGCCCATAGGTTCTTGGGTTTTCTTATGAATCCAATTCAAATAAAGAATCTAAACCCCACAGTCAGTAGGCCTCAAATTGGAGAACAGAGCTGTATTAATGGCAGACCTGTTTGATAACTCCTGGTTCACAGGGAGGGTGTCCAGGCCACCCTGACTATTGGCAAATGAGGGGAAAGGGAGCTTATTTGGAACACTGTCTTGTGCTGCGCTTCTCATGGAATCCTCTTGCCAGAAGTTAGGGTGAGTGTCTATATGGAATAAGATGAGTGGCATGTGGGAGTGTCTTGGTTTTAATTGTGGTCATTTGTGTGGCGGTTGGAAGAGATAATTGGGTCCACCTTGGCTTGAACTTTGGTGTGATTCCCCTTAGAGTCTGTGTTTTGGAATTGACCTCCGAGAATGTATAAGGTCCTATGCCATTGTATATCCATATTTCTGGGACATCACTACAGAATGTAATTCAATGCTAAGTATACCAATCAAGAGCCCAATGAACTTCTGGGCTTCAAATCTTACCTATATTTCTGCTTTCATACTTATATTGAAAGGTTAATAAAATAGGTACTTGTCACTTCTTGATTTTCTGTATGCTTAACAAAACACTGTTGAAATCTTGAGAACTGTTTGCTATTCTTGTTCCCAGAATGTGCTGTCCCCAACTGCCAAACTGCAGAATGTACTCGGTCAACCAGTTGCACGCAAACCGCCCACTCGCCCTTACCCATCAATAAACTTCCCTCCCTGCCCTCTCCAAGGAAAATATATAAGCACTTCTTAAGCTGTTCTCAGGGCTCTCTGCTCTATTCAAGAGAGCTCTGAGCCCTTGCATGCCGGACTCCCAATAAAGCCTTTGCTGTTGCATGAGACAGTCTCTTGGTGGTCTCTTCAACCGACCCTCGCCCGATCTTTACATCTCGTGGCCATAGTGAGATCCGGCAGCCGCAAATGAAAGACCCCCAACGGGCTCCTCTGGGGGTAAATAAGGCCCCTCTTTCTGGTTTCAGGATTCAGGTTAGGGTTTCACAAAATGGCTATTGGTAAAGAGCGTGAGCTCTCTCCCACGGTGACTGACACACATGTCACAGAGCCACAGGCCATGTCCCTGGGGGATGAACTCATGAAATCGAGGAACAATAGTCTCCTTGATTCAGTGATATTTTGTTTCGGATTCGGTATTGCCAGCCCATCATGTTTTGCCGGCTACTCAGTCCTGGTCTCAGTATTGGACGTCCATTGCCTGTCTTTATTGTCTTGTCTTGTCTGTGTCATGTGTCATTGCTTTTATTGTCTGTGTATATTTCATTATGGGACAGAGCACTTCAATGCCTCTGTTCCTGACCCTTGATCACTAGACCAAAGTCTGCTTAAGGGCTCAGAATCTTTCTTTTTCAGTAAAATGCCGGATCTGGCAGATTCTGTGTCTCAGAATGACCCACCTTTGTAGTCGGATGGCCCCTAGAAGGATCTTTCTACTTGGCACTAATTTGAAAAGTTCGAGATATTGTCTTTTAGCAGGGGCCACGTAGACATCCAGATCAACAGCCATATATCTTAACTTGTCAGGACCTCTACAAATCTCCTCCTCCAAGGATGAAGCCTTTCCTTGTCCCTGCACCCGCTCTTACTCCTTCCCCCACGATTCTATCTCTTTAACTCTCTGCTCCTCCTCTTGCACCCTCTGTTCTCCATGAGTCTCAAGACTCTACTGGACTCTCCTCCCCCTCCTTATCCTCTGCCTTCATCCCCCAACTCCCAACACCCTCTAAGTGATTACCCTGCTGCTGACTCAGCCTCTCCACCATTCAAAGAAGCTAGGATGGCCCAGCACCATCCAGATGACTGTCCCGTGGCACACAGAGCCCCTCCTTCCCTGGAGGAAGCTGGCCCGGCTAAAAGAACTCAGAGAACTCGCCAACGTTTTTACACCTGCCTACTTGGGATAACTGCCAACAACTCCTAGGGACTTTCTTTATGACAGAGGAATAAGAGAAAAACCTCCAAGAAACTAAAAAAAAAATCCTCGGACCTGATTGGCGACCAACACAACTTCCCAACATAATCAAAGCCAGCTTACCCTTAAACCAAACCAACTGGAACCCCAACACCTTTGAAGATAAAGAGCATCTGTCCAATTATTGCCTGGCTCTAATAGCGGGTCTCCAAGGGGCTACTAGGTGACCAACTAATTTGGCCATGGTAAGAGAAATTATTCAAAGGCCTGATGAATCTCCCTCTTTGTTTCTAGAAAGAATTATGGAGGCATATAAGAGATATACTCCTTTCGATCCTCAGGCAGCGGATCAAAATTCATCTGTAACGATGGCCTTAATTGGGCAAGCTGCCATGGATATTAAAAAGATTTAAAAGAGAGATTTAGTCAGAGAAGCCGAGAAAATATACTATAAGAGAGAAACAGGGAGAAAGAAAGGGAGCAAAGGAAGGATGAGAGAAGCAAAAGACAGACTAAGGGATTGACCAAGATCCTGGTCACAACAAGAAAGAGGCCAGAAATTAAGACGTAAGGTGACAGGAAGGGATACCTGGGGCCATGCCAGAGGCCACCCCTGGCCTCAGATCAATGTGCCTACTGTAAAAATAAAGGATACTGGGCCAAAGAGTGCTCTATAAAGAGACAGCCAGGCCAGCCAGCCATTCTGACTCTGTTGGGGCTCAGATCACTTCCCCTAGCTCAGGGTAACTTTTGAAGTGTAGCGGACCCCAGTAAACTTTGAAATGAAAACAGGAGCAGTATACTCAGCCCTTAAGGCCCCATTGGGCCCTCTATCAAATAAAAGGTCTGTAGTTCAAAGAACTAATGGCAGTAAATATCGGGCTTAGACTACTAAGAGGACCATGGACATTGGGAAAGGAAAAATCTATCACTCCTTCCTAGTAATCCAGGAATGCCTGGACCCATTGATGGGCAGAGATCTGCTCACCAAGCTCTTGGCCTAAATAACTTTTAACCCTGAAGGCCCCCAAATGAAATTTCTAAATTCTTCATAAAAACTCCTATAGTCACGGCTTTAACTATATTAGTAGAAGATGAACATCCACTCTTCACACCCCCCAAGACTGATGAAACAGGCAAGCTACACCAGAAATGGATAACAGATTACGCAGATGCCTGGGCAAAAACTGCTGGGTTAGGCCTGGCCGTGAAACAACCTCCAATAACAGTGAAGTTAAAAACCTCAGCCTCCCCAATCAATGTCAAATAATATCCTCTAAGCAAAAAAAGCTAAAGATGAGATAAGGCCCCATATTCAGAAATATCTGGACTTAGGGCTCCTAAGGCCCTGTCAATTGGCCTGGAACACTCCCCTGCTACTAGAAAAAAAAAGCCAGGAACCGGGGACTATTGTCCTGTTAAAGACCTAAGAGAGATCGACAACAGAGTGCAGGACATTCACCACACGGTACCTAATCCGTACAATCTGCTTAGCACTCTGAACCCTGAGCGGAAATGGTATACTGTTCTGGACTTAAAAGATGCTTTCTTTTGCTTGCCTCTGCATAAAGATAGTCAGTTGCTGTTTGCTTTTGGGTGGGTAGACCCAGAAACCTGAACGTCTGGTCAACTAACTTTGACTAGACTCCCACTGGGGTTCAAAAACTCCCGCACTCTCTTTGATGAAGCCCTCCACAGAGATCTCAGCAATTTCAGAACTATGCACCCCAAATCACCCAGCTTCAATACGTGAATGACCTGCTACTGGCAGCCAACACCAAGGAAAACTGTGAGTCTGGGACCCAAGCACTATTATATGAGCTTGCTCAACTTGGGTATAGAGTTTCGGCCAAAAAAGCCCAAATTTGCTAGCATGAAGTAATCTTCCTGGGCTGTTACCTTAGGGGCAGTAAACGATGGCTCACTGAGCCCAGAAAACAAACCATTGTGTAGATACCACCCCCATCTAACAGGAGACAACTCAGAGAGTTTCTTGGGACTGCTGGCTTTTGCAGGTTATGGATACCTGGGTTTGCGTCTTTAGCTGCTCCTTTATACCCGGTGTTAATGGGAGATGCCCAATTCCAATGGACCCCTGATCACCAGGAAGTTTTTGATAACATCTATGGACACTGACACTGAACGCCTCAACTTCACTGAGCTCAGGCTGCAATTACAGAAAGCCCTACACTACGTTAAAAATGTACACCAACTCACTCACCTTGGTTCAATGAAACTGCAGGCATTCCTGTAGGATTAAGAACAGAGTTTTCCACTAACCGACTCACAGCGAAAGGAAATAACTGAACGGGTAACAAAAGCCTGTCGAGTCCGTCAATTGGTTAATGCTTACCCTTCCAGTTTCCTAGAGGAAAGCACCTACGAGGAACCAGAAAACGACAATTTTGGGAAGTGGACAATAGTGAAATTAAGCCAGCAACGTATGGACTTAAATATCTCCTAGTCTTTGTAGATACATTTTCAGGATGGACTGAAGCCTTACACACAAACACACACACACACACACACAAAAACAACCAAACTGCACAAATGGTTTTCAAGAAGATCCTGAAAGATATTTCTCCAAGATACGGTCTGCCTAAGGCAATAGGGTCTGATAATGGACTGGTGTTCATGGCTCAGGTAAGTCAGGTGTTCACTGGGACCCTGTGGATTAATTTGAAGTTACATTATGCTTATATACCCCAGAGCTCAGGACAGGTAGAAAAAATAAATAGAACCATTAAAGAGACCTTAACGAAATTAAGCTTAGAGACCGGCATAAAAGATTGGATTATGCTCCTGCCTTATGCACTGTTTCATGCGAGAAATATTCCCTCTCTTTCTTTGTGTAACCTCACCCCCTATGAAATTCTCTATGATGCCCATCATCCAGTAAGGAACCTAACCCCAACTCTAAGGCCTAACGATCACTTCCACACCCCCTTGCTTGACAGACTTAAAGTCATTGAAAGAACTCAGCGATACCTGTGGAAACAGCTGGCCACTGCCTACCAACCTTGGGAGGAGGGGACTCTAAGTCAATATCAAGTAAGAGACTTCGTCTACATAAGACAACATCAGGTGTCATCCCTGGAACCCCACTGGAAAGGAACATACCAGGTGCTACTTATAAAACCTAAAGCGGTAAAAGTAGACGGAATCACTTTTTGGATCCATGCCTCTCATCTCAAGCCTTCGCTGTGTCCAGACTCTTGTTGGAAACTGGAAAAGCCTGCTAACCATTTCAAATTGCGTATTCGCTATGTGGATAAGACTATAGACTCTCCCCTTGGCCACCAGTAGTTCTAACCCTCATCATTCCGTTCAGCAGCAATGGCTGATCACAAATCCTACTAGACAAGAAGTATGGTCTATCTCGCATACAGCCCCCTTAGAGACCTGGTGGCCATCTATCCACCCAGACATTTGTCAGCTCGGTATAGGTCTTTCCTATTGAGATATCCCTGATGAAGGGGATCCCACTAAAATTCCATTAAATCTCTTCTGTACCATAGATAATGGAAACAAACATTATGGATGCAGGGACACGCGAGACAGATTCAGGTTGGCTAGCCTAGATTACTATGTTTGCCTAGCGGACTATCAAAGGCACAAACAGCCACGGCTGTGTCGGGGAGAAGCCGACTTCTTGTGTAAGTCAAGTGAATGTGAGCATACAGGGGCTGCCTGGTGGAACCCAAACTCCTCATCAAATTCAGTACACAGCATTGGCCATATTGCCAATTAGACAACCAAATACTATGGCCCCCAGAGGGTTCTCTAGATCCTCAAATTCTGCGTGACATTTTTAACTTTGGCAAGTTCTCAAAAGGGGGAAATTTCCCTATGTGGAATCCTTTTCTCTCCTTTGCTCACATCCTGTACTATGCTTCTCCAATAGTTCCTCACCCTCAGCCTTCTGCTCTAGACTCTCTGCTATCACTCCCATCTTAGCAACCTGATTTCTCCTCTCCAATTACTAAATCAAAAACCCAAACCTCCGCTGGTTCTCAGAACATTGCCCCCTTGCTGAGGTAGCAGGTACCGAGGTACCCCTTCACCCACTCACTCCTCTCTTTTCCTGTCAGTGCCTGCACTAGGTCCCAGCAAGTCCTCTAGCAAGCTAACCCAAAGCTCAAACCAGCTGATAAGAGGCCTCAGACCCCTATACAAGATGTAATGAAAATGGCCTTTAAAGTTGCTTTGTCATCACTGAAAACAGGTTTCTAAGAATTTAAAGTCCCTCAAAGGCTTTTTGGAATATTTACTCCCATCTTCCCCTCTGCTCTACCTGTTCTACTGCTCAAGTTTTGTTTTAGGAAAATCCCAAACCCCTTTCCCATTTTTCTTTTACATCTCTCTTTCCTCATTCTTAGATCCACGGAGCTGCTCTCAGCCTCGACTACCCCCTCTTCCCCCTCTGTACTAGGTCCATAGAAATGTCTTAAATGACCTTCTCCAGAAGTCTTCACCAAGGCTTACTTTAGGTCTTTCAGCAAAAGAGTCCCTCTGAAAGAGTTCAATGTACATAAACTTGCACTTTTCGTGTTGCCCTGTTCTACTTGACCACTGGCTGGAAAAATCACCACCCCTAAGCTAGACACCTCCTTACCAGTTTTTCACAAAATATGTGAACAAGGCCTCTGGCCTTGAGCTGGGGCTTCACCGAGATGGCTACATTTCTAAGATAAAAATGTTAGCAACTGGGCTCCATGGTGACAGCTGGCAGGGAGAAAAAAAAAGAGACAAAAAAGCTCTCCCCTTCCAAGGTGTCCTTGAAAAGTTAACTTGCCCAGAACAGAAAAAAAAAAAAACAGAAACAAAAACTAATTTTTTTGAATTTCTGCAGACTGTGAACTTCTGAGCCCCTTCCCTTACATGTTGGGTACAAACTCTAAAACTACCAAAACTTGGGTTTCAGGTTATTAATTGATTACAAAAGAAGCAATGCCCTCTAAATCCGGATGCAACCAAATAAGAATGTTTTCCTCACTTTGGTGCTATCTTAGGTGCATTTTCTTGTCCATCCATAAAACAGTATAATTCTATACACTTTAACATTATTTATGTTTTCATAAAATGGTCAATAGATGTGATTAATTATGTAATGATGTAGATGTTTTTCAGAGTGCTCTATCATGACGCAGGTTCATTTAAAGTTCAAATAGGGGGGCATACAACCCGGTTCCACCGGGAACCTGTATCCCTCACTTTAGCCATCCTATTAGGAATAATAATTGCTGAAGGCGTGGGCACAGGAAGAACTGCCCTAGTCCATGAGACACAACAAAGACACAATTAGAAGCAGAAATAGACCAAAGCTTAAAGACATTAAAAACCGACATCACAGCTTTACAGGAATTTTAACCTCTCTCTCTCTGAAGTTGTTTTATAGAGCAGGCGAGTGTTGGACCTCCTCTTCATGAGAGAAAGGTGCCTTTTTGCTTGCATTGAGGGAACAATGTTGTTTTTATGCCGACAATACTGGAGTTGTAAAAGAATCAATGAGTAAATTAAAAAAACGACTTGAAGAGCGTCAAAGAGAGACAGAGGCCCCAGAAGGAAGGTTTGAGTCTTTGTTCACATAGTCAACCTGGTTAACTACGCTTTTATCTGCCAGGGCCATTCCATTAATAATCCTCATATTATTGCTAACGGTAGGACCCTGTTTGCTCAACCGTGTAGTTTTCTTTCTAAACCAAATCGAACATGTTATTAAACCTAACCATACACTGTTCTCTCAATCTAATTTTACAGAAAAGTGGGGAAAGAGTTGGTCTTAAAATACAGAAATATAGAGGATCTTCCACCTGCTGAGAAACTCAAGGGTCCATGCAGAAATGATCCCTGGAGAAGATGTAGGCAACTATGAAGGACCTGAGAGAGCAGAAGTCTTCCATGGCAAACAACCTGCTCAGGATGAAGGGATGTGTCTGAATCAGCCACTCTCTTCTTAATGTATAGAAGATGGACCAAAGCAGGCATGTGTTGAGCTGCTATTGCATGCCTATGGTTGACATACCACTCTAACTGGTGAAAGTGTCAAAGGAAGTAGTTGCAGCCTCCTTCTCATGGGAACCTTGGAAGCAACTGTTAGGACAAAGTTGTTGCCAAGGCCGTGACCTCATTCAGTTGCTAAAGGAAGTGACCTCACCTAACTTCCTTGGTGATGGAACTCTCTGAACTTGGAATCCAGGAATCCAGGCACCAAGAGCCAGTCCCAGTCCCAGTCCCAGTGGTCAAACTTATTTTGATTTACCAAGGACAGACTCAGTCTTTCTTGGAACCTACTGATGTGAGGATGGCCAAATGCAAGTAAAGCTATGAATAGAGGCCTTTCCTGAGAAAGCAGGCAGTGGCTCACCGCTGGCTCCTGACAACTTCACAGAGTTGGCCAAGGAGAAAAGATTTGAGACAGAACAGGCCATTTCCAGAGAACATAGTATGGCCCACCAGTCAGAGGACACTCCGGATAGTCACAGACCTACATGGGGGAAGGAGGTGCCTTTGTGGTGTGGGTGTGGTTTTGTGGTTTTGTCTCATGTTCTGAGAATAGGTATGAAAGGCAGTTTGTTTTGTTTGGAGTGAACTGTTTCTAGTAAGTCTTTTGACAAGGTGAGTGTTTCTATGTCTATGTATCCCACTATGTCCGTGGTTGTAGACATTAGAAAAGAGAATGCATCAATGAATATGTCCTATCTAGTAGAAAGCTTCCCAGCATTCATCCTGCCCTATTTATGAATGGACTGCAGCTTGCCTTATTGATGTGAAACACCTGCTATCTACCTAAGTTCCTGTTTTCTTCCTGAATTCTCGCCACTCTCCAGAATAGGCTCATGGTTTTGTGTTTAAGATATGTACAACCTTGAAGCTCTGTGACATGACCATGTACTGAATAGCTGAACGGAATGGCGAGCATCTAAGAAAACTCAGATATCAGTTTGACCAAGAAAGTCTCAGTGAAGAAACCCTGCTTGGGGCCTTTTGTTTACCAATTCTTCTGTTGCCCTGAATGTCAGGAAGGTCTTTTCCTCAGTCCACCACTTTGTGAAGCCTGAAGAAAACAGTTTTCAAATGGAAATGAATGGGCATTACCTGTGGCTCTTTGCTTAATTGCTTTGGAAAGAATGTGTCTGAATCAGCCTATTTGCCTTGTGTGAGGGTGTGGCTTAGATTCTCAGCTCCTGATGGATCTAAAGAAAGATCTCATGTGTACATCCAAAACCAAAATGGCCAAAAGAGCAGTCCTTGTGGATGAAGTCTCTCGCCTCTTCTGTAACTTTCCTGACCTCCATCAAGCCAGAATAGGGATCCTTTGGGTCAAATGAGTTCTTCAAAGCCCTGCAGAGGCTAGCCCATAGTTTCTTGGGTTTTCTCAAGACTCCAATTCACATAAGGAATCCAAACTCCACAGTCAGTTGGCCTCAAATTGAAAAAGCAAAGCAGTATTAATGGGAGGCCTATTTGATCTCTCCTGGTTCACAAGAAGGGTGTCCAGGCCACCCTGACTTTAGGCAAATTAGGTGCAAGAGAGCTTATTTTGGACACGGTCTTGGGCTGTGCCCCTCATGGAAAACTTTTGCCAGAGGTCATTATGAGTGTCTATATGGAAAAAGATGAGCGCCACATTGGAGTGTTTTGTTTTAAATTGTGGTCATTTGGGTGGCGGTTGGAAGAGATGACTTGGTACACATGTTCTTGAACTCTGGTGTGATTCCCTTAGAAACTGAGTTCTCAAACTGACCTCAGAGAAGTATTGCCATGAATAGTGATGAGATTTTATGAAGCCAGGCATGAGTGTCGCCCTTGGAAACTAAGTTCTAGGCCCAGGATGGCTTTCCACAGAGCACTAGGCCTCTCAGCCAGGATACCACATGATTTTATTCTGAAAGATTTGGCACTCATAGTTGAGAGTCAAAACTCATATGGACCTCACATTGTAGACTTCAATGGGCATAATATCATGTGATCTTTTGGCCACTCTTTGGGAAGCCTTACCTGTGAGTGTTCTCCAGAACTTTCATTGAAATGAGCTTCCTAACCATTTAATGGTTCCTGAAAGAATTGAAACTCACAGTGCCTCCAACTTCATCCTTGAAAAATGGCTAGAAAAATACCATAAAATTTTTGAAATTCCCATCACCAGGTGGCACTGGAGAACCTTTGGATGTCCTGTTACTGATCATGAATATACCAGACAGTGCCTTGATTGACTGGGTTTCATGTAAATGGTGTAGAACAGAGATGCCAGTAAGTTGGACTCTTTTGAGTAGTTGTACTAGAGCAGTGGTGGGCAGGTATGTGATAAAACATCTGTGGTGGGGCCATGTGGATCTTCCATTGGCTTCAAAATGGCTTGTGACTGACATGGTGCAGCCAACAGAACCTTCCATGTAAAGGCAACTTGTTATATGGAGAGTTTTCAGGACATTGTTCAGAATCAGGTTGCTATGGTCAAGGGGGCAAGCTATGTGGGATAGAATCCTGGTTCTTGTATCCTCCTACAGAACCTGACCCACCACACATGACAGAACTCCCTCTTGCACTGAGACCCAATTGAACTCCTTGTATTTCGTGAAGCAAATACCAAACTCCCAGTGCAGCAGGAAGAAACAAAACGAAAATGGAGGATGACCATATGGCTTCAAAGTGCACATGGAAAGACATTTAGCCCCCAGTGGCCACAGTTTACCTAAAAAGAGAATTTAGCACTGCTGCCTCATGTTCATTGGGAAATAAGAAAGCATGTCCTCCAGGTCTCATAGATGCAGACCAAGCTTTTATGGTCTCACTAGAAAGGAAGCTAAAGCTCCTGACAACAACATATTTTTCAAGTGCCCAACCTCACAGACAGTTTCTCAAGATGTGTCTATGCCAGCAGACCTCCATGTTTGTGGAGGGTTTACCCTGTCCCTTACCTTTGGAAACTCCTCTGCCACTTCCAAGGTGTGGGCTCCTGAGCATATTCCATTCCAGATATTTGTTCACAGATTTTCTAAATCTTCTCCTCTAATTGTGTCTTACTTGGGGCGAAGGTATTGTCAAGGCATTGTTCTGGATGAGAGTGGGAAGATTTTTGTGTAGCACATATTTACATACACATTGGATTCATTTTTCAATTTTCCATTTGAAATACTGAATCCTTGACACTAACCTATACCCTACTAGATTCTGACAACTAATTCTAATATAATGGAGAAAAATAACCCAAACAGAATAGAAATACTAGCACTTCAGAGGAGCCTTGGTGTATAGTTGGTCTTCCCTTTTGCATGATATAGCTTAGGAGTTATAAATCTTGTCAATTTTTTGTTGAAAGAGTTCTGCATGTGTTTTTAAAGTTAACACATATGTGAATTCCTGTCTCCCTTTTTCTGTAGCCAATTCAGCACATGTATTTTTATATGAACATATAGAATCCTACCTGGTATCACACCTATATTCTTGAGAGGTGGCTAACTTGGCAGAGACAAAGTGTGAGAAGAAATCACTCCTCCTAAACGCTTTTGGAGCTGATAATTCAAATTATGAGTGAGCTTCTTAGTTGAAAAACATTATACATAAATCCATGTTCAGTAAAATTAATATTTTTGGATCTGTGGATGATATATATTTCACGATGAATTTTAATTGGCATATATATTGCTACTTTTTAATGTCTCTGTGTGTGTTTTGTATATATATATATATATATATATATATATATATATATATATATATATCTAGATTTTTCAAAATATGAAATATATGTGTCTTATTATACACTCCCTAAATTCATTCTTGTTCATGTATGTGGTTTTATATTCAAATTTTCATAAGATTATTTTCAGAAATATTCATCCACCTGAAATACATATTTGTTTTATAGTATTGAAAACTCACTTCAGTAAATGGTGCAAACAAATCCTTATATTTTTACAGTAACTGACCCACTTTAACATCAATGCAAGTAGATTCCTATGGGACATGATGTGTATTTTGACGTTCATTTTTATACAACACTGGTACATTACTATTTCTTCAGTTTTTGTACATCATAGAATATACATTTCATCCACAACTTCATAAATTTAAAGAAATTTGTAACACATTCTATCACTTCCTGCTTCAGAACATATGTATTCCTCTTTGTTTTTGACTGGTCATTTCATGAGACTTCTTTCCAAACACATTATTTTCGATTTCCATAATCAATTTTGAAACAAAATTCACACACTCTTTATGATGAACCACACCCGTAATATTTCCATTGGATGTATAAATGGTTGGAATGAATGTATGTATATCAACATATGATTCCCTGTGTATATTCAGATATCAATTTATTCCAATTTCTAAAGTTCGAACCAGTTATATTATTTATTCGCACTATGGTCTATTCATGCATTATCTCTATATTCATACACACATGGTACACCTATATGTACCCCCAATACTAATTTATACCTCTTCAAAATATTGCTCCAAGAAATGGTGCTAGAAATACTCATGTCACCTGATCTACATATACATTTTATCACAGTAATATTCTGGCCACAAAATGCAAAGTCACACTTACGATTGTACAAAAGCCTAAATGGAATGTGAGTATGGATTATGAAAATCACCCATGTCCAGGTTGCCTAATGCTCTCAAATGTCAATCCTATTGGTGACTACATATTTGTTTCTTCCTAAGATTATATATTCAATCTCAAGCCTGTTGAAAATATCTATTGCTATCACTCATTTTATACTTTGCCTGATTTCCTTATGTCTCTATTGATATCTGCTTTCCTACATATTTTCCCCAGTTCATCATTGTGACTGACTCTTCACATGTGCTGACATTTACATTTTTTTGTGTACCTGAAACCCTATTGCTAAAGAACTTTTTGTCCAAATCCTATACTCACACGTTTTTCTAATCTTACCAACTATCTTCGTAATCTTACCAACTCTCCCTTTTTGAATGGATGTTCTCCTCAACATTCAATCATCTAAGGTACAAGATCCTATGCCATTGTGTATAGATTTATCTGAGACATCTGGGCAGAACATAATTCAAAGCTAACTATTCCAATCAAGGACCCAATGACCTTCTGGGCTTTAAATCTTACTGAGATTTCTGTTTTCATACATATATTTCACCTCTATAATCTTATAAATATCGCAGGTTCCCAATACCATTATTCATCCAGCAGAATGATCCTAACCCAAATCAAAAATGTTATTAACCCTAACCATACACGATTCCCTCAATCTACCTTTATAGAAGAGCAGGGACAGAGTTGGTCTTACAATACAGGAATGTAGGAGATCTTCAACCTGCAGAGAACCTCAAAGGTCCATGCAGAAATGATCCCTGGAGAAGATATAGGCAGCTATGAAGGACCTGAGAGAGCAAAAGTCATCTTCCATGACAAACAATCAGGTAAGGATGAAGGGATGTGTCTGAAGCAGTCTCTCTCTTCTTAATGTAGAGAAGATGGACCAAACCAGGCCTGTGTGGAGAGCTGTTCCCGGGTGCCTATGGTTGATATTCCATTTTAACTTGTAAAAGTGTCATAGGAAGTAGGGGCACGCTCCATTTCATGGACCCTTGGATGCAACTGTTAGGACAAAGTGGTTGCCAAGGCAGTGACCTCATTCAGTTCTAGAGGAAGTGACCTACGTCACTTTTTTGTTGATGTACCACTCTGAACTTTGGATCCAGGGAGACAGGCACCCTGAGGCAGGCCCAGTCCCAGTCCCAGTGGTCTCACATGTTTGGATTAACCAAGGACAGAGTCAGTCTTTCTTGGCAAATACTGAATTGAAGATGGACAAATGCCAGGAAAGCTCTGAAGAGGGGCTTTTTTTTTTGATAAAGCAGGCAGTGGCTCACCGCTGGCTCCTGACAACATCACAGTGTTGGCCAAGGAGACCAGATCTGACATACAACAGCCCATTTCAGGGGAACATAGTATGGCCCACCAGTCAGAGGATGCTCTGGATAGTCACAGACCTACTTGGGGAAAGAAGGTGCCTTTGTGGGTGTGTTTGTGTGTTAGTGATTTTGTCTCATGTTTTAAGAATATGTAGGAAAGTCGGTTTGTTTAATTTGGAGTGGCCTGTTTCTAGTAAGTCCTTTGAGAAGGTGAGTGTTTCTGTGTATCCCACTGTGTCCGTGGTTGTAGACAATAGAAAAGAGAATGCATCAAAGGATGTGTCCTGTCTAGTAGAAATCTTTGCAGCATTCATCTTGTCCAATTTATGAATGGACTGCAGCTTACCTTATAGATGGGCAACACCTACTACCTTTCTACATTCCTGATTTCTTCCTGAATTCTGGCCACTCTCCCATAGGCTCATGGTTTTGTGTTCAAGATATGTATCTCCTCCACAATCTGGGACATGGCCATGTACTGGATAGCTGAAGGGAATGGTGAGTATCTCAGAAAACTCAGATATCAGTGTGACCAGGAAAGTCTCAGTGGAGAAACTCTGCTTTGGGAATTTGCTTTCCTATTGTTCTGTTGCCCTGAATGTAAGGAAGGTCTTTGCCTAAGGCCACACCTTTCCAAAGCCTGAAAAAATCAGTTTTCAAATGGAAAAAAATGGGCATCACCTGAGGATCTTTGCTTAATTGCTTTGCAAAGGGATATGTCTGAATCCGCCTCTTAGTGCAGTGTGAGTCCATGGCTCAGATTCTCAGCACCTGATGGATCTAAAGAAAGATCCCATGTGTGCATCCAATTCCAAAATGGCCAAAAGAGCAATCATTGTTGATGAAGTCTCTTGCTTTCCTCTGTAAGGTTCCTGATCTCCATCAAGTCAGAAGAGGGATCCTTTGGGTCAACTGAGTCCTTCAAGCCCTGCAGAGGCTAGCCCATAGGTGCTTGGGTTTTCTCATGACTCCAAATCACATAAAGAAACTATACCTGACAGTCAGTATGCCTCAAATTGGAGAAGCGGAACAGTATTAATGGCAGGCATCTTTGATCAGCCCTGGTTCACAGGAACGGTGTCCAGAAACACTGACTTTAGACAAATGAAGGGAAAGGGAGCTTATTTTGACATTGTCTTGTGCTGTGTGCCTCATGGAAACTTCCAGCCAAGGTTATGATTAGTGTCTATATGAAAGAAGATGAGGGGCATGTGTGAGTGTTTTGGTTTTAATTCTGGTCATTTGTGTGGCGGTTGGAAGAGATGACTGGGTCACCAGGGATTGAACTCTGGTGTGTTTCCCCTTAGAGACTGAGTTCTGAAACTGACCTCAGAGAAGTATTGCCATGAATTGTGTTGGGATTTTAGGAGGCCACGCATGAGAGTCGCCCTTGGAACCTGAGATCTAGGACCAGGGTGGCTTTCCACAAAGAACTGGAAATCTCAGCCTGGATATCACATGATTTTATTCTGAAAGACTTTGCAGCCATAGTAGAGAGTCAAAACACATAGGACCTCACATTGTAGACCTCAATGGTCCTGGCTTCAAGTGACCTTTTGTCCACTTTTTGGAAAGCCTTGCCTGTGAGAGTTCTCCAGAATTTTCTTTGAATTGAGCTTTCTCAACATTTAATGGTTTCTGAATAACTGAAATTCACAGTGCATCCAATGTCATCCTTGAAAAATGGCTAGATAAATACCATAAAATTTTTGAAATTCCCATGACCCGGTGGCACTCAAGAAACATTGGATCTCCTATTGCTTATCATGAGTGTACCAGAGAGTGCCTTGATTGACAGGGTTTTCTGAAAATTGTTTAGAACAGACATGCCAGTAATTTGTTGCCTGCTGAGTAGTGGGCGTAGAGCAGTGGTGGGCAGGTGTGTGATAAAGTATCATGGTGGGTCCATGTGGATCTGCCATTTACTTCCAAATGGCTTGTGACTGACATAGTGCAGACTTCAGACCCTTATATGTAATGGCATCTTGTTCTATGGCTAGGTTTCAGGGCAATGTTCAGAATCAGGTTGCTATGAACAAGGCGGCAATCTTTGAGAGATAGAAACCTGGTTTGTGCATTTTCTTGCAGACCATAACCCACCACACGTGACAGAACTCTCTCCAGCACTGTTTCCCAGTTGAACTCCTTGTATTTCGTGAAGCATGTACCAAACTCCAAGTGCAGCAGCAAGAAACACCACGAAAAGTGGAGGATGACCAAATGGTTTCACAGTCCACACGGGGAGAAAATAAACCCCCAGGGGCCACAGTTTATCTACAAAGAGAGAATTCAGCACTGCTGCCTCGTGTTCATTGGAAAATAAGAAACTTTGTCCTCCAGGTCACATAGATGCAGACCCAGCTTTGAGGGTATCACTACAAAGGAAGCTTAACTCCTGACAAAAACCTATATATCAGTGCCCAACCTCTGTGGCAGTTTCTCAAAAAGATTTATGCATGCAGAGCTCCATGCTTGTGGAGTGTGTACCCTGTCCTTACTTTTGAAAACTCCTATACCACCTCCAAGTTTGTGCACTCCTGAGCATTTTCCATTACAGAAATGTAATCACAGATTTTGCAACTTTTCTTCTCTAATTGTGTCTTACTTGGGGCGAAGATAATTTCAAGGCATTGTTCTGGATGAGAGTCGGAAGATTTGTTTTAGCACATATTTGCATACACATTGGATTAATTTTCCTATTTTTCCATTCGCAATTCTGAATCCCTGACACTAACCCATATTCTAATAGACTCCGACTACTAATCCTAATATGATGGAGAAAAATAACCCAAACAGTACGTAAATACATGCAGTTCAGGGTTGGACTTGCCTTTTGCATGATAAAGGGTAGGTATTATGAATCTAGTCAATTTTTAATTGAAATAGTTCCCCATGTGTTTTTAAAGTTAACAAATATGTGAATTACTGTCTCTCATTTTCTGGAGCCTATTCAGCACATGTATTTTTATATGCACAAATAGAATCCTACATGGTATCAAACGTACATTCTTTTGAGTTACATGACTTGGCAGATACAAATTGTGAGAAGTGATCACTCGTCCTAAACGCTGTTAGAACTGAAAATTCAACCTATGGGTGAGCTTCCCAGTGGAACAACATTATACATAAACCCATGTTCAGTAAAATGAATGTTTTTGCATCTTTATGATATATATATTTCATGATGAATTTCGATTGGCATATATATTGCTACTTTTTAATTTCTGTGTTTGTGTGTGTGTGTGTCCATATATGTATATATATATATATACTGTCCAGATTTTTAAAAATATGAAAAATATGTGTCTTATATACACTCCCTAAATTCATTCATGTTCATGGATGTGGATTAATAATCAACTTTTCACAAGATTATTCTTAGAAATACTCATACACATGAAATACATAGTTGTTTCCTAGTACTGAGAACTAACTTCAGTGAAAGGTGCATACAAATTCTAATATGTCTGCATTAACTGACCCAGTTTAACATCAATGCATGTTGGTTCCTATGGGACATGATGTGTATTTTGACGTTAATTTTTATTCCACACTGGTACATTACTATTTCTTCAGTTTATGCACATCATAGGATATATATTTCATTCACTAGTTAGCAAATTTATAGGCATTTGTTTCACTTTTAGTCACTTCCTGCTCCAGAACACATGTATTTCTCTATGTTTCTTGACTGGTCTATTCATGAGACTTTTTTTTCCAAATATATCGTTTTCGATTTCCATAATCAATTTTGAAGAAAAACTCACACACCCTTCATGATTAACCATAACCATAAGATAATCATTAGATATATAACTGGTTGGAATTAATGATTGTATATCAATATAACATTTCTTATATATTTTCAGATATCC
Organism: Callospermophilus lateralis; assembly: GCF_048772815.1. Classification (NCBI taxonomy): domain Eukaryota; kingdom Metazoa; phylum Chordata; class Mammalia; order Rodentia; family Sciuridae; genus Callospermophilus; species Callospermophilus lateralis. Next base: position 345,292 of record NW_027517452.1, on the reverse strand, counting down.
ATTCAATCCATTATTTAAAGTGGATCCAGTTATATTATTTATTCACAGTATGGTCTATTCATGCATTATGTCTATATTAATAGAAACAGGGTACACCTATTTCTACCCCCATACTAATTTATAAATCTTCAAAATATTGCTCTCAGAAATGGTGGAAGAAATACTCATGTCACCTGATCTACATACACATTTTATCACAGAAATATTCCGGACACAAAAAGCAAAGATCACACTTACAATTGTACCAAAGCCTAAATGGAAAGATAGCATGCATTACTAAAAACATCCATGTGCAGGTTGCCTAATGCTCTCAAATATCAATCCTATTGGTGACTACATATTTGTTTCTTCCTAAGATTATATATTCAACTTCAAACCTGTTGAAAATGTCTAACCCTATCACACACTTTATACTTTTCTTGATTTGCTAATATCTCTATTGATATCTGCTTTCCTACATGTTTTCCCCAGTTCATCATTGTGACTGACTCTTCACATGTGCTGACATTTACATACACTCTCTACCCGAAACCCTATTGCTGAAGAACTTTTGGTCCAAATCCTATACTCACTCTTCTTTCTAAACCTACCAACTTCCTTCCTAATCCTACCGAATATCGGTTTTTGACTGGATATTCTCTTCAGCATTCAATCATCCAAGGTACAAGGTCCGATGTATATTGATTTATCTGAGACATCTGTGCAGCACATTACTCAAAGTTAGGTATCCCACTCAAGTCCCCAATGCCCTTCTGGGCTTCAAATCTTACCTAGATTTCTGCTTTCATACTTATATTTCACATGTATACTCTTGTAAATATCGCAGGTTGCCAATACCATTATTCATCCTGCAGAATGATTCGTAACCCAAATCGAACATGTTATTAACCCTAACCATACACTGTTCCCTCAATATAACTAACTTAAGAGCAGCGACAGAGTGGGTCTTACAATATAGGAATGTAGAAGATCTTCCACCTGCTGAGAACCTCAAAGATCCATGAAGAAATGATCCTTGGAGAATATGTAGGCAGCTATGTAGGACCTGAGAGAGCAATAGTCATCTTCCATGGCAAACAACCTGGTCAGGATGAATTGATGTGTCTGAGTCAGCCTCTCTCTTCTTAATGTAGAGAAGATGGACCAAACCAGGCCTCTGTGGAGAGCTGTTCCAGGGTGCCTATGGTTGATATATCATTCTAACTTCTGAATGTGTCACAGGATGTTGGGGCAGCCTCTATCTCATGGGAACCTTGGAAGCAACTGTTAGGACAAAGTGGTTACCAAGGCAGTGACCATATTCAGTTCCTGAAAGAAGTGACCTCACTTCACTTCCTTGGTGATGGAATTCTCTGAACTTGGGATCCAGGAAGCCAGGCACCAAGAGCCAGTCCCACTCCAGACCCAGTGGGCTAACTTGTTTGCTTTTCCCAAAGACATAGTCAGTCTTTCTTGGTACCTGCTGATATGAGGATGGCCAAATGCCAGCAGAGCTCTGAAGAGGGGCCTTTCCTGAGAAAGCAGGTAGTGGCTCACCGCTGGCTCCTTACAAGTTCACAGAGTTGGACAAGGAGACCAGATGTGAAACAGGACAGGCCATTTTGGGGGAACATAATATGGCCCACCAGTCAGAAGACACTCCGGATAGTCACAGACCTATTTAGGGGAAGAAAGTGCCTTTGCCGTTGTAGGTGTGAGTTTGTGGTTTTTTCTCATGTTCTGAGAATAGGTAGGAAAGGTGGTTTGTTTGGTTTGGAGTGGACTGTTTCTAGTAAGTCGTTTGACATTGTGAGTGTTTCTATGTCTGTGTATCCCACTGTATCCATGGTTGTAGACATTAGAAAACAGAATGCATCAATGGATGTGTTGTCTCTAGTTGAAAGCTTCCGCGATTCATAGTGCGCAATTGATGAATGGACTGCAGCTTGCCTTATGGATGGGCAACATCTATTATCTTCTAAAGTTCCACTTTTCTTCGTGAATTCTGGCCACTCTCCAGAATAGACTCATGGTTTTGTTTCCCAGATATGTAACACCACAAGGCTCTGTGACATGGCCATGTTCTGGATAGCTGAAGGGAATGAGAGCATCTCAGAAAACTCAGATATCAGTGTGACCAGTAAAGTCTCAGTGGAGAAACCCTTCTTTGGGCCATTTGCTTAATTCTATTTCTATTACCCTGAATGTCAGAAAGGTCTTTGCCTCAGGCCACCCCTTTGTGTAGCCTGAAGAACACTGTTTTCATATGGAAATGAATGGACACCACCTGTGGCTCTTTGCTTAATTGCTTTGGAATGGGATGTGTCTGAATCAGCCTCTTGTCCTTGTATGAGGTTGTGGCTTAGATTCTCAGCACCTGATGGATTTAAAGAAAGATCCCATGTGCTTTCAAAACTAAAATGTCCAAAAGAGCAGTCATTGTGGATGAATATTTTTGCCTTCTTGTTTTAGGTTCCTGAACTCCATCAAGTGAGAATAGGGATCATTTGGGTCAAATGAGTTCTTGAAATCCGTGCAGAGTCTACCCCATATGTGCTTGGGTTTTCTCATGACTCCAAATCACATAAAGAATTATACCCTAAAGGCAGTAGGCTGAAATTGGAGAAGTGGAACACTTTAACAGCAGGAATATTTGATCACTCCTGGTTCACAGGAAGAGTGTCCAGGCCACCATGATTTTAGGCAAATAAGGGGCAAGTGAGCTTATTTTGGACACTACCTTGGGCTCATAGAAACCTCCAGCTAGAGGTTATGAGGAGTGTCTACATGGAAGAAGATGATGGGCCTGTGGGAGTGTTTTGATTTTAATTGTGGTAATTTTTGTGGCGGTTGGAAGGGATGACTGGATCCACCTGGGCTTGAACTCTGGTGTGATTCCCCTTAGAGACTGCATTCTGGAATTGACCTCAGAGAAGTATTGCCATGAATTTTGTTGGGATTTTAGGAGGACACACATAAGACTCACTCTTGGAAACTGAGATCTATGCCCAGGGTGGCTTTCCACAGAGGCCTGGGAATCTCAGCCAGGATATCACATGATTTTATTATGAAAGACTTGGCAGTCATAGATGAGAGTCAAAACACACATGGACCTTACATTGTAGACGTCAATTGGCCTGGCTTTATGTGACCATTTGGTAATTCTTTGAGAAGCCTTGACTGTGAGAGTTCTCTAGAGCTTTCATTGAAATGAACTTTCTCAACACTTAATGGTTCCTGAATGAATTGAGACGCACAGTGCCTCTAACTTCATTTTTGAAAAATTGCTAAATAAATACCATGAAATTTTTGAAATTCCCATGACCAGGTGGAACTGCAGAAAATTTGATGTCCTGTTGCTTATCATGTGTATACCAGACAGTGCCTTGTTTGACTGGGTTTCATGAAAATGATGTAGAACACGAGATGCCAGTAATTTGGAGCCTTCTGAGTAGTGCGCCTAGAACAGTGGTGGGAAGGAGTGTGATAAAACATCATGGAGGGGCTATGTGGATCAGCCATTGGCTTCCAAATGGCTTGTGACTGATATAGTGCAGACATGAGACCCTTATATGTAAAGGCATCCTGTTATATCGAGAGTTTTAAGGGCAATGTTCAGAATAAGGTTGCTATGGTTATTGGGGCAAGCTCTGTGCGATAGAAGCCTGGTTGGTGCATTCTCCTGCAGACCCTGACCCACCACAAGTGACAGAACTCCCTCCAGCACTGTATCCCAGATGAACTTCTTATATTTTGTGAAGCAAATACCAAATTCCCAGTGCAGCAGCAAAAAACACCATGAAAAGTGGAGGATGACCAAATGTCTTCACAGTCCCCACTGGGAGACACTTAGCCTCCAGTGGCCACAGTTTACCTACAAAGAGAGAATTGAGCACTGCTGCCTCATGTTCATTGGAATATAAGAAACCATCTCTTCCCGGTAACATAGATGCAGACCCAGCTTTGATGGTCTCACTACAAAGGAAGCTAAAGCTCATGACAGCAACATATATTTCAGGATCCCAACCTCAGAGGCCATTTCCCAAGAATTCTTAGGCCAGCAGAGCTCCTTGTTTGTGGAGTGTTTACCCTTTCCTTTACTTTTGGAAACTCCTCTACCACCTCCAAGGTTGTGAACTCCCGAGCATATTCCATTCCATATATGTATTCCTAGAATTTTACACTTTTCTACTCTAATTGTGTCTTACTTGGGGCAAAGGTATTGTCAAGGCATTGCTCTGGATGTGAGTGGGAAGATTTTTGTGTAGCACATATTTACATACACATTGGATTCATTTTCCAATTTTCCATTTGAAATACTTAACCCCTGACACTAACCCGTACCCTACTAGTCTCTGACTAATAATCCTAAAATGATGGTGAAAAATAACCCAAAAAGAATAGAAATACAAGCAGTTCAGAGGAGGCATGGTGTATAGTTGGAATTGCCTTTTGCATTATATAATGTAGGAGTTTTAAATCTAGTCAATTTTTTTGTTGAAATAGTTCTACATGTGTTTTTAAAATTAACAAATATGTGAATCCCTGTCTCCCTTTCTCTGTAGCCTATTCAGCACATGTATTTTTATATGCACATATAGAATCCTACCTGATATCACTTGTACACACATGTGAGGTGGCTGAATTGGCAGATGCAAATGGTGAGAAGAGATCACTCCTCCTAAACGCTGTTGGAACTGAAAATTCAACCTACGGGTGAGCTTCCTAGTTGAATAACATTATACATAAATCCATGTTCAGTAAAATGAATATTTTTCGATCTTTGGATTATATATATTTCATGATGAATTTCGATTGGCATATATATTGCTACTTTTTTTTTCTTTTATTGGTTGCTCAAAACATTACAAAGCTCTTGACATATCATATTTCATACATTAAATTCAAGTGGGTTTTGAACTCCAATTTTTACTCCAAATACAGAATGCAGAATCACATCAGTTACACATCCATATTTTTACATAATGTCTTATTAGTTACTGTTGTATTCTGCTACCTTTCCTATGCTCTACTATCCCCCCTCCCCTCTCTTCCCATCTTCTCTCTCTACCCTACCTACTGTCATTCATTTCTCTTATTGTTTATTTTCCCATTACACTCACAACCTCTTATATGTAATTTTTTGTAACAATAAGGGTCTCCCTCCATTACCATTCAATTTCTCTTTTCTCTCCCTTTCCCTGCCACCTCATGTCTCTGCTTAATGTTAATCTTTTCTTCATGCTCTTCCTCTCTGCTCTGTTCTTAGTTGCTCTCATTATATCAAATAAGTCATTTGGTATTTATTTTTTTGGGATTGGCTAGCTTCACTAAGCATTATCTGCTCTAGTGCCATGCATTTCCCTGCAAATTCCATGATTTTGTCATTTTTTAGTGCTGTGTAATCCTCCATAGTATATAAAAAAAAACCATTTTTTTTTTATCCATTCATCTATTGAAGGGAATCTGGGTTGGTTCCACAGTGTAGCAATTGTGAATTGTGCTGCTATGAACATCGATGTGGCAGTATCCCTGTAGTACGCTCTTTTAAGGTCTTCAGGGAATAGTCCGAGAAGGGCAATAGCTGGTTCAAATGGTGCTTCCATTCCCGGCTTTCCCAGGAATCTCCATACTGCTTTCCAAATTGGCTGCACCAGTTTCAGTCCCATCAGCAATGTACAAGAGTACCCTTTTCCCCACATCGTCGCCAGCACTTGTTGTTGTTTGACTTCATAATGGCTACCAATCTCACTGGATTGAGATGGTATTTTAGGGTGGTTTTGATTTGCATTTCTCTGACTGCAAGAAATGGAGAGCATTTTTTCATGTACTTATTGATTGATTCTATGTCCTCCTCTGAGAAGTGTCTGTTCAGGTCCTTGGCCCATTGGGTTATTTGTTATCTTATTGTCTAATTATTTGAGTTCTTTGTATACTTTGTATACTCTGGATATTAGGGCTCCATCTGAAGGGTGAGGAGTAAAAATTTGTTCCCATGATCTAGGCTCCATATTTACCTCTCTTATTGTTTCTCTTTCTGAGAAAAAAAATTTTCAGTTTAAGTAACTCCCATTTGTTGATTCTTGTTATTAACTCTTGTGCTATGGGTGTCCTATTAAGGAATTTGGAGCCTGACCATACAGTATGTAGATCGGAACCAACTTTTTCTTCTATCAAATGCAGAGTCTCTGATTTGAATCTAGCTCCTTGATCCACTTTGAGTTAACTTTTGTGCATGGCGAGAGAAAGGGATTCAGTTTCATTTTGTTGCATGTGGATTTCCAGTTTTCCCAACACGATTGGTTGAAGATGGTATCCTTCCTCAATTGCATGCTTATAGCTCTTTATCAAATATAAGATAGTTGTAGCTTTTTGGATTAGTCTCTGTGTCCTCCATTCTGTACCATTGGTACACCCGCCTGTTTTGGTACCAGTACCATGCTGTTTTTGTTATTATTGCTCTGTAATATAGTTTGAAATCTGGTATCGCTATACCGCCTGATTCACACTTCCTGGTTAGAATTGCTTTTGCTATTCTGGGTCGTTTATTTTTCCATATGAATTTCATGATTGGTTTATTTATTTCTACAAAAAATTCCTTTGGGATTTAGATTGGCATTTCATTAAACCTATGGAGAACTTTTTAGTAATATCGCCATTTTGATGATGTTCATTCTGCCTATCCATGAACAGGGTATATTTTTCCATCTTCTAAGATCTTATTCTACTTCTCTTTTTAGGGTTCTGTAGTTTGCATTGTATAAATCTTTCACCTCTTTTGTTAGGTTGATTCCCAAGTATTTAATTTTTTATGAGGATATTGTGAATGCAATGTTTTTCCTCATTTTCTTTTCAGAAGTTTTGTCGCTGATATACAGAAATGCCTTTGATTTATGCATGTTGATTTCATTTCCTGCCACATTGCTGAATTCATTTATTAGTTCTAGTAGTTTTTTCTGTAGACCCTTTTGGGTCTTCTATGTATAGAATCATGTCATCTTCAAATAGTCATAATTTAAGTTCTTTTTTTCCTATTTTTATGCCTTTAATGTCTTTCATCTGTCTAATTGCTCTGGCCAGTTTTTCGAGAACTATATTGAATAGAAGTGGTGATAGAGGACATTCCTGTCTTGTTCCAGATTTTAGAGGGAATGCCTTCATTTTTTCTCCATTCAGAATGATGCTAGCCTGAGGCTTAACATAGATAGCTTTTACAATGTCGAGGTATGTTCCTGTTATCCCTAGTTTTTCTAATGTTTTGAACATAAAGGAATGCTCTACTTTGTCTAATGGTTTTTCTGCATCTATCAAGATGATCTTATGGTTCTTATTTTTAAGTCTAGTGATGTTGTGAATAACATTTATTGATTTCCATATATTGAACCCTCCTTGCATCCCAGGGATGAATCCTAGTTGATCATGGTGCACAATTTTTTTGATGTGCCTTTGTATCCAAACCACCAGA